>NC_134569.1:181927566-182246066 GCF_050947875.1 Dermacentor variabilis
TATACGGGCTAATCATATGCGGGCAAAGCTTTAAATTGTGTGGGGCTTAGTTACAGGCAACTGAAATTGTTAATTCAACTGCTCGAACGAAACAACTTAGCTGCAAATTCTGTTGAAATTCCGCAAGGTCGCTCAAGTCTGTTGTCATTGTACAGCGAAGCTCGTCGCCTCTCGGTGATCGGCGTTTTTCGTGCCCACGTCCGTTAGCAAAAACGTGGGCCTATCCCGGCGGCAGTGCAGTGCAGCGCAGGCCAGGAGCAGCGTCTCGTACCCCCGGTAGGGCAAAGGCTACTCAGCAAAATGAAGCGAAAAACGCACACATTCTTTGTAATCGCGCATGCAGAATATAGAACAGCGTGTGTTTCAATAAAAAAACTAGCTCAAAACAAGCATCCGAACTACATAATTGATAATAAGGCCCTCCTGATAACAACGCGAAGCATGTAACGCTCCCCGCATACGTTTCCCGTTAAAGATTACTGTTGCACAAGCTGCCGCGGTGACGGCAGCTTGCGACGTGGGGAGTGACTTCCATAGCCTTTCGTATACAAAATAACCTAGCAATTACTTTCAATCTTGTTGTAGCACCACGATTGGCGACGCCGTGCTGGTAAAATTACCATTACTCTAAATTCCCGTTACTAACATTATCCTAAAGCCATAAAAGTATTGCGTACCCCCCTTAGTAGTTGTGGTGGTTCTCAACAGCTTCACTGGACCCATTTTCGCAGGTCCGGGATGGCGAGTCAATTTTTACAACTGCCCGTGGCTACCCTCCGGAAAAATCGTGGTGACGTACAGAAAACGCCTTGTGGCAAAGATAACTTTCTCGCGAATGCTGTGTAGCTCTCAATTGATTGTAGTTATCTTGAAAAAAATCATGCTGAATTGGCCGCTAAAACAACTCTATCGTTACGCCGAGTTTCATTTACTTGTCATAATTAGTTCACAGTAAAGGTGTAAACGTTACAGAATTCCAGTAACAAATTTAATTTCATTTATTGAACCTTAAGGGCCCGAAGGTACTACATAAGGGAGGGGGGGAGGGGGCGTACATCAAAGTTGCACAGCTTCATAAGAAAGTGATAACAAAATTATATGACAATTAGCCGCTAAGACGACTCTAACATTACGCCGAGTTTCATTTAGTTTTAATTACTACGTAAGTCGCAGTGAAGTTGTATATATCTTGGAAATCCCGCCTGCTGTCAATACATAGACTTCTATGGGAGGAAAACGGACAGCCCCACGTTTGTCCGTTAGAGTGAAACTCTACTCCTTCCTAGTTTCATTCACCTAATTAGGTACACGTATGCTCAATCGCACGTTATAGACAAACGTATTTTGTTCGGTTAACTATTTTGGGCTGCGCCCCCGTCACCGCATATCGTCGCTCGCGTCTAGGCTCGGTTTAACGGCCACCTGCGTCTAAACGGCGCTCCGTCGCAGGTGCGTCGTCAACACCTGTGTCTTTAGAGCGGCGTCGTAAAAGCCCTTCGGTGGCAGCTCTGTGTATGTATGACATAGTGCGCGACGTCGTGCGCGCCTGATATTTCTTTGTATTTCGCATAAATGCCAGCTACACGCTGACGGCGACAAAGACGACGACCGGGCCGCTCGAGAGTATGAGCCCGATAAAGAAAAGAAAAAGACTTTCTTTTGTGCTGGCCTGCATCCTGCACGTCTTTTTCGAGTGCAACACGGTACTGCTACTTGCCGCAATGAAGCCCCTGTGCTTTGCGACCTGCGACAATGTATACAGTTATATGTATAGTTACACGCCGACAAAACACTACACTAACATCATTTATGCCACCATAGCAGCTTCGCTGGCCAACCACCTTCACAGGGTGGTATGAGTCTAATTTCTTTCATTGTCGTTCATTAGGTATAGTTAGACATTATCTACTTATTCTGCCGTGTTGGAATTTATGGTTGCTTCTTGGTGCTGACTGCACACAATGTCATCCACACAATGTTGTGTAGGCGCTTTGTAGCCCAGGAATGCTATCCTAATAATGTTTCGCTCAATGACGATGGTCTTGTCTCTTTTTGTCGAATCCAAGTTGAATAGGGTGATCCAACCATTAAAAGGCGTACGAGGGCTTCCTAACGCATGCGTAGCACTTGTACTCCCCCCCCCCCTCCTCCATCCCCGCCGTGAGCCTTATTCCGTCCATTCAACCCCACCTTCTTTACTATCCAGAGTCTGCATTGAAAGTTGAAGTTACTTCACGTAGCCGCAACTTACAACGCTGACAGAAACGACTGTTGTCGTCACGGGGACCCCAGCACATTGTGAGCAAGATATTGAACTCTACGACTGAAAATAAAATTTTGGTTGGTCTATAGTTACCGTTCCATCTCAGTGGAATAACATTTCTGGCAAAAGATTTCCAATCAGAGTAGAGCGTGGTAGCCGCGACGTTGATAACGCGGCGTTACGAAAAATGCCTAGTTTTCTAACCAGGACACATGTCACGACATCGAACAACCCCTTTTTTTTAATCTCGCTGCGCCAAATACCCGCGTGTTGCAGAAAGAACGTTTTATTTTCGCGATATACGTTGACGGCATAATTAGATCGTCGGCTATGTGCACCTTGCCTAAGTATAGGCTTCAAAAGCCAAGAAGTGTAACGGCCCGGGCACTCGACGAACTTAGCAATCAAAGACCCTTACCCACTGCGCTCGTAATTGTATGATGCGCGCAGCTTCGACAATCGTGCGTCCCGCGCTACCTGTCCTCGTGTATTGCTACGAGAAACTGCATTTAAACGTGGCGCTCCGCCTCCGCAATCATCGTCCGTGTTGACTTCACACTTCTCTGAGTGGCCGCCGGGGTTATCGGCTTAGCGTCAGCGTCCGACGTGCTCGAAATCATCGTCGCCGTGGTCGCAACGTTGGCACCGGCCACGTGTCGCACCGGGCCCTCGGGAAAGGAGCCCCGGACGAGGGGCAGCGACGGATCGAACGAAGGGTCCTCGCCCATGACGTCGCCTAAGGCCAGCAGCTGCCCCATTGCGACGATAGCTGCGGCGACGGCACACACCAGTAACACAGGTCCGACCGCGATCGCCGCCTTTTTGCAGCAACCAAGAAGTAGAGAGCGGGAGAGCGCCGCCGCAGCGCCCTTTGGAGACACAATCGTACCACCGTCGTCACTGCCACGGGAAGATGACAAGGTCACGAGCGTCGCGTCGCTGGTCACCGCCATGACACCGCCTGTCAAAGAAGCGCATTGTTGAGCTTTGAACTGTTCTTTCGTCACACCTATATACTCCACGTAACAAGGCGTTTGCAGCACAGCCAAAGGTACGCGGCTACACAGGTAGTGTCCTTGCGCAGCGATATACAGTTCCCCTAGTAACTCTCTTGTTTGACGAGATTATAGAGTTTTAATTTTGCTTTGTACATGATACGTTACAGCGATATGCGACATGTTAGGATTTTTTTGCATATGCACGTTGTACACCGCGAGACACTGTGGCGGTGAAATGACGACGCGGCGCGGATGAACACATCTCGAGTGGCATTCGGTCTTACTATTGGCTAAGGAGTCCAGCAGAGAGAGAGAAGGGAAGGGAAGAAGGAAAGGCAGGGAGGTTCACCAGACTGAGTCCAGTTTGCTACCCTACACGTGGAGAGGGGAATGGGGAGTGAAAGAGAGAGAAAACTTAGGTGTTGTTTGGATCGCACCGCTGGCGCGATCGGTTGGGAACTCGGCGCTGACGCCCGTGGTTGTACCTGGGTCGCAAGCCCCAAGGGTAGCGTTGGCCTGGCGGCCTGGGGTACAACTGGAAGCATCCGAAGGTCCCGGCAAAGCATGAGTCGACTGGTAACAACGAAACAACTTGTTTATTTTAACATCGCAAAGAGTTGGCGGTCAGGTTGACCGAAGTAGAGAGACGGGAGAGCACTTTACTCAACAGAAGAAATCGGAGCCCTCCTTTTGGCGTCCGGGGCAGCTGTTTTTATACTCTCGCAGTTGAGGGCAAGAAGGAACCCCTCAAAAGACGAGCACGTGAATGTACAATGGGCTAATGGTGACGCACACTGTCGTAGCGCTGCCGTAGCACCATGTCGAGCACGATCTCGTAGCACCCTGTTGTAGCGATGCCGTAGCACCATGTCGAGCACGATCTCGTAGCACCCTGTTGTAGCGATGCCGTAGCACCATGTCGAGCACGATCTCGTAGCACCCTGTTGTAGCGCTGCCGGTCGGGCACAATGACTGTAATGAGAGGATGATCCCTACTTTCGCAGCGCCTGGTTCCGGCACAATGACTGGAATGCGAGGGTGATCCTTTGCGGTCGCATCGCCGCAGTCGCGCCTGGAAACACCTGCCGATGAGCGTTGCGGCGACGACGATCGGGCCAAAATGTCTGCCGCCCCGCCGCAGTCGCGCCGGCAAAACCACGTGTCGCAGGCGAAACGCAACAGACCGCCCCGCCGGGGGAAGGAGATCCCGATGGACAGGGGACTGCATCCGCTGTCCGGAGGGATGTCGCTCGATGATGCTCATAACCGAAGTCGGGCGTCCCTCGACGTTTCTTGAGCGCAGCGCACAGAGAAGGCCTCGTTCTCTAGTTCAGGTTCGCACGGGACACTGCAAAGTGACTTCGGGAGAGTTCACATTTTTGTTCTCGTTCCCGGCAAGCGTTAGAACTACGCTGAAACTCAACCGCTCAGTCAGCAAGCACGGCACAACCCTCACTAAGCCCTGCCAGGCTCTTCCCCCTTTTTATACCACTGCCTAGTTCCTTACAGTAGTCTAGCATCACTCAGAACGCGTCCACAAATTGAAAAATTGCACTAGAAAGCATATCATCACTTTGAAACACTAAACAAAAGCAATATGTTAAAAAAAAATCCTGCCTCAGGAAGAAAAACATCAGTAACAAACAATTTTGAGGCTGATTCCTACGTTAGGGGCTTCGACTTAAGCCATCGGCGTTACCGTTGAGACTCCCCTTTTTGTAACGCACCTCAAAGGAATATTGTTGTAAAGCGAGGCTCCAGCGCAGGAGGCGGCCATTTTTGGGAGAGATGGTCTGCAGCCATTGGAGAGGGCAGTGATCCGTCTCAATGGTAAACCTCGAGCCGGCTAGATAGCATGACAATTTCTGAACGGCCCACACGAGACACGCACACTCTTTCTCGGTGGCGCTATACGCCTGCTCACGACTGGTCAGCTTACGACTAGCATACAGGACGGGGTGTTCTACTTCTCCCTTTTCCCGTTGGCACAGTACAACGCCCATGCCTCGCTCACTAGCATCGCACTGAACAATGAACCCTTTTGTATAGTCTGGCGATCGTAGCACAGGCTGGCTTGTTAGGGCACTCTTTAGGGCGCTAAAAGCTCTTTCCTTTGTCTCGTCCCAGACGACTGTTTGAGGCTCTGTCTTTCTTAGAGCATCCGTCAGGGGAGCCGCGATATCAGAGTACCTAGGGATGTACCTCTGATAGTAGCCGGCGACACCCAAGAACGACCGAATATCGGTCTTGGTGCGCGGTTGCGGAAAGTCTCGCACAGCGGCCACTTTTATTTCAGAGGGGCGGCGACGACCCTGACCAATCACGTGACCGAGGTAGACAACCTCGGCCTGTGCTAACTGGCACTTAGGAGCCTTTACTGTCAAGCCTGCTTCGCGCAGGCGGGTTAGCACTGCCCGCAAGTGTGTCATATGCTCAGACCAGGATGCGGAGAATATCGCTACGTCGTCTAGATACGGTAAAGCGAATTCTTGCTGTCCCCGCAACACTTTATCCATGAGACTTGAAAAACAGTATGGCGCGTTCTTCAAACCAAAACTCAACACTTTAGGACGGAATGTTCCCATTGGTGAAATGAACGCCGCATACCTACTAGCCTCTTCTGTAAGTGGAACCTGCCAATAACCCCTGACAAGATCTAGGGTGGAAATAAACTGAGCGCTACTAACTTTCTCAAGGCGCTCCTCGATGTTAGGGATCGGATAAATTTGATCCTTAGTGATGGAATTAAGCCTGCGGTAGTCGACGCAAGGACGAGGTTCCTTGCCCGGTACCTCAACTAAAATCAAAGGGGAGGTATAATCACTCTCACCTGCCTCAATAACACCGAGCTGTAGCATTTTCTTTACCTCAGCCTCCATAATATCGCTCTGGCGCGGTGACACCCGATACGCCTTGGATCGTACTGGCTCTGGGGAGGTAAGTTCTATATCATGAGTAAGTACCGAAGTCCTACCAGGCCTCTCAGAGAACAGACCTTGAAACTCTTGTAATAGCTGGTGTAGTTCGGTTTTCTGCTCAGGCGACAGCGGTGCTTTACTGATAAGGTCACTAATGACTTGACCGGTGTCTTCCCTGTTCGTCACTGAGCCTAGTCCCGGAAGCTCGACCGGAAGCTCTTCAGGAACGTTTACCATCATGCACACCACTGCTTCCCTTTGTCTATAAGGTTTGAGCAGATTACAGTGGTAAACTTGCTGTGCTTTCCGCTTTCCTGGCAGACTTACCACGTAGTTAACGTCCGACAGTTTCTGAACAATTCGTGCTGGGCCCTCCCACTGCACGTCTAGTTTGTTGTTTAGCGATGTGCGCAATATCATGACCTCATTGCCAACCTCAAAACGACGGGCCCTGGCTGCCCGATCATAATAAACCTTGGCCCTCTGCTGGGCCTTTGTCATTGCTTCACCTGACAACTCCTGTGCCCTTCTTAAGCGTTCGAGGAGCTTAAGCACGTACTCCACCACGACTGGGTCGTCGCCCCTGCCTTCCCATAATTCTCGAAGCATGCGAAGCGGAGACCGAAGCGAGCGACCGTACACCAGTTCAGCTGGCGAAAACCCCGTAGCTGCATGCGGCGCGGTCCTTAAAGCAAACATCACCCCAGGCAGACACAGCTCCCAGTCAGTTTGATGTTCAAAACACAAGGCTCTCAACACGCGCTTCATGACGGAGTGGAGCTTCTCAACGGAATTCGACTGTGGGTGGTACACTGAGCTGTGTAACAGCTTTACCCCACACCTTTCGAGAAAAGTTGTCGTCAAAGCGCTAGTAAACACTGTGCCCTGATCTGATTGGATTTCCGCAGGAAAACCAACTCGCGCAAATATGGACAGTAGTGCATTAACTATCTCAACTGAGCTGAGTTCTTTAAGCGGCACTGCTTCAGGGAACTTTGTCGCTGGGCAGATCACAGTCAAAATGTGTCTGTACCCCGTGGCTGTTACCGGCAGAGGTCCCACAGTATCAATAACGAGCCGTCTAAAAGGCTCCGTAATGATAGGTACCAATTTCAACGGCGCCCTCGATTTGTCCCCTGGTTTGCCCACCCGCTGACAAGTGTCACATGTCCTCACGAAATGGTCTGCGTCCCGAAAACACCCTGGCCAATAGTACTCTTGCAAGAGACGGTCCTTAGTTTTCTTAACTCCTAGGTGTCCGGACCACGAACCCCCATGCGACAAGCGCAACAGATCCTGACGATAGCATTGAGGAACGATCAGCTGATCGAACTCCACTCCTCTGCGGTCTAGATACTTCCGGTACAGGACTCCACCTCTTTCCACAAAACGCGCAGTTTTCCTGGCGATACCTTCTTTGACATTGCAGCGCACGTTTTCCAGGCTGCCATCCTTTTTTTGCTCGGCTATCAAAGCCGACCGGCTGACTTTTAGCAACCTATCAAGTCCGTCTGACGTAGGCGCGATGAGCAAATCAGTAGATAGCTCTTCTAATTTTCCCGAATCGGGATTTTCCTCTCCAGTATCTGGCGCCTTCAACGCTACAGACTCAATTTTATTCTGTTCGGGCGTGCTCTGAATATCAGCTTGCTGCGCCTCTGACCCTTTTTCGTTGTTTGATAACGTCGGCCCCGCAACTACCGCCTTTGCAGCGAGCTCCCGAACCTTCGATCTGGTTAAGGCCAGAACACTAGCTTCACCAAACAAAAGCCCCTTCTCGCGCAGGAGGTGATCGGACCTGTTTGAAAATAGGTACGGGTACTGGGGGGGCAGCATAGATGACACTGCCGCCTCCGTCTCAAGCGCTCCGAAAGGTCCTTCAATAAGCACTTTTGCTACCGGCAGACACACGCTATGAGCTTCCACGGCTTGCTTGATCCATGCGCACTCGCCCGTGAACATATGGGGTTCTACGTAAGACGGGTGAACTACATCCATCGTAGCTGCGGAATCGCGAAGCACTCGGCACTCTTTCCCGTTCACGAGGAGGTCTCGCATGTAAGGCTCGAGAAGCTTCATGTTCTCGTCAGTGCTGCCTATTGAAAAAAACACAACTTTTGGTGTTGTTTCCGGACACTGCGCCGAAAAGTGACCCGGCTTCTGGCACGTATAACAAACGCCCGCTCGCCTCATCTCGAACCGCTTTCTGCGTTTGGCTGCCGCCGTCTCTTTACGTCTGGTCGGACTGCTTCCACTCGCATCCGCACTACGCGTGTTCCCCTTTGCTCTCATGGGTGTGAACTTCGGCCTCTCAAACTTCGAGCCAAATTCACCCTTTTGACCGTCCTTAGCTCCGCGAGCCCGACGCGTCACAAACTCCTCGGCTAGCTCAGCGGCTTTAGCCACCGTACAAACGTCTGGCCTATCCAAGACCCAGTATCGCACGTTCTCCGGTAACCGACTATAAAACTGTTCTAGCCCGAAACACTGCAGAACTTTATCGTGGTCACCGAACGCTTTCTCTTCTTTGAGCCACTCCTGCATGTTCGACATAAGCCTATACGCAAACTCTGTATATGACTCACTTCTGCCTTTCTCATTTTCCCGAAACTTCCGACGGAACGCCTCCGCAGACAGCCGGTACTTTTTTAGCAGACTCGATTTTACTTTGTCGAAATCCTCTGCTTCCTCTCTATCCAAGCGAGCGACTACGTCGGCCGCCTCGCCGGGTAACAAAGTGAGCAAGCGCTGTGGCCACGTCTCCCGAGAGAACCCCTGCTTCTCGCACGTTCGCTCAAAGTTAACCAGGAACAAACCAATGTCCTCTCCAAGCTTAAACGGCCGCATCAGGTCAGTCATTTTGAACAATACGCGTTCTCCTGCACCGTGTGCCTGACTTCCATTACGAGCGCGTTCCATCTCTACCTCAAGACGCTTCATTTCCAAAGCGTGTTGACGGTCACGCTCTTGTTTTTCTTTCTGTTCTTTAAGTTCGCGCTCCTGTCTTTTTGCAGTCTCCCTCTCTTCAATGGTCTCAAGGCATTCCGACAGCTCGTCATCCTCAGCCTCTAACTCAAGAATAGCCTTTAGCAGTTCAGGTTTTCTTAGTTTGTCTGAGACATCCAGACCCAACTCTCTTGCAAGCTCCAACAATTTCGGTTTGCGCAACGACTTCAAATCCATGGCTGCTCTGAATGCTGCTTTCTCTACTGCTTACTATTGTCTTGCCGCAAACTAACCCGGCAGCAACGACAACCACAATTACCAGCTCTGTTTCTGACACTAACAAAAAGCCTGGCAAAGCTCAGAAGAAGAAAGTCCCGCACTCACCAAACCTCGCAGGCAGGAATTCCGCGCAGTCGTTCCGCTGCAGGCAACCAGTCGTCACACAGGGCTCGTTGCACTGCTCCCGGATCGTCGATGAGCTGCTCAGCATACAGTCAACTGCATCTCTTCGCTGCTGGCCTCCGTTGTCGCGATCTCACCGCTGGCAGACAGTTGTTTGAAGTCGGAGGTGATCCCACCACTGCCACCAGATGTTTTGGATCGCACCGCTGGCGCGATCGGTTGGGAACTCGGCGCTGACGCCCGTGGTTGTACCTGGGTCGCAAGCCCCAAGGGTAGCGTTGGCCTGGCGGCCTGGGGTACAACTGGAAGCATCCGAAGGTCCCGGCAAAGCATGAGTCGACTGGTAACAACGAAACAACTTGTTTATTTTAACATCGCAAAGAGTTGGCGGTCAGGTTGACCGAAGTAGAGAGACGGGAGAGCACTTTACTCAACAGAAGAAATCGGAGCCCTCCTTTTGGCGTCCGGGGCAGCTGTTTTTATACTCTCGCAGTTGAGGGCAAGAAGGAACCCCTCAAAAGACGAGCACGTGAATGTACAATGGGCTAATGGTGACGCACACTGTCGTAGCGCTGCCGTAGCACCATGTCGAGCACGATCTCGTAGCACCCTGTTGTAGCGATGCCGTAGCACCATGTCGAGCACGATCTCGTAGCACCCTGTTGTAGCGATGCCGTAGCACCATGTCGAGCACGATCTCGTAGCACCCTGTTGTAGCGCTGCCGGTCGGGCACAATGACTGTAATGAGAGGATGATCCCTACTTTCGCAGCGCCTGGTTCCGGCACAATGACTGGAATGCGAGGGTGATCCTTTGCGGTCGCATCGCCGCAGTCGCGCCTGGAAACACCTGCCGATGAGCGTTGCGGCGACGACGATCGGGCCAAAATGTCTGCCGCCCCGCCGCAGTCGCGCCGGCAAAACCACGTGTCGCAGGCGAAACGCAACAGTGTAGGGTGTCTATAGTCGGGCACTCAAGTCTGTTGCCTTCAGGTAGTGAAAAAGCGCTCGAACTGCTTTCTGCGCTAATGAACTGTAAGGCCAGGCTCGCAAGATCTTCGCTTCTGTAAATGGCCTGTCATCCAGTCTATCCAAAGCACACTGGAGAGTCTCACGTTGATTATCGAAGCGAGAACAGTGGCACAGAAGATGACTGATGGTCTCTTCCCACTTGCACTTAGCGCACATTGGGGAATCCACCATTCCGATACGATTGCTGTAGGAGTTGGTGAATGCTACTCCTTCCCACAGCCGACATAGCAGTGTTGCGTCACGTCGTGAAAGGTTCGCTGCTAATTTAAGTTTCAGTGATGGGTCGAGGCTGTATAAACGACACTTAGAGTTCTGTAGTGTATGCCAGTAACTTAGCGTGATGGTGCGAGCGAGACTGCGAAGCTGTCTTGCAGCGTCGACTCTGGATAAAAGTATAAGGAGTGTCGGTGCGCCATCCTGGGCATGTCGGGCAGCGTCATCGACGAGGTGATTACCAACGACGCCACAATGTCCCGGCAGCCACTGAAATATGATATCATGTCCTCATTCAGAAGCGCAATGGCAGGTTTCGTTGATTTGTGACACCAGCTGTTCACAATTGCCACGTCGTAAATTTCGCAAGTTCTGGAGGGCTGCTTTCGAATCACAAAATACTGCCCATTTGTTGGGCGGTTCTTATTCAATGTATTCGACAGCAGCGTGAAGAGCGGCCAGTTCGGAACCTGTAGATGTCGTTACGTGTGAAGTCTTAAACTTGATGACGACCGATTCAGATACTAGAACAATGGCGCCCGTAGAATTTTCCGAGACGGAACCATCCATGTAAACATGGATTCGGTTAGCGTATGAACAATGCAAAAGTTCCAATGTGATCTGCTTGAGAGCCGCGGTGGTCAGGCTAGCTTTTTTCCCTACCTTGTTCGCTACCCTTGTTCCTTGTATCGCAGGCAAGTAGACGTTTGTTATGCGTGTGGAGAATTGGGCCACAGGTCCGACGTTTGCCCGAAGGGCGAAGACCAGAAAGAGTGCCGCGGATGTGGCATGCTCACACCATCAGAGGATCATCAATGTGATCCCAAGTGCGCCATCTGTGGTGGGGCACACCAAACGGCAGACCGCAAGTGCAAACAGCGCTTCCAGGTGCGCCAAAGACAGCGGCGCCGCAGGCGCGCACAGCAAGCGCAGCTGGCGGCAGGACCGCGTGGCTTCGACACAGCTAGCGGCGGAGAAGCAATGTCGGGAAAGAAACCTTTCTACACCCCCCAACACAACATTTCGGCATCGAGAGGACGCTCCCGCTCCCGTTCCAGAGGGCTCCCCGGCAGCAGATCGCGCTCTCGCTCCAGAGGGCGCGACAATAGCAGCAGACGCTCCCGTTCGAGAGGATGATCGGGTTCCAGGGTCCGAATCCAGGAACCAATGTCCTGGGCGGACAAGGCCAGGATGAATATCCCAAGCGGCAAAAAGGTAACACAGGGCATCTCGCCGGAGCATAAAAGAGAGCAATGTGAGATTTTAATGCTTAAGAAGGCAAATGCAGAGCTAAAAGAGGCACTACGAACACTGAGGTCTGAGTTCGAGCTCTTCCGTAACTCGCGTGAACCCTGCGAAGTAGCCTTATCCATCCCAGTTCAAGCAGAAGGGTTGAATAAGCGCAAAGCTATTTCCCACCCCGCGACCACGGAAAGAGAGCCCATGAAAACTGACGAGTCCCCCGCTCAGGACTTTAAGCCAGAGCCAAACCTACTCGCGTCTTTGAAGGTCATTGAGGAATCGCTCACGCAGATGAGAGAGGCCTTAGTCATTCAATCTAGCACTGTCAAGCATATGGACAGTAACATCTCCCACCTAACACGTCGAGTTGGCATCCTCGAGTCTAAAATGAAAATGATAGACTCTAGCAAAATCAAAAGCATCACCACTGGCACCATTGCAAAAGCTAAGAAAGTACAGCAGGATCCCGATAACACGAGTTCCCTGCAGGCTCTGCTAGTTCAATAGAAATCAAAATGGCGGGACAAACCGCAAACCTAATTATCTGGCAGTGGAATTGCGCCCGCTTATTAAGGCGCAAGGCTGCTCTATTGCTCTATTGCAGCTCATCAAAGCATAAGCGATAATGCCTCACGTCCTGCTCTTGCAATAAACACTTAGTGAAAAGGTAAATTTATCGGGCTACCGTTCGGTTAGCCAAGAAGGAGAAACTCACAGAGGTATCGCCACATTCGTCAGGAAAGGCACCTCTTTTCAGGAACAAGAAGTCAAAATTTATCTCTCGGATAAGAAATCCGTTCTCGAGGCACAGTTAATTGAAATCATCCTCCACGGAAAAATCCGACGTAACATTTTCATTCTCAAATTGTACAGCTCTCCTTCCGCTTATAAGCATAATCTCCGCTCACTACTAAATAGGGTCGCAACCGCTGCGAAATCGCAGCCCTTAATAGTCGCAGAAGATTTCAATGCTCCCTACCCGGCTTGGGGTTATGTAACACCAACAAAGAAAGGGACCAACCTAGTTTCAGCGAGTACAGACATAAACCTAACGCTGGTGTCAGACCCACGTTTCCCCACGAGGCTGCGAAACTCGGTCGCCAGAGACACGACGCCTCATCTCAGCTTCACTAGAAATGCGGTGGCCACGTAGTCCAACTTACAGGAGAAGTTGGGGAGCGACCACTACATAATAGAACTCAGGACGGAAATAATAGCAGCTCCTCCCAAAACCTGTAAATACACAGACTGGGACCTCTTTAGGAAAATAAGAGGTGAAGATGAGGCAGTATACGACACGTTCAGTGAACTGCTTGTACAGATTCAGATGGATGTTGAGAAGGCCACCAAGGAAATAGTTACAGATTTTGATGCCCCAGGGATAGACGCAAGGTTAGCGCACCTCCTGGAAGCCAAAAGCTCTCTTCTCGAGTGATGGAAGACACAAAGGGTCAATCGCAGGCTACGGAAAAAGATGGCGGAGCCCAATAAACTCATCGCGGAGCATTGCTCCGAACTTAAACAGCAATGGGGAGACGCCTGCTCGGCAGCGGATGGAACAATGCGCAAAGGAGGCAAATGGACCCTCTTCAAACATCTCTTAGACAATGGACAATCCAAATGTAATCAGATACTAGTCATAGACCAATTAATTAAAAAAGAAAAAATGGAAGGCATCTCAGAGGCCTCCATATTTCGGAAACTAGCGAACAAATACCTTCCAATTGGCCAAAGCCCAGGTTCTCCCCTCACTCAGTATGAGGGCGCGCCTGCCCAAAATCTGGACGTCCCCTTCTCGGAAGCTGAGATCAGGGAAGTGCTGCACAATTTAAACGGAAGGTCTGCCCCAGGTCCCGACGGAAATTTGGACGACAAAGCAATTCAAGCTTTAGGGAAGGAGATAAATGAGGCATGGGAGGAGGGCGTTGTACCGGAGAGTTGGAAGAAGGCCACAGTGGTCCTAATCTCCAAGCCAGGTAAATCACCCAGCTTGGAAAAACCTCCGTCCTATCTCCCTTACTTCTTGCATTAGCAAAGTAGCGGAACATGTAGTGCGTAACTGGATATCGAGGCATATCGAGCGCAACGAACTATTCCCGTATAATATGGTTGGTTTCAGGCCCTTGCTTTCAACGCAGGATGTCATGCTCCTGCTCAACACCCAGATATTCGACTCTCAAAGCAAAGATGTAAAAGGGGTCCTCGCACTGGATCTATCCATGGCATTCGATACAATTGCGCATGACTATATCCTTCAGGAGATATTGGCCTTGAACTTAGGAGTTAAATTCTTCTCCTTCCTTGCATCCTTCCTCGAGAGCAGGACGGCGGCCATAAAGTTGAGGCAATCAGTCTCGGAATATTTCACGCTCGGAAAAAGGGGTACTCCCCAAGGGGCAGTTATCTCACCCCTTCTGTTTAATATAGCAATGCGCAAGTTGTCGGAAAGCCTTGCAACAATTCTTTACGTAGGTCATGCATTATATGCTGACAATATTACAATCTGGTGTCCTGGAGGATCGGAGGCTACGGTCGAACAAGCTCTACAGGAGGCTCTGGATGTTAGTCTTTCTTGGAAGGTACGGGACTGGCACTCTCGCCTGGAAAGTCGGAACTCCTGCTGTGCAGACAGGCTAGACAAGGTGCTAGGGGACTCACCCCATTTGATCAGGTGCCCATTAGCGTTCGTACCAGAGATGGGCACACCATCCCGAGAGTAGACTCTATCAAAATACTAGGGCTTTCAGTAAACTCAAAGGGATGCAACGCTAAGACTATAGCCCAACTCACCACGAAAATTGAGAACATTATTAGATTAATTATGAGAGTGTCCAACAAGAAAGGCCGCATAGGCGAGGGTATACTCATTAGGGCTCACCATGCTTTCCTCATCAGCCATGTCATTTACATAGTCGCGGCCCTCAATTGGACGAAAACGGAAATGGGTAAATTAGACACGCTTATGCGCAAAAGTATCAAAAGGGTGATCGGCGTGCCAATTACGGCTAGCACAGCGAAACTCATGACATTGGCAGTACACAACTTCGGAATTAATAGAAGCACAAAGATCAGCACAAATTATTAGATTATCAAACTCCAAAGCAAGCAGAAGACTTCTGGATGCGGCAGGCCTCCGACCTAGCTTCAATCAGGGAAATACCACGCAATTCGATATTCAAGCAAGGAACTCCTTTATTGTAGACCCTTTTCCAAGAAATGTCCACCCCCAACACAATAAATGTCGGAGGTTGGCGAGGGCTAGAACTTTCTTAAAGAACATATCCGGAACAGAGACCTTTGTTGACGCGGCGCGATACGCCAGTGCCAACAAGTACTCCGTAGCCACAGTCAATGACAGGGGAGAACTCCTCTCGGCAGCCTCGCTGAAGACCTCCTCGGTAGATGTGGCGGAACAGGCTGCTATAGCTCTCGCATTACTGGACTCAAAACGCACTACGGTGTACATGGACTCCCGAGCAGCCATCAGAGCGTTCGCATCGGGTTTGATAGCCAAAGAAGCAGCCAGGATTCTAAACGGCAAACACTCCTCTGACATCGTTCACCACATAGTCTAGTTCCCAGCTCACATGGGACCAGGCGTATTACCAAGTCACCTGAACTCAATGAGATAGCCCACGACCGTGCGCGAGGTTTCGTATGCCGCGACGGGATGGTGTCTCGGGTGAGTTCGGGAGAGCTGTCCACAGTGATCCACTAGTTACTCTTCATGAAATCACCTCTCATTACAGAGAGAATAGGCAGAGTTTTCCTTTTCCCCATCATAAGCTCAACAGGCCACAAGCTAGCACGCTCCGCATGCTCCAGACGGGGTCCTGCCCCTCTAGGGGCTTTCTGAACATGCTCCCATCCGGACATTGATCCACTCTGCCCAGATTGTGGCACTGAATTTAGCTCATTAAATCGCATGCTCTGGCAGTGCCCTGTGTTACAGGATTTTAACAGAGAAGAAGACTGGACGAAGGCCATCACAGACCCGAAACAAGACGTCCAGCTCCTGGCTTTCCAGAGGGCCCGTGAACGAGCGGAGAGGCATGGCCTCTCTGTTCCGACATGGGACTAGCCAACGGCTGGGTAGGGACCTGCAGGCCCCCGCTTAGCTCCTCAGGACCCCAATAAAGTCTTTTGCTACTACTACTACTATTCCTGGAACAGCAAGGTACACAGGAGGCTTTTTCAAGCACCACGTAGGGGATGACGTTCTTGTTGCGGGTGAGTGCCTCAAAGACAAAGAGTGCCGGATAGCCGCAATTGGTCTGGAGAACGCTGCCTTGGGTCTTTTCTCAGGCAAGCGAGCGAGATGGTGGTCAGGGACTCTGTATATATGGCGAACATGCGCCCGGAGTGAGTCGACAGCTGTATAGGTCATTATTGGGTGGTCTCTCGCGGTGTCAATTGTTGCCACAGTTGAAGCATTTCGAGGTAGCCCCAGACATGTTCGAAGGGCTTGGCCTTGAATGCTCTGTAGGACATGGATGTTAGTTTTGTTAGCATTGGGCCGCACTGGTGTGCTATATATCGCAAGTATCCTAGAAAGAGCGTCCTGTATAGTTGAAGCAAAGATGCCACGGATGTACTCCACGTTTTACCGGCAAGAAACCTTGATATATGGGAGATAGAAGTAAGCCTCTTCAAGTATGAGATGTGGGGGCTCCATGGAAGGTCTCTGTCGATAGTAACGCCTAGGAATCGGTGAGTTCTTGCGCAGGAAATTGGTTGGTGGTCAATAGAAATGGGGTACCAGGTCATGAGTTTGTGGGTAAAAGCGACTAAGGCGCACTTCTCGGTCAAAATGCTGAGGCCTTCAGCACGCAGGTACGATGATGTTAGGGTCACTGCTTTTTGGAGCTGTGCACGCACCTGGAGACGTGTAACTGCCGAGGCCCATATGCATATGTCGTCTGCATATATGAAAAGGTTTACTGTATGCGGTAAAACGTCGGCAAGTCCAAGGATTGCAAGGTTGAACAAAGTGGGGCTAAGAACCCCACCATGAGGGACGCCACGGCAAGTGTAATGGTCAGCGGTTCGGCCATGTGCACTGTGCACAAAGAAGGATCTTTTGAATAGATAGCTCCGAATCAACCGAAACATGCGTTCACCAATTCCACTATTTTCCAGGGCATCAAGGATGGCTTCATGTGTTACATTATCATAGGCGCTTTTCACATCGAGAAATAGTGCAACCGATATACGCTTGTGATGTTTTTCTTGTACAGAAGTGACGAGGTCGATGACATTGTCAATAGAGGAACGATCTCTTCTAAACCCAGCCATGGCCTCGGGGTATACGTTGTGGCGTTCAAGATACCACTCTAGACGGGTGAGAATCATTCTTTCCATGACCTTCCCAACACAGCTGGACCGCGCAATGGGTCGGTAGGACGCTAGGTCAAGTGGTGACTTTCCAGGCTTCAGGAGTGGTATCAAGCGGCTCGACTACCACCACTCAGGAACGACGCCATCATTTCATGACTGGTTATAACATTCCAGAAGTCTACCTCGGCCATCTTCACCTAGGTGTCATAAATCAGCCTAGGTGATGCCGATTGGTCCTCGCGACGATGAGTGCCTGCATGTGGCCAGAGCAGCATCCAATTCCTCAAGTGAGACGGACACATTCAATTCTGGGAAGCGTGTCGAAGGAACCTCACCCAGAATTTCGCTATTGATGGTGACCACACTGCCCGCAATCTTCACACAAAAATCTTCGGCTATATCGACCTGCGAGCGGCCTTGATGGAGGGCTAGGGCTGAGAATAGGTGTCGTTGCTGTGGAGACGAGCCAAGGCCGCGCACCGTCCTCCATATGATAGACAGTGGCTTGCGGGGGTCAAGTGATTCGCAGAACGTCTTCCACCGTTGTTGCTCCAGTCTGTCCATACGACGTTGGATTTTCTTCTGTATACGTCGAGAGACTCTTGGTGCGCCTTTATCAACTCTCAGCCCTTCTGCCAATCGTTCGAAGTCGCTCAAGTTCCATGCCGAAATCCGTACGTTTTCTAGCTGATGTAAATGTGTACTTAGACGATTCCAGTGCACTTGTAATAAGGTTCTCACTGGTGCCGGTAAATCCCTCTTTGCATGCCTCTTCCTCCTTTGTCTTATATGTTGACCACCTTATATATACTTGTCCGGAAGTAGAAAAGGAGAAGCTTCCAAATCCAGTGATTCTTAAGTAGGTGGGAATATGGTCACTGTCATGACTCTCGATGTCAGAGAACCGTCTAACATTTTGATCAAGTTGCCGTGACACCAAAGTCAAATCTAAACAACTGCTATAGTTCGAACCACGCAAGTACGTCGAACTTCCATCGTTCATAATGCTGAGTTCATGGTCGGAAGCAAATTCTACAAGTTTCTGGCCCCTGGAATCTATCCTGGAGCTTCCCCAAGCCAAGTGATGAGCATTAGGGTCTCCCGTGATAATCCAAGGTCAGAAGTCGCCGTGAGGATGTCTCGCAGTCGGTCGCCGTCGAACCGACTATATGGGGAGATGTAGGCGCCGATAAGGGTGAAGGCCACTTTATTCTTTGTAATGTGGAGACATACGTGTTAGTTTCCATCATGAGGCTGCACCGAGTGGGGAATGTAAGTTAGTTCTGTACGGATGCAAACAATTACTTTGCTGGATAGCCCACACGTCGACGTCATAAAGGCTTCGTATCCAGAGAGTCTTAGCGCTTTTGACACCTCCCCGTTCGGTTTACATATTACCACTACAGGAAATCGCTTCGTAAAAAACGTATGGCGGAAACATGAAATCCGTGATTTAAGTCCTCTGGCATTCCACTGGAAAATCGTCGCACTACGCTCTTCATCACGGAATGAAGGCAGTTGAAGAGCCATTGTGTTACGCAAGACTTGCAAGCACTGGGCTAAGGGCATCCAACACTTGCACTGCGCTTCGAGCTGTTGGAGTATTCGAGTTGCTCACAAGCCTGCGAATCGCATTTATAAAAGACTTGAGCATTGTTACAATTCGGCGGTCATGCTCTGTCAGCTCATCTGGGTGAGGGGTGGAGCATTGTGGTGCCTCTCCTTGTTGGGGTTTTTCCACAGGGCTTATCCTTGGCAGTGGTGGCCATTCTTCATCCACGGCATTCTTTTCAGCTGCTCCGTTATCTATACGCGGTTTGGACACATTCTGCACTGGGGTTGGAGCAGATTCAACAGAAATTGGCTTTGCGGCACGCGTATTCTTTGTGCGGAGAGCAAAATTCCTTGATGAGCGTCTGCGACGAGAACGGCGTCGCCTGACGTCAACAGCTGCCTCAGGATGAGTTGACCGGTCCCTCAACATTTTCTTCAAGATGGAGAGTTCTCGCTTAACTCAGGACATTCCTTTGATGAGGCATCGTGGGGCCCTTGACAGTTCGGACACTTATAAGTTTTTGCCTGGCAGTTGCCTGCAGAGTGTTGTGCTGCACAGCGGGAACATATAGCAGACTTTCCACAGACGACGATCACGTGACCGAATTTCTGGCAGTTTCTGCACTGAAGTGGCTTGGGAACAAAGGGTCGGACCGCATGTCAGAAATGGCCTACCTTCACATGCGATGGAAGGCAGTCACCTTTAAAGACTATTTTCACGCATCTGGAATTTCCGAGACGGGCCACCTGCAGTATATGGGTCCCATGATTGGCAGGCTTTATCAAAAGTGGTAAATACTCACCTGAGATGACCGCATCAATTTCATATATGACGCCTGTGACTTGCTTTTCCCATCGGGATGATGGTACGGACGTTCATGCCACCGGGAACTGTGACAGCTCGCAGAGAATCTAACGCCGACGCTTGGGCGACGTCTACCGCGACAACATTCTTCCGAGGGTTGACTCGGATGTCCTCAGTGTTATTTGGCAACAGTCTCTCGAGTTCAACCGATGCAACTTGCCTGCTGAGGAACCTCATGTTGTCGGAGGGTAGCACAGGTAAGAAAAGGGTGGTGTACTTCGACGAACTCTGCGGAGCCCTCATAGTAGATGTGTCTACAGAGGCCCTAAGCATCCGCCGCTTTGCTTTCTGACTCAGGACAGTAACGTAGTCGTCGCCGGAACTGTCGTCGCTCTCGGTCGAGTCTATAAGGGTAGCCTCGCTGTCGCTCGAGAGGCTGTTCCGCTTCCTTGAGGCTGCCGCCGCGGGCGCCGCTACATCAGGTGGGAGTGCGGGTGGCTCCACTTCCATTCCCGTCGAGCAGGAAGAAAGCGAGAATTATCAGAAAATACTGGTGACGGAGAACAAACACTCAGCAATAGGATCACTTCGTTGTCTTCCGAATGCAGCAGCTTCTACAATGGTGCAAGCGACTTGCTAGATGTAGTACCAATGCCTCTTTTGTAGTACAGATAATCTGCGCGCTCATCATTGTCCTAGAAGATAATCCGAAGTGTTGCATCACGAGAACGTTTTCTATTCTGCGATAAAGCAGTGCGGAGGCACACCGCGAAGACTGCCTAAACGAAATGAATAGCAGCCGTGAGGAAGTGCTTTGCAGCGCTCAGTTTTTTTAAGCGCCCTTTTTTGAAAGAGAGGCTTTCCTTGGGGGGGGGGGGGGGGGGCATAAATACCCCGGGGTTTGGTGTGGTGCCAGCGGTGGCTTATGCTGCTCCAGGATTCGTCGGTATCTCACCGCGTGTATTTGTGCATATACATATAAGCTGTTGTGTACTCCAAAGAGACGAGTGTCGAGACGAATGAGTGACGAGTGTCTTGCCGCATCACGCAGCAACAATACGAGACAAACAACAAGTGAGAGCAAGAAGCCTCGTGCTGGCCCTTTTGCGAATTGTCAGCCAGCTCACATGACTAGCATTCTTGGTTAGCTTTTGATAGCGACATCATCGATTTGCGCCACTATCGCATACATAATATTTTGTCCTCCTCCTTTCGTACGTCCAGCTAGCCGAAGCAGCCTCTGAGACCCAGGGGAACTCGGCCATCTGCTATAGGCGGAGGTAGGCTGCGTATACACCCTCGTGATTCCTGGCAATAATAAATGTTGACTCTCTCTCTTTCTCTCTCTCCTTCTTAATTTAACGGGTACCACAGTAACAAGTAACTAAGATGGTATAATATAAGGATCCGGAGGTCGACGTGTGCGGGTAGGACATCTTCGAACCCGTGGCACGACTTGGGAGACGACTTGAAGGACATTCGAATAGCGCACTCCAATAATAATAATATTTGGGGTTTTACGTGCCAAAACCACTTTCTGATTATGAGGCACGCCGTAGTGGAGGACTCCGGAAATTTTAACCACCTGAGGTTCTTTAACGTGCACCTAAATCTAAGCACACGGGTGTTTTCGCATTTCGCCCCCATCGAAATGCGGCCGCCGTGGCCGGGATTCGATCCCGCGACCTCGTGCTCAGCAGCCCAACACCATAGCCACTGAGCAACCACGGCGGGTTCAGCGCACTCCAGTACATCTGGTTGTTTTGCTGGTTGTAGTATTCATGGCGCAGACTGCAAGCCATTTAGAATGAGCGTCGGCTATAACAAGGAACGCGGACTGTCGGACAAGTCCCGCAAAATCAACGTGCACTTGCAGTTCCAAGGAGTGGTTAACCAGGACAACTTGTGCAATGGAGCAGCGTTTGAGGCTGTGCACTCCTCTTGACACAGCTACTCCACGAATAAGAAGAGCAGATTAAAGAAGACAGAAGAACGTGTTTCATTCGATGCATCCCCTAGTTACGTGACGCCTGTGCAACCGTGTCAGGTGGTCCTAGTTGAACTCACAGTGCTGATATCATCTAACGGGAAGAAACTACCTTTAGTGATGTAGCGACGTGCAGTGCAAAAGATGAGCGGACGCGTGCTTCATGTTCAACAAGCTTAATGTGCATTTTTGTCGCATTAGAACAGGTACCGCTTGTACATCGAAACCAGTGTGTTACATTTGCATAAACATTATATGGCGCAACACGTATATAAACATTGTGTTCTATTTGCGCCAATTCGCACATTAATTTTCATTAAGACGTTATGTTTGCATAACCTTTGCTTTATTATAAGCGCGAAAATCTAAGAAAGGTTCGCTTACCGTTGATTCCCGCATACGCGTGAAGATCCGCCCAATTCTTCTTTTTTATTTTTTTACAGTGATGGCTACGTACACGGGATGGAGCATGAGCAGCATGTGTGGACTACAGCTTTGTACCTGATGTCGATTTAAAACATATCGCAGCGACACGCTGTCCATAGCTATTCTTGACAAATGGTAGGTTCGGTGAATGTCGGCAGAAGATCTGGCGAATAATACTGCTCTAGCCAAAGGTTCAGCCAGCCACAAACTTTTCCGGGATACAGGATTTGCGAACATGATGAATTCCCACGAATCCTGTGCACATAACCTCGAATGGAGCGTTTCGATCCGTAGCAGGTTTTGTGACATGCGCGGCGATCAATTGCACTGTAAGATTTATGCTTAACGGAGCATAAATTCCCATTTTTTGTCGAAACCGTGTCTCGTAAGCTTTCGCGACCGACTGTAAACCTCGTCTATTTTTGCCAAGCGGGTGGAGAAGCAAAGATCGTTAAAAGAAATTTCTGCGTCACATGAACATTCCAAATAAACACACGCGTAGGCTAAGGAAACAGCGCAGTAAGTATGCGCATTCTAGGCTCACATTTTTCGCCGCCGTATGGCGACACAATTACACAGAAGGACCAGCGTGAAACTCAGTGGCCCGAGCATGCCGATACAGAACGTACTGATGCTTACGATAATGCCAGAACAACATGTTCGTGAGGAGAAAAACCTTGTGGGTTATCTGAGCTTCAAGATGAATGTGTTGCAGGGCCACTGGTTTACTCTTCAGTTAAATATCCGTGTCCCGCGCATTGGGGGCACGTTGAAAATCCCCGGGTGGTCAAAATTAACCCTGAGCCCCCACTACTGCGTGCCTCATACTGGGATCAGAGTTGATTTGGAACGTAAAACCCCACAATTCTACTCTTCAGTTAAATCAATTATTATGTCATTAATTCAGGAGGCCACCTGATAGGGCACAGAAACGTGACAGCGCGAGAACGCTGACTGTAACTGAAACACACTGTATGAGCTCTTTTCCGTTACTCACTAGAACACCACAGCGTCGCTTCGGCCATCGTAGCTAAGCAGTACTATACTGCTGATTCCAGCGAAATCCTTTTAGAGCACCAATACAAGCGAGAGCGTTTACAAGAACCAGAAAGGAGAGAATTCAACGACGAGTTTGCATGTAGGGCTGAAGTATAGCATGTGTGTTCACGAGTGTGTGAACTCAGTTACCGACTGTTCGGTTGAGTCAATCAGCAATCACGCCCCGTTTAGACTCTTCCAGCCTGACACGACAGCCAACCTGCAATCTTGCGCCACTTCTTCGGACTCTATTCATTTCTTACCATCCGTCACTATACGTGTGACCGATCACACACATCACAGACGCGACTTCGTGCGATGCAACGGCGAAGAGCAAAAAAAAAAGGTGGAAAATTAAAATGTTAGTTGCAAAATACAACACCAGGGAGACACTCTGTTGCACACACGCTGTTTTCTCAACCTCGAAGCAACTTCGCACTCGAACCTTAGCCCATCTAGAAATGCCCTAACGTTAAGCGACATTTCGCGCAGTTCCAGCACTTTAAAGAAATAGGGGAGAATTGAGAGAAGAAGGAAGACGAAAGAACAGGATAGGACGCCTACGTGTTCTTTAGTTTTTCTTCGTCTCTCAATTTTTAGAATTCTTTAAAGCCCTGGAATTTGATTAAATATCGATATTACAACTAGTCCCGCTGTCCGCTTCAAGTAACGTTAAGCGTTGGTCGCGTAGAGATGCGTGTTCCTGACTTCTGAAGCGACCTGCTCGCGCCATGTTCACGTTGATCGCTATTAATACATATTGATGTGTAACAACACAATTAATATTAATACATAAATCTCGAAAATGCAAGACACTGACGCATTTACAGCAGAGGAAGAGGAGGGAAGCTCCCAGCAAGGGAGGAGAGGCGAACGACAGCTGGTCACGTGAGGGGCCGGAGCAACGGCGCAAAGAGGGGAAGCGGGCGGCATGCATGCGCCGGCAACGACACGAGGCGGTAAGCCATAGACACGAGACATATTGTGTATATGTCAGCGGTAATTCACCGAATACTAAAGTGGTGCCGATAGTCGCCTAATTGTAACCTTGGGACCCGCGAGCTGGAGTTCTTGCACTGCGCATGAAACCGAAACGCACGATTGAGGAAATAGTCGTGTCGCACACAGGGCCCATCCAGCACCAATTTTTTTTCAATTCTCGGGTTTTACGCCCCAAAACCAAGGTATCATTGTGAGGCACTCCGTGGTGGGCCCTCCGAGTTAATTTAGACCCTCTGGGATTCTGTGAAAGGCTCCTCACCAGGTCTGGCCACTTTGATCTGACAAGCGCAGTGCATACAATGCGTGCTAACGATCGTGTCTGCTAAGTATTACACGGCTAGGCGTTGCGGAAAGAGCTGAAATTTCACACGAAACGCCGTTTACCCTTCTCTTCGCGGGCGCCGCGCTTCCAGCCGGAGAGGTGACATGATTGACGCTATTGAGGAAAATTTGAAAGCGTTCTTTGCGTGAACTTTGTGCTCTGTATTCCCACCCTGTAACAGCCCGGCAGGGCTCACAGTATTTGAAATAAATAAATGCATAAAATATGCCTAAGTGCGCCTACGTGCATGTATATGCTGTGTCGTCACTCATACTATAGTGACAAGTGACTTCCAGAATTATTCAAGGCAACATCTATTATTTGTGTAATCTGTTGCTTCAATAAACGAATTAAAGTATAGAGAAATAAGAAAACAGGCAAACCGAGTGTCTGGCGTGTTTTTCTTTTACTTCGTACCGTAGTAAGAGAGATGTGCTTCCGTTTTGTCTGTTTGTTTCCACGTCGTTCACTCACGCGTGCGGACAATATTGTGCCATTTGCTACCATGCTCCAGCGCGCGATCACGCTCTGTAATCCGATTGCATCTGCCTCAGTGTTCGTGTAGCACTGACTTATACCGCTACTCAGGTGTTTTCGTGCACAGCGCGCAAAATCGTGAACTGCGCGTAACTAGACAAACGCAACAGCTCTTTTCTTCGTGATTTGGGAGAGGGAAAATACGCTCAATTCTGCAGCCCATATCGGAGCACGGCGCAGCGTACTGGGGATGGGGGAGGAGAATGAAAGATGAGAAGATAGAGGGCGAAAGGGAGAGTAGGTTTCAGGCAGTAGACGTCAGCATCATCCAGGGGCGATGGCCGGCGCGCGAAGTAGAGGCCGTGCGAGGCCGAAGTCTATTTGGCGGTCTAGGAGCCCGTTTGAGTACACATATTCAAGCAGGCTTGCCAGTGCTGGGAGGTGGTAACGAGCCGCGAAGAGCAGGTGTGTCTCTGAGGTAGCCGGAAGTCCATACCGTCGGTAGGTGGCAGTGACTGGAGCGCGCTCCTGGGCTTGTGCAGGACAGGTGCAGAGTAGGTGCTCGAGGGTCTCGGCGTCACCGCACCTTCTGCAGGCCGGCGAGGCGATGCGTCCCTTGGCATGAAGCCTAGCTGCCGTTCACACGGAGCCCGTGCGCAGACGAAGGAGTGTGGAACGGTCCCGTCGGGAGAGACCGTTCTCAGGGAGGAGTTTTGGGGCACCGTTGGTAGCTACCCTGCTATCCGGATGGCTGGAAGTGAGCAGCTGTTTGAGTCTCTGGCTGGAGGAGTCCGATGCTGCGACTGTTCTGGTGAGTGGAACGGTTGGGTGGTGGGCGGCCTTAGCAAGGACATCCGCCTCCTCGTTTCCAGCGATCCCTACGTGGGAAGGCAGCCAGTGGAAGGAGATGGCTACCCCCACTGCAGAGAGGGCCGAGATTTTTGCTCTCAGGAGGGTCTCATTGACTCCGTGTCGATGGTGATCGGAGAGTGCCTGGAGAGCCGGTCGCGAGTCACTTAGCATCGCCACTGGTTTTGTCGGGGGGTCCTCAGCCAGGAGGTCTGCAGCCAGGTGGAGTCCCGCCAGCTCAGCTGCTGTGGAGCTCACGCGAAAAGGAAGTCGGCACTGCCTGCTCCTGCCCTCAGATGGGATGGTACATGACGCCGCTGCGGAGCCATTGGAGAGCACGGAGCCATCCGTGTACACGAGCAGCCTGCCGTCCAGCTCTTCCTGGAGTTTGCCAGTAGCAGCCTGTTGTAGTGCTGCTGCTGGCGTCCGGCGCTTTGATGCTCCATTCAGGGATAGGTGCACCTCTGGAGGTTGCTCGTGTGGCGGAGATGTGACCATGGGCACTGGTCGCTGCACAATCAGCTCCTCGTAAAGCTGACAGAGGCCCCCCATGCGAGATAGCGGCTGGCTCCGCAGTCGGAAGAGCAGAGCCCCACCATCTGGAGCACGGTGCAGACGGTCAATGTGCCCAAGGGCACGTTGGAGCATATGTAGCGACAATGGCCATTCGCCAGCCTCAGCCAGTGTGGCAGCAATTCGAGAGTGCTTGGGGAGACCGAGGATGCTCCTTACTGCACTCTTGCGCAGCCTCTCGAGTTGTTGCTTCCTGGCTGGAGATAGTAGAACCAGCGGCAGGGCATATAGCAGGATGGATGTGGCCGCCGCTTGGTTCATCCGCAGCGCCCACTTGACGGTGCAGCCCCGACCACGCCGCTGCACCTTGCTCACTGCCCCCTGGACTATTCGGACTTTGTAGGTGACAGCCTTCGCATCAGGAATCCAGGAGAGCCGATGATCAATGGTTAGGCCTAAATACGTGACCTCCCGCTTCCATGGGACGGTGGTGTTTGCAATGAGCAGCTGCTTCACGTAGAGGCGTGCGGAGGCTAGCGGGTGTAAAAGTAGTGCCTCTGTCTTTGCCGGGGACACGGAGAGGCCAGTGCCACCGAGGAAGGAGATGACCGCTTCTAATGCCCTCTGTAGAGAGCCCCGGATGGCAGCGATGCATCTCCTGGGTCCTCGTATCCACAGCGCCACGTCATCTGCGTAGATAGCGCAGCCGACTGGGTAGCGGCTGTCAGCCGGTAGTGCTGCTGCGAGTCCTGCCAGTGCCAGGTTGAAGAGGAAAGGGCTCAGCACTGATCCCTGCGGGACATCGGAGGTGATGTCTCTGGGATCGCTGAGCACCTTGCCTACCCGTACACGAAAAGTCCGGCCCACCAGGAAGGCAGAGACGAAGCTCCGGAGACATCCAGTGACGCCTAAGCAGTCCAGTGCAGCCTCGGTCACCTCGTGCGGCAGCCGGTCAAAGACACTCTGGACGTCCAGGAGCAGCAGCATGGCGACGTCCCCACTGCCCCTGGCATCCTCCAGGGTGTCCATCACATCTGCGATGGAGTCCGCCATTGAGCGCTTTTGCCTGAAGCCAGATTGCTGTTCTGCAAAGTACTTCAGCTGGGCAGCTATCCGTTCAAGCCGTGATGGGGCCATCTTCTCCGTCAGCTTGCATGCTGCAGAGGTAAGGGAGACTGGCCTGTAGGAGGAGAGCGAAGTCGCAGGCTTCCGTCGCTTCAGCAAAGGCACCACCACAGCCATCAGCCAGCTCTCAGGCAGGACCCCGGTGCTCCAGGAGGAGTTGAACTGCTCCAGGAGTCGAACCCGTTGTGGCTCTGCAAGGTTACGCAGCATCTGGCAGGTTATCCCGTCGGCTCCTGGAGCACTCCGTCGTCGTGTGAGAGCTAGCGCCGACTCGAGCTCGTGCATACGGAGAGGCTCGCTGCATAGGGCGGAGATCTGTGCTGCCACCCACTCTGGATGGTGGCAGGGAGGGAGGCAGCGTCTTGTGGCGACCGCCGAGGGCAGGACCTGCGGGACTGGAGACCTCTCAGCAAACCGGTCGGCTAGGCGCTCGACCAGGGCCCGCTCGCTGATGCCCATACGGACGGCCACGGTTAAGGACTGGCGTTGAGCGCTTGGAGCATCCATCAGTGACCTTAGTAGGCGCCAAGCTCGAGCACCATCTGGATTGCGACTGATGGTGGAGCAGAGGCTCTCCCAGCTTTGCCGTCTGCGTCGTCGGGCGTGGCGGCGGCAGACAGCATCCACGCGGCTCTAGGCCGTACATTGTTCCGGAAGCATAGTGCGCCTGGCCCTGCGTTCCACACGGCGCCGAGCAGCTCGCAGTTCTAAATGGCGTATATCCGGAACTGGTTTGCCCTCTGGGACAGCAGAGCGAATGGTAGCGGCATTGGCGCACTCCACGATCATCTGCGACAGATCCCCGTCGTTGTCCGCCTGCCGGCAGAGCTCACGGAAGGCCTTCCAGTTGACTGTGAGGCACTCTCTGCTCCTGGGGGACTTGCCTCGAAAAGGAGTCAGGAGCAGGGGCAGATGGTCGGAACCCCAGGTGTCAGGAATCGTCTCCCAGCTGTACCGGCAGTCCTCTGTGGTCAGGCTCAGGTCGATTGCCGTTTGTGTTGGACGAGCTCCACGCCGCATGAAAGTGGGGGCGCCAGTGTTTAGAATCTGCAGGCCGAGTTGGTCAGCAGCATCCCGTAGTGCCTTGCCACGAGGACAGCAGTGCCGGCCACCCCAGGCTGTGTGGTGGGCATTGAAATCGCCACAGAGGACGAAGTCTTTGCCAAGGTGACTAGCCAAACGCAGCAGGCAGTAGGGGTCCCAAGGCTGGCAGGGTCGGACATACACACAGGCGATAGTAGTGTCCACGCCCCCGATGCGTACGCGCACTGCACAGCACTCAAACGGCCCGCCAGTCAGGTCAGCCACTTGTATCTCCGCCTGGGGTAGCTCTCGCCTCACGTACACTGCGCAGCGGGGAGCTCCTTGCTGATGTGTGTTATCGAGGCAGGGGGCGGCCTGGCATGATTCCTGTGAGCAGGAAGTGCGAGCGCTGTAGCCCACGTAGCCTGGCAGTCGCAGCTTCTCTGCAGCAACGTATACCTCCTGCAGAGCAAGCACATCATATTCACTCTGCAGGAGACGTAGCGAGAGGTCCGCATGCCGCCGCCGCAGTGAGTTGACGTTCCACTGGAGAACACTTGGACGGCGGCGGCCCATTCCTTGTAGCAGAGGAATCAGCTATGTTGGGTAGTCTGGTTCTGGACTGCCACTGCCTGTAGGCAGATGGTGTGGAGAGGGTGGTCAGCAGGAAGCATGGTGCTGACTGCCTGCATAGTCAGCAGCAGGTTTGCCACCAGCTGTTCCACGGTTGTCTGCACCAGGGGGGTGGTACGGGTGTGGTCGAGAGGACAGCAGTGGCCTGCGGCACCGGGCGTTGGAAGCTGCGTGGGGCTGGTACCGGACGCCTTGAAAGATGCCCTTGACTGCGTTTGCATAGGAGCGCGGCGAGGGTGTAGTGGCCTGCTCCAACTGGCTCTCCTCACGGACCGCTGCCCGCACCGCACGCCTGGACAGTGCAGTGGTGGAGGACGCCATGATGGTGGCCACCCGTCGTTCCTCCTGTCACTTGGGACAGGCCGGAGTGTCCGCGGTGTGGGCGCCACCGCAGTTCACACAGCGGACTGTCTGGCAAGGGGAGCCTTCAGGGTGGCTCCTGCCAGAGGAAATGCAGCCTGTCGGCCACTTGCAGCTCTCCACCACGTGGCCGAAACGGCCGCATTGCCGGCACTGTAGTGGACGAGGCCTTGCCGGCCTTACCCTGAACCAGAGCTTGAAGATGCTCACTTGTTCAGGGGGGACCGGCCCCGCAAACCGTATGGTTACCGTGCTACCGTCCTTTGTTGCTGTGAGGACTGGAACGGAAGACTCGATGGCCTCCAGCAGGTCCTTGTCAGCAGGCATCCCGTCCATCCCGTGTATGCAGCCAGTGCTCTTTCCACGCTCAGCCGGCAGGCAGGCCGTCACTGGGATGCCATGGAGCTCGGTGACTGCCAGCAGCTCCTCAAGACATGCCCGAGTGGTCATATCGGCGGCCACAATGTTGCGCTTAGGGTTCACACGTACTGCAGCAACACCTGGTCGCGCAGAGAGTGCCGCCGCGAGTGCGAGGCACGGGGCACTCCGGAAGGCTCCAATCGGCGCAGATGGGCGGAAGAGCACCGTGCCGGTGACCGCAGGGTTGACTGGGAGTGCTGAATTCTCCGAAGCCCTTGCACGGCGCTGATTTCCTTTCGACAGGACCAGCTGGAAGTCATCCGCAGGTGGCTCAAGAGCTGAGAGGTGCTCGCGCTCCACTGCCTTTGTAGTGGCTGCAATCTCAGGAGCACGCTGCGAGGAGTTGGTCACCCGGGAGGTAGAAGCTTCTGAAGCAGTAGAAGTGTTTTTCTTCGCCTTCTTCTGCTGCTGCTTCTTCTTCTTCTTCCGTAGGTTCTGCTGTGCAGGTATCTGGCGTGGCGGGCCCTTCAGGAACTTTGACACGAGGGCCTTGTCCGGAAGCACCGACGGTGCCGAAACCCTCGGATTGGGAGTGTGCGTTTCAGCAGTCGCGGTAGCAGGCAGCGTGCCCCCAGAGCTAGCAGACGACGTGTCTGTGGCCGCAGTCGCGCCCTTGCTTCGAGGGAGTGCGAGGGAAGCGGCCGGCACCTTGTCGAGAGGCCGAGAGATGGCGTCTGTACTCTCCATCGCGAGGGGGTTCGCAGCAGACGACACTGTTTCGGTGGCCGGAGCGTCATCTTGTGCGTCAGGCAGGGGGGAGGTAGCGACCGTCTCCCCGGCGTGTTGGAAGATGTTGCCGCCGTTGTCCGTCCTTTCAGCTTGGTCTTTGGGATATTCGTCGGGAGAAATGCGCTTCTCCCAGTGGGGAGGAATGCACGGTGCCTGCTTGCGAGGGCCAGTCGCCCCCTCATCCTCGCTCTCGATTTCGCGGGCGCGTTTCCGCGAGCTCGATTGGTCCATCTCTTCTTCTTCGTCTGAAGAGCTGGGCAGCGGGACTGTGACCCTTTCAGCAAGGGTACGGTCCTGCGTCAGAGACAGGGAGCTCGCCGGTGTCTGCTCCACAGCTACTGCAGGGGCCGCCGGGGTCGTGGTACTGTCAAGTGGGGCTCCAGGCTGGGCGGCAACCGCAGGATGAGAGGTAGTGGCTTGCTTCTTTAGCCACTTGTCAACAATGTCCTCTGCGCGGCGCTGAAGCTCTTCTCTTACTTTAAGCTCTTGCAGGGTTGCAGGCACGAGAGTCACGAACGATGTGCTCGCGTGGCGTCGGTGGCCCATGTGTGGCGGGCGCCCCACCGGCACGCGGAAATCCATGTTGAGTGACGAGTATCCGCAACAGCTCGCGCGCGGCACCGTAAGCGGAAGTGCGCCGCGCAGCAAGAAAGGGAGGGACAAAAAGAAATGGAGGCGGGGTTGCGACATATGCATCATGCGATCCTCAAGATCCGGTACGGGAGAACGCAGGGAAGGAATTTCGCTTGCGGAGGCTAGACGGAGCAAGTGGAGACGGTATCTGTGTTGGCGGTGCCGCTCGCCACCCGAAATCATGGGTCCGCGGCACTGACATACTTCTATCTCTGCTATTAATGAACCAATTTATAAAATTCTTGAGGTACAACGCTCCCTAGAGGGCACGTAACAACTTCTAGCGTATAACCAAAATTTTCTATGTGGCCTGGTGAGGTGCCCTTTAAAGCGCACCCAAGGCGCAATTCCCACGGGCGTTTTTGCGTTTCACCCTCATGAAAATGCGGCCGCCGCGACCGGGATTCGCTCCCACGTCCTCGAGCTTAGCAGCGCAACGCCTGAAGCCACTGTACGCCACCACGACTGATTAGCGGCAATTGCTGCGGCATATTTCGTATCAGTGTACGTGACGAGCAAAGCAAGACACTGCACCTGAAGTTGCAGCTGGGACTTGTTCCGGTGGCGGCAGCGGCGCAGAAACCTGCAGTTGGTTCGGCGCTGGGCGCGGTTTCTCCTCAGACGAGCCGACGCCGACATTTCTGTGGGAACCAGTCGATGGCGAGCGCGTCGGAAGTAGCGGGTGTGTGGAGTGAAACCACGCGGGACCGCCTGCAGCGTTCATATCGCAATAAGTGGCCAGGTCTTGTCTTGTCTTGCCTTCAAATACTGGTTCGTACACACTACGGGGGATTGACATTACAATTGAAATTCAGTTGAATTAAAGCCAGGTCATTACAACTCGGCTTAGATTGGATTGGATTCGATTTGCTTCTTTGATGGCGCGTACCCACTGCGGGGGATTGGCCAAGATTTGCCAGTTTTTGTACCAACAAAATCTTCCTAATACCATACAAAAGTGCCATGCGGAAACCGATAAGAAGAGTGTTTGAAGAACTAAGGAAGAACGTCTTGAAACAACTATGAATTCCTCCATGGCTGAGCACGCATCTCTGTGGTAGTTGCCAAGAGAGGAGGTTCATAGAGAAAGGATATTTAAAAGGGAGAAATTTAAACCAAGTAGCGCGAACGTTGGTTCTAAAATGTTTTTCCTTAAACGGGAAAACGGCGGCAGAATAAGAAAAAATGATCGATGGTTTGGTCTACTGCACGGAATTAATTGGCACAGAGGGGAGGGTGCCAGACCAGCCCTGTGACGATAAAAATTTAATAATGGTGTTTCACAGCGTAACCGGGTGAAAATTAGGTTTTTCTGGTGTGAAAGGAATTTTTGTGCCAAGGGAATGGGAGGTGTCCATATTCAGAAAAATTTCCTAGCGCTGGATTAAAAAAGTCTAGAGAAATTGCACATTTCTTGTATCTAGTAGTAGTCAGGTAAGCTGATGCCGGAAGTAATGATGGTACAGGGCCATTGAGGGCCACTCTCGCGAGACTGTCAGCCATCTCATTCATGCATAATCCCCTATGACCAGGCACCCAAATTAATCTAATTAAATTTCTGTGGTCAGGCACTAGAAAATGAAGTGTACGTAAAAGGCTAGCACCACTATTCGTTGTGAGCGATGTACACAAAGATAAAGAATCCGTTTTGATCCCTACCGTAGATATTGGTGAATTTAGCTCACGTAAGGCTAATACTACAGCTAGAAATTCAGCCTGAAATACGGATTAGTCCGGAATCCTAAGTGAGGATGACCACTCTAGAGCAGGAGCGGAAATGCCAATTCAAGATTTTTCTCTACACTGCTAGGCGTCTGTTGCCATGACCGTATTTATAGCTAAACTCAATAAATGATCTTGCAATAGTCCATTTAATATATTGTGAGAGAGAACTTTTGCATTATTAGGGTAGATGTCATCATAGATTGTTTGTAGACTCTCTTGCATATCCCAAATCTCCCAAATACGTACATTTAAGGAGTTGATCAATGTTTGTACAAAGACCACCTGTCGAGGCCAGTGCACTCCGAAAAATAATGCAGGTTTGGAAATGAATATGTTTTCCAATCTTCTAATAGGGCATTCGTACATATTTAAGAATGTTTGCACCGTCAGCAACCGTAATCTGCGCAATATTGAGGAAAACCTGACTTGTTGATGTAAGACATTATTAGCCGCAAATTTCTATAATCCGCAGCACAATCGCAGGGCTTCCCACTCAATTAGAACAAGGGGGCGTAATTTATAAGCTGGCGCACCAGAAAAGAGCACACATGCAAATTCTAAAATGGGCCGCACGTGCATTCTATAAATCATTAGTAGTGGGTCTCCCCGCATCCCCGACCGACTGTTGTATAGCTTACGTAGCATGCCAACTGCTCTTGCTCGTTTTTTAGCTATATGGCCAATATGGGGCCCAGCCAATTGAGGGAGCCGTCATAGACTACACCTAAGTACTTCACCAACTCCACTTGAGGTATAGTCTCGAGACGGTAAGATAGCGATGTATTAAGGGGGGTGCGGGGCTAAAATACCGATTTCGGTGAAAAAAGCGTGTTTCTTTTATTTTCAGTTGTTCTGAATTGCTTGTTTAATAAAGAATCTTCTCACCAAGTTTGGTAGTTATCTGAGCAGTAGAAAGGAAGAAAATGAATTTTTTTCACAAGTTGGCGGCGCGCATTTCCCATCGAACGCGACTCTGAACGCTGTTTATCCAGACGCGGCCGCATAGTGGGCAAGAAACGAACGCAAACTGAATTACCGCGTTATTGTTTTTCGCGCTTTTTAGAGAAATTGAGAAACTAAAGAAAACGACGAAAGGTCTAGGAGGCAAGGGGAGGCTGACAGAAAGTGTTGTAAAAAATCCCACTGCTTACTATGCATCTGCCCTGAAAGACAATGCTCCAAATGCAAAAAAAAAATGCAACGAGGTGTATTTGAGACGCTTTTTCCCTCCTACTCAGCAGTTGAAGTCCCACGACATGACGGTTGCCCAGTTGGTGAGGACTCTTGGTGTCATACAATCGGCACAGAGCCCTAGTTGCAGCGGAAAAGCCATGAGTGCCAAGATCCCATGTTCCAGCTTTCAGCAGAGACGTTGCCAAGGAGCTGGTGCCTCTCTGCAACAGGCTTAGTAAGCCAGAGCTCCTTGCGCGATGTTCAAGGATGCAGACACAGAATGCAAACGAGTCCTTCAATGCTCCTGAATGGAAAAGGTGCCCAAAGACAGAATTCGCACCGCTGAGAACAGTGTAGACTGCAGCTGCCCTGGCTGTGCTAGAATTTAATGAAGGAGCACGTGGCATCAAGAGAGTTCTCGACAAACTGGAACTTGAACATGGAGTCCCGACGAATAAGCACGTTCAGGAAGCAACGAAGCAACCCATTTCACGAGTGCAGGCAAGAGCGATGGATAGCTATAAAGCTGAAAAAAAAGACACGACGCCTTGAAGCGATCGCCGCAGAGAAGCGTCGTGTTGAAGAGGAAAGCCCGACATATGCAGCAGGGCACTTTGATTAATTTTTTCTGATCATAACACTAAATGCCATGCTCTGAAATCTTTGAACTGATTTTTCTCAGTTTGCACTTTTTGCAAAAGGAGAGCTTTGGGAAAAGTATCATTTCCAAACTGCTTCACCAAATGCAGCTTCCAACATTTTTTCTAGACTGAAATTTTGTGAGTAACAAGATAAAGTACTTTTAAGATGCCTAATTTTTTTCCAACATATAATATTTAGCAGATCTTTGAATGTAATGACAGTGAAAAAATAAACTTCATTTTCAGAGTGATGGCATTTTTACAGAAACGACATAAAAAATGTGCAACTGACATTATATTGCACTATAGACCATCTAGAAGGTATCTAATCACAAATAATTTTTAAATTTTCATTATTCTGTAAACGATAGTTTTCCTAAGTTGACACACAAGATTGCTAAATTTCACAGTTATAACTTTTTTTTTCTCGTTGCGCTACGGTGCTGATATTTGGATTATTCTAATGACAACAAGATCAACTGTCCCTGATAATTTCACGAAAATTAGTTGAGCACTTCAAAAGTTGACCCTTCAGCCTAGCATCCCCCCTTAACGGGATTGTTAAGGGGGGAAACCAATATCTAGCATTTTCTCACGTTAAGTGAAAGGCGAATCTTGTTTAACCAGCTTTCTATGGCGTAGAAATAGTTCTCTAGCCGATAATATAGGGAGTGAATATCAGTGTCTGATGCATAAAAAGCAATATCATCTGCGTATACATATGTTTGTACGTCTGGATGCCGAGGAATGGAACTCATCAGAAGGCTAAATAATAATGGAGACATGACAGCTCCTTGAGGAACACCTCGTGATTGATTATGTATGCTCGAAGTAAAACCTCTTAGAGAGCAGTAGAATTTCCTTCCACTTAAAGATTCACACATCCAGTACACAAGGTAACTTGGAAACTCTATATTTCGTAATATATCTAATAAAATTGCATATTCTGCACTGTCGTAGGCTTTGGAGATGTCTAGTGTCATATTAGCATCTATCTGTCTTTGGCGTCGTGCTAATTTTATTCTACTTTCAAAGTCCAAGTGAGCATGTCATATTGAATATGATGCTCGGAATCCAATTTGGCAGGAATTAAGCAATTCTTTGGTGTCTACAAATTTAAGCATACGGGTATATAGTATTATTTCAATTAATTTCACTAAATTTGAGGTTAGCGCGATTGGTATAACGTTATCTATTGCATGTCCTTCACCATGATTCTTAAGAAGTGGAATTATTTTAGCAATTTTCCATGCAGACGGAATCTGTGAAAATCTAATTGAGTGATTTATAATCGCTAAAAGGTAATCTTTTAGTAGCTTCCTTAAATGACATCTTGATCATGGTTGACGTTACGCCATCTGCACTGGGAGCTGAATCTAGCAGTCGCTCCACGATTTCAACCAATTCTAACGTGGTAATTTCTATAAAATATTCTGATGCCTTTCGCAAGCTGGACCATGCAATGTGGCAAAATTGAAGAAAATCTATTTTCTTATCCCTTCGCGATTTTTTCTAGCGAATTTCATTTCTTTACTACCTAAGACTATGGAGTCTATATTATTTGGACACGGCAGAACTTTCCTATTGCACAGAAAACTGAACAAAGCGCGTTTATTTTAATTGTTAGATAGGAGGTCAAAATGCTTGCAGTCTTATTCGTCCTTGGTTTTTGAAACTTTGTTTAAAGATGGCTGGAAAAAAATTATAATTGCTACAATTTTCGGGACTCTGGTTATGTAATAATTTTTTCCAAGCGGCTTTTCTCTTTCTATAATCACGAGCGCATTCTTCATTCCATCAAGGGCTATATGAATTTTTGTTGTTTAGACGAATCTCAAATTAAAACTTTTTGCGAGAACCTTCCAAAGCAGAACGAATAATCGTAGTTTTTAGCTCAGTGCACGCGTCAGACAGCGATGAAAGAGTATTTCGCAAGCATCTTCTAAAAATATTGCAATTAATGAAAGTTCGCACCTGATCGCTCATAAACGTTACAGGGCGTGCTACTTCAAAAATTACTGAAAAGTGATCCCTGCTTGTCGCGTACTCAACAGTCAACTAAGAAGATACGGAGACACTCGGGCCACAGAATGTAAGATCTATTGTATAGTAGGATCTACCCCGCATAAAAGTATAACGTATGGTTAACGTGTGTAAAAGTTCCTGAGTTTACACACGTTAACCATTGTCCATAGCCCAGTTCCATAACCAGGTGCCACACAAATCTGTTTTTAATCCCCGTGATAAGTGTTGAGAGTTAAAGTCACCTGACAGTAGGATCTCCCATCCACAAGAACTAAGAACCCTATCCAGTGTGCGTGTGTCTTGTACGCCAAAAGGAAAATATGCATTTACTATGGCAAAGGGGCTACACCCAGGGAGATTTGGCTGTATCACTAGGATTTCATACTCAGGAATAGAAAGTTGAAGCGAAATTTTGGCCTTATGGCAAATGTGAGACGAAATAAATGTAATTAATCCGCCACCTCTAGCAGGACGGTGTAGACGAAATTATCTGTAAAATTTTATCTGAAAATGTTTTGCAGAAATTAACCGAGTTTCTTGTAAAAGAATTAAATCACGGTTAAGTTGCGTGGTTATACAAGTTAAATCGACTGAAGCAGAAAATAAAGAGCGACAGTTCCACTGAAGGACTTTCAGATACCCTACGGTTTAAAAAGTGTCGCTGCCGAAACTGCCTTCTGTAGAACGCTTTCTTTTGGTTTAGCGCTAGGCTGACTTTTCTTATCTTTTGAGTGAGGACCGGAGGAACAATCATTGATTGGCGACATTGTTCTTTTATACGCTCGAGCGCTTTGTTCCGCATCTGTCATTTCCAAATCTGTGTTAAGTAGATTACCATCGACAGGCCGTATGGAAGGGGAAGTCGAAGGTTCAACACCGTCTTTGGAAGGATGGGTACCTGAACTCCTATCACTAGTTTGTGGCTTGGGATCAACTGTTTGGGTCATTACAGGACTGATACAGGTGGCTTGCATCTAATGAGATAAGTTACTAGAGATGGCCTGTGATATACCTTCCCCAAGGCTCATTGCCAGCTGTTCCATAACTCGGATTATTATTGCTTGCTTCCTCAAATAGTGACGCTTACCCACTGCGAGGATGTGCCTGATAAACAGTCCGTTAGAGAGATAAAGACAATTTGTAGGCAGTAGCGTAGCTAGGTCGTCTGGCACCCTGAGCCCATAGGTCTTCTGTCACCCCCCGCAGCGACCCCCCCCCCCCGGGTGTAGTCGAGGAAGGCGAAGATATCGACAATTTCCGGGTGTATTCAGACGCATATGACACCCCCTCCCACTGGCCCCTTGCACCCGGGGCCCATGCCCCCCCCCCCCGCCCGTTGCTACGCCATTGTTTGTAGGACTATAAGTGCCGACCGATGAGTTCGTGATATAGATGGATATTTTATTCTTGTGTTGTTCTCCCAACTTTTTTTTTTGTTCTCTCCTTCTTCACTCACCATGCCATTTTCCCCTACAATATCCTGTTCCTCCCACCCACCTTTGGGCTCAAGAAGCCTGGTCTAGCAATAAAGTTTATGCACTTACTAGAAAATGAGATGGTGCGCCTAAATACCAAATAGACAAAAAATTCTATTTTCTCGTTGAGGAGGTCTATCACGCTATTTTTTATATTGCTCATTGTCCGGGAAAGTGTGCGCCAGCGCTGTGCAACACTGTGCTTCACCTTATTTTTTTTTTTAATGGAAGCTTAACGTGCCTACTGGGTTTATTGCAGAATAGCTCACATGCAGGGCAGAGCCGCCATCTTTACAACCTTGCAAGTAGGACACTGGCCTTGTTGCTTAGAGCACTACGGAGTGATAACGAAAATTATACATAAAAATCCTCATTGCGACAAATATACGTCATTGAGAGCACAATTTCTCTAAGACGCAAAGCTTTCTATGCCCACTTCCCTAGGGTTTGTCACATCTGCGTGGTCAGTCTTTCGGCGAATAAAGGGCAGTTTATATTGTTGCCGGATCGACCCGCTCAGCGCACCGGCCCTTAGTATATTGTCATAGCATAGGGGGCCAATTTTGGTGGCAGTATAATTCGCGGTCACGTGTGTCACATGGTGGAGGTCTCCACGGCTCGCCGTCTTCACTTGTGTGCAGGTGTTCGCTATGGTTAGGGCTTAGCGTTTCCGGAGTCTATGTTTCTTGAAATTCGGAGCGTGTTTTTTCAGAGTGAAATTTTGGGCAGAAATTCGGCGTTTATCGAAGTTTATTTCTCGTAAATCCCCAATTCTACGAAATTAGGAGTTTAATTTTACGTTGTTCTCAATACTCCGAAATATCAGGTTAAATATCTGAACACGAGAACATCAAAACACACCAAGCGTATTTTAGTTGTCTGGAAGGCTTGAACGCATAAACACGTATACACCTAAGCACAAATACTTGATTATAAAACACCTACGTTTGTGTGTATTACAACCTTAAAGCTTGTTGTAATAGACGCAAACACACTTTACGAGGTTGCTGTCATATATGGAAGCCATTCTCAAGGCACCCTTGCCGTTGGCATTGCGAACTGTCACACAACAAAACTTGCAAACAATGACTCCTTCAGATGACTTTGACTTAAATATTAGTAAACTCCTTTACGTAGTCGCTGGAAAACTTCCGTTTCCTTCCCATTTTGCTTGCCCAAAATTTCCGTTCACGCGCTACAAAAATGCGTCATGTGAGCATGCCATGCTTCCCGCCGGCAGGCTTTCCGCGCTCGATTGGATCCCCTTCCGCTTGAGCGCCGCCAGGGGCAGTATATCAAGATGTCGTCTCGCGCCCCCGGGGGGCGACAAGCCCTTTGTTAAGTGTGCCGTGTGTGCGGTCTACGAGATACTGCTGACGTGAGGTAAAGTGTATATCGGCCAAACCAGCCGATGTACCAATGACCGCTCAGAACATGCCCTTTATCGAAAGGCTTTCGATAAATAAGGGATCAGGGTCATATTGACCGTTAAAATCGGAGTTTATCGGATAAATCCGAATTGTCAAAATTTTTACCGGCGAGTGTTTATCGGAATTTCTGGGGATTTATCCAAAAACACGGAGTTCTAGCTATGGTGCAAAACGCTGTGCAGGCTACAACCAGCTCCGTTTCTCAAATTCCAACATGCGGGCTGGATCTGCACACTTTTTCTGTCTTTCAATAATTCCGTTGGATTTGTTTTACCGTTTTGTATCTCAAATCGCTCGGACAAGACGTGTGTATTTCACGTGTGCTTCAAGATAAACCTTGGTTGGTGTCAGCGCTTGTTAAGTTCCTTTTTAACTCAGTCCTGCTCCTTCTTTCTTTACGCCTTTTATGTGTCACCGAGCATCGTTGCGATGCTCGGTGATATATATATATATATATATATATATATATATATATATATGTGTGTGTGTGTGTGTGTGTGTGTGTGTGTGTGTGTGTGTGTGTGTGTGTGTGTGTGTGTGTGTGTGTGTGTGTGTGTGTGTGTGTGTGTGTGTGTCGTAGTCGTATTGTCCACAGCTATTTCCGCGGCATTTCTTCATGTGCGAATACCTCTTTCTGTAACACCTTCGGAAAATATTATTTGCATCGATATCGGAAAGCCTCCACACTGAAGGAAGTATTTCGGACAACATCCGTCTTCTACATGCTCCGCTCATATCCGCGTACCTTCTGCTGATGGAAGATGGGGAAGGGTGTCTTCGCACCTTCTAACGTCGTCCTGCTCCTTGTGCTTAACGGATAATTCCAGCGCTTTCAAGAAAGCAGAACGAAGGAACAGAGCCGAAAGAACATCGCGAGAATGGAGAAGGAGGGCGCAGAACAGGAGAAACGCCGGACTCCAGCGTTCTTCATATCTTGCTTTCTGTTTATTCTTCAGGCGTTATATTTTCTTAGCTTGCTCCTCAGTTTCGTGTCGACTGCGCCGTTCGCAGAACAGACTTTGGCATCGGGCAGAAGGCTCTTCCAATGCTGAAAGCGCGCGTGATGCCGCCTGCACCTCCACTTATGAAACATGACAGTTCAGTCACATAACGCCAAGCTCGGTTTCCTGCAACACCACCAGATGGCGTTACCGTCCGCGCATCACTATATGCGGACGGTGCGGACGGCGGTACGGACGCTCCTGTGGTCGAGGCTTCAGCGACTTCGTTCGTAGCTAAGTACCTTTTTATCTTTATTAGCTAGTGTTTTGAAGTATTTTCTGTTGCATGGAGTAGGGGCGCAAATTTTGAATTCTTGGTAAGAGTAGCAAACACACCGGCTTTGTCTAGGTCTGGCGGCTCCCCCGTTAGGCCTAGTGTGTAGGAGGGACCTATTGATAGGCTTCGTTAATTATTTCAGCTAGCTCCTCAGATTCTTGCATGGGGTAGGGAGTGACAATTCTTTATTTTAGTTTGGGATAGCGGTCGAGGTCGGCTTTGCTTGAGTGATTTGGCGAAGTTCCTCGTTGGGCCTCGGGACGTAGGCCTAGCGATGAAATCGAAGAACGCGAAGGTCGCGGGGGACGGGGAGCAAGTGCAGTGCGACGAGTGCCTGCGATGGTGCTTCCTCGACGAAACTAAGTTCCAGAATTTAGCAGACGCGGAGGGGTCTAGCTTCACGTGCAGGTCGTGCGAGGGCGTCAGGGAAGCCGTCCAAAAACTGGAAGGGAATTGGGCGGCTAAGTTCGACGAGCTTAAGGCAGAACTGAGGGAGGAACAGGAGAAGCGGGTAGCACTGCAGGCGAAAGTTGACAATTTTGTCAAGGTGGAGGCGGCCCAGGCCGCGCAGTTAGTAAGGACCGTGGCCGAGCTTGAGGCAGAAAAAGAAAGGAGCGCCGAATTGGAAAGGCGGCTCGACGCGCTGGAGACGCGGGCAGCGGAGAAGGTCGGGTCAGGACAACAAAGTGTTGGCAAAAACTCGGAAAGTAGGGTAGACCCTACAGGCGAAGTGGGAGGCAGGGAGCCAAAGCAAGCCGTCGTCAGCTCGCCGCCGGTGAAACGGCGTAGTTATAGTGAAGCTGCACAACGCGCCCCGAGTGAGGCGACGCTGCAGCCACAGGTATGGTGGCTAGAGGGGGAGGTGTCGGCATCGGAGCACCGGAGAGGCAGCATTTTTTCAGGACGATGCGGCGGCGCTGCTGTCGGCTCCGAGATGCCTCCCGTACGCTGGCTAAGGTCCGCTGCGGTTATTTGGCTCCACTGTAAAGTGCTTTCTCGCTCCGCGGCTTCTTGGGGCGCAATACACGCATCGGAAAATGATTTTCAAGGCTGGGCGACTTTAGCACTGCAGCTGGCCTAACGTACTATGTACTAAATTTTGGTCATTTTATCGCCGCGCTTTAGCTTCGCGCTCAGTGCAACACTTGTGAAACTCATAATTGCACCAAACAGAAAGCTTCCGCAGTAGGCGGTTGTTTGCAGTTTGCCAGTGGCGCTTTAACATTTTAAGGGACTATTATGGGGTGCCGTATGCAGTCCTGTCTGGCGTGACTTTAATAGTGTCTTGAGCTACAGGCGCTTGTCCTAATCGTCTACTGGTTGGTGCGCGCCTCAGCTGAAACGGGCCGCTCGAGTGAACCATGGTTATTTCAAGTTTATTTAGTTTTGCAATGAAAGGTAGAACTGTAGACACCAATGGTCAAAACTCAGCTTAATGAGAGCGTTAAGGGAAATTTGGTTTCCAATATTAGAAACCTGCAAAGAACTAAGTTCGCATATTAAGTACCGCTCAGATAATGCCAAAAATGCCTTAAAAAAGAATATTTATTGTTAATGAAATAATGCACACGACTCTATATACATGGCTGTTAGCTCTCAAACAAACAATATGACACGAAATGGAGCGCAAATCCAATATATAATGCAGGTATATACCCAGAAACGGTGAACAAGGTGCAGTGCAAACAATAATTTGTCGGGTGGGAAATTCTGTTCAGATATGCAGATATTGCTGGGCATACAATGTGATGTGAACAATTCTTGTTTGACATATACAAACGCTTTATGTTGGTCTTGCTGATATAAACTTTGCAGTTATGTTGTGCGCCTCAACTTGAGGTATTTCATTTTTTCTCGCTTCCCTTGCTTCGATGCTTTCTATGCTGCGACAAGGACGTGCAACCTCGTGATGACAAAAAGCCGTATCACTTGGTTGGTGATTTCTGCGCTATGCTGCGCACAGCCAACCATATCCAGCTTATTTATTGACAGGCAGGAAATAAGGCCCATGGTGCTGTCAGCCTTCAACTTGTTAAAGCTGAAACAATGCGCGAAGGCATCTTCCATCGCAGCAACCAAGTCATTTAGTGCCTGAGATGGGTAAAGTAGGCCACCTCTATCCATGTGGTTGGTAAGGCACGACTCTTCCGGAAGCAAGCGCGAGTCTTTTGCTTGAAGCAACAGCTAGAGAACACTCTTCGTACTTTGTTCTCATTAGCATTTTCCTGGTAACATACCCGCTAACGTAGTAGAGTCGCTATTTGATCCCACCATTTCACGATGATCTGGCATCGCATCACAATGCTTTACCATCTCGTGAACTTCATTTAGGTGGCCCACATCCAGGAGATCATCCAGCTTACTCTGCATACCGACCAAAATTTTTCCAGTGGCGTGGGTCAGGAAGGGCTACTCAGAACTCCTTATGACAAACAAACAAAAGCGGGGAACGCGAAGCTAACTTCACCAGACTTCACGACGCGCGCTTGGAGCCGGAGAGATTGCTCAAACCAACGCCTTTTCTCAAACACATCACGCTAGGCATCTCGGAGACGACGAGCGCGCCACCTGTCGCTGTCATGAAAAAATGCCGCAACGCACATACGCGGCGCAGCCCAGCCAATGCTGACACCTCCCCCTCAAGCCACCATACCACAGGGGCGCCAGCGGGCGCAAAGGGAGGGGCAGCAGGCACAGGCTGCAGTCGAACGGTTTGCACGTAGAAGGGTCCTGGTGATAGGGGACTCCAATGTGGGGAGGGCCGAACAGGGCGTGATGGCGAGAGTGAAGGCGGACGGGCGAGTACAGGTGGAGGTGCAAGCGGGCAAGGGTATGGCGGAAGCAATGACCAAGGCGCGGGAAGTAATTGGGGTCAGCACGGAGAGCGACAGCTTGGTCATTATGCATTCTGGGCTCAATGACGTGCTTAAGGGGAGAAGCCAGGACCTTGAGAGGCACATTGAGACTGGGCTGAGTAAGCTTAGAGAGGCCTCCGGGAGGGTGCATGTGACCATATGCACTATCCCAGAGGTCCAGGGCCAGGCTTACCAGGTAGAAAGGAGGGTGGTTGAAGCCAATCGGGTCATTAGGAGTCTGAGCGGACGACTCGGGTACAGCGTGATGGAGGTCAACAGGGACGTGTACGGAACCGGCTTCCGACCTTTTGTGCAGGATGGTATTCACTACAGTGGTGCCACTGGCAAAAGGATAGGGGGCAGGATGGGTCGCCAGGCAACAGCTTTTTTAGGGGGACCCAGAGCCCTGCAAGAAGCAGTGTAGGCGTGGACGATTCGAGGCAGGAGCCACAAACACGCGAACATCGGTACTGTAGGAGAGGTGACAGGAATAAGCGCAAGAGCCAAATTAAGTCAGACATAGGGTTCATTAACATGCAAGGTGGCAGAAATAGGCTAAAATGGGAGGAAATCGAAGAACAACTAAGGCAGGAGAACTTAATGGTTTATGGGTTTGTAGAGACACATCTTAGGGACATGGAACAACCGCCCTGTAACCCTGATTATGCATGGGAATACTGCAACAGAGTGCAGGGTAGCAGAAAGGGTGGGGGAATTGGAGCATTCATTCATAAAAATACAAATTGGCAAAGGGTCAAACAGGAATGCAAGGAGCATTTATGGCTAGACGGAAAAGTAGCAGGGGCGAAAACACTTCTGGGCTTTGTATACCTTTGGACAGGATCAAATGCTAAAGAGGAAAACAAAAAAATGTTGGACTGTATAGCAGCGGACATCAATGAGCTAGGAAAAGGATGTGAAGTAATTGTATTAGGAGACATGAATGCGCATGTTGAAGATGTGGATGGGTACACAGACTCCACAGGTAACATGCTGCTGGATATGTGTGAGAGGCTTAACTTAGTTGTCTGTAACTCTACTGAAAAGTGTGACGGGATCATAACATGGGAGGTAGGGGGTCGACACTCGACAATAGATTATGCGTTGATGTCACATAGGATGTACGATAGATTAGGAGCCATGATTATAGATGAACAGGGCTCCAGAAGTATAGGTAGCGACCACAAACGTATCAAGTTGAGTTTTAAGAGGGAAACTAAAGCACGAACGACGCGCGAGGAAACGCCAGATGTGATTTTTTACTCAGAAGACGAAGTGGAAATAGCGGCCAAACAAATTGAAGAGGAAATATCAGAGAGTACTGAAACTGATTGGACTTACCCAAAGTTAATGAGACTATTTGAGCGTGAGCTAGGTAAGGCGCGAGTCAGGAAAACAAGGCAAGGGATACGAAAACTCAAGAGCTGGTGGGATGAAGAGGTTAAGAAGGCCATAAAGAAACGTCAGGAAGCCTCCAGGGAACACAGGTATTCCAAAAGTAAGGGAGAACCAGAAGCAGAAGTAGAGAGGAAATGGGTAAACTACATAAAATGCAAAAGGGAAGCATCTTATTTGATCAACGAGAAAATCAAGACAAAAGGGTCCCAATGGCTGTCAAAAATAAGCAATAAAAAAGATAAACAGGCAGCTAGAAAATTCTGGCAACATCTGAACTCCTTGGGTAATAGGACAAGCCTAGAGCAGAGGTATATAGTAACAGCTCAAGGTACTCGGTTAGAAGGAGAGGCGGCAATGGAGCATATAGGAACCATGATGAGGGAAAAATTTACAAAACAGACAAATGGTACATGCAGTACGTCGGAGAGGGATAGCCCGGTCAACCCACTGCTTTCGCTTGGACAAAAAGAGTGGGAAAGGGCGGAGAAGAGGGTACCAAGTAGCACATCGGCAGGCCCCGATGGTATTCCAATTATGTTAATAAAGAAATTGGGCCCGAAATCTAAGAAAGCATTGAGGGAGGTGGTGAGCAAAATGCTAGTGGATGGTAAAGTACCTGACGAATGGAGGCTAAGTAGGATGAGAATGATATATAAGGGAAAGGGGGACAAAGCTGACATAAATAACTACCGGCCTATAACAGTGACGTCAGTGGTTAACAGGGTGGTTATGCAGATTATAAAGGACAGACTGCAGGCATGGGTAGAGAACGAGGGGGTACTTGGAGAGCTACAAAATGGGTTCCGGAAGCATAGGAGGCTAGAAGACAATCTGTTCTCGCTAACACAGTGCATTGAAATAGCTGAAAAGGAACACAGACCCCTATGGCTGGCTTTTTTGGACATCAAGGGAGCCTATGACAGTGTACTTCAAGAGGGCTTGTGGGGCATTCTGGAAACTTTAGGAGTGCAAGATGGAGAAACCAATTTCTTAAAAGGTATCTATAAAGGTAACCGGGTGATTATACAATGGGAAAAGCAGGTTTCGGAGCCTGTGATGATTCGGCGGGGGCTTAGGCAGGGGTGCCCATTGTCACCTCTGATGTTTATGCTGTACCTACAAGGTCTAGAGGCCAAAATACAGCAAAGCGGACTCGGCTTCAACCTATCATTTCTCAAGCAAGGAAAATTGATTGAACAGTCATTACCAGGACTGATGTACGCGGATGATATTGTATTAATGGCTGACAATGCAGAAGATCTGCAGGAATTAATGGACATATGTGGTACAGAAGGAGACAGGTTAGGCTTGAAGTTTAGCAAAGAAAAATCAGCAGTCATGATTTTTAATGATAACAGTTGCGGCGAGCATAAGATACAGGAGGCCACGCTGGAGATAGTCGATAAATACAAGTACCTTGGGGTGTGGATAAATAATGGCATTGAGTATCTGACAGAGTACGAAAAATATCTAACGACTAAAGGTAACAGAAATGCAGCGATTATGAAGAGTAGGGCACTGTGGAACTACAATAGGTACGAGGTAGTACGAGGGATATGGAAGGGGGTAATGGTACCAGGCCTGACTTTTGCCAATGCAGTTCTATGTATTAGAACAGAGACCCGGCAACAGTTGGAAATTAGGCAACGTGGTGTGGGTAGGCTCGCTCTGGGAGCACATGGCAAGACACCAAATCTTGGAGTGCAGGGGGATCTGGGATGGTCTTCTTTCGAGGGCAGAGAGGCTAGTAGCAAGATAGCATTTGAGGAGCGATTGAGAAAAATGGGGGAAATTCGGTGGGCTAGGAAGGTTTTCAGTTACTTATACACGAGGAATGTTGACACGAGGTGGAGGAAGCGAACTAGAAAATTGACAAGCAAATACTTGGGCAGTAGCGGGGGAACAAGTAAGGAATCATCTGTCAAGAAAAAGGTTAAGGAGGCAGAGAGGGGTATGTGGAGTACAGAGATGCAAACCAAATCGGCATTGGAGACATACAGGACGTTTAAGCAAGAAATAGCCAAAGAAAATATTTACGATAACTCTAAGGGAAGCTCATTGTTGTTCGAAGCCAGGACAGGTGTACTGAGGACTAAAACGTACCGAGCCAGATACCAGGAGATAGATTTGGTGTGCGAGGCGTGTAGAGAGGAGGAGGAAACGGCGGAACACCTGATACTTGCTTGTAAACAACTTCACCCTGCAGTTGAATCTAACGGGGAACTATTCAAAGCCTTGGGCTTTAAAGACAGTGAAAGTAGAATAGACTTTGAACAGGTAGAAATAACTAAACGGAGGCTATCTGATTGGTGGACAATATCAACGCAAAAGTAAAGGAGTAAATACATAGGTATTCATGCATATAGAACCATTAAAGGCTAGGTGGCGCGCGCCGCCGCCGCCCGATTCAAAGGGTTGAGCCACAATCATCCATCCATCCATCCATCCATCCACTACGCATCACGTGCGGCGTAACCCAGTGATTGCGCAAAGTTTTGAAGCTGCGCGGTCACACCTCCCATTTTCCTCTGTGAGTCGGTGACGAAGCGGGTGTTTGCCGGCGCGTCGCGTTAACCATATGTTGTTCATGGAACCTCGGTGGCTCGTGATCCGGCTCCGTGCCACTTCTCTGCTTAGAAAGCTCGCGAATACTCGAGCCTCGGAGAAGAGCGTAGTAGTTTAAACCAGGACACTATAAAACATTATTTCAGCGAATTGTCACGGAGGAAGCAGGACCTTCACAACCACAAGCGATTCGATCATGTCGAGATCAGGAGCGATGCCTAGCGCGCGTACCACACGTAACGCTTAAACATTCACGTTGCACATCCGTAACCATCGCGTTTTTTTTTCTAAAAAGCTACGAATCAACGAATAATGTCAAATTATTAACTAGCCCATATTTCCGCAATGACTGTTCTTTGCCCTCCTTGTCATCACCTCATACTTACCGTAGTCCCGGTGTGTTTCACGTTTCATAATTGCTGCATTCCGCTTCCTTTTCGCAGAGATTTTCTAGTGGGTGCTTGAGGAAGTCTTTCTTTCGCTTATGTACACACGCTGGTATTAATATTGCTTGACTATGGGCACGATTGCTGTTTAATTGATGACATGCTCTTACTCGCCTCTTCACGAAAGATCCTAATTCCACATTTCTCTGTGCTAAACTTCAGGCTTGTTATATTTGCAATGTCGCTGCGCTGTCACACATATTCGTAAGTCTATGTAAATCTCTTGTATTGTCTGCAAGTAACATTACGTAGTCTGCATACATCAGCCTAAGGACCTTCTTTTGCACCATTGGGCCATTATGGATGCAAGTTAAATCAAAACCTAATTCACTGTTTTACAATCGTCTTTCTATACGCATGACATAAAACAACAAATGAGACACGGGGAATCCCTGTTTCAGTCCTCGATGAATGTCCGCTAGTTCATTGCATTTACGGCGCTCCCATGCAATTTGTACCCAGTTGTCGCGACATATCTCCTTCAGTAGCTCCACAAAATCAACAGGCCGGTTTGTACATATTTATGCGTAGGAACAACGCTTAAGAACGGGACAGAGGAGATGGCAGACACGAAATCCAAATCGTCATCTATGCCCTCGTGCTTGAGAATATACGATGTAATTACTTTTCAACGTTGTCGTAAGGTCCCTTTATATTTAGAAATGCTATCCAAAAAGGTCTATGGCTAGCTATTGCAATTTTATGAACCGAGTTGGTACAAAAATGTTACTTTCTAAGCGTCTGTCTGGTCTGAACCCATTTTGTTGCGATAGCAGTGATACGGACACTTCAGGCGCTGTTCTGTCGTCGTCGTCAGCGTCGCCGTGATGTTCTGTATAGCGCCCAAGTATGATAACATCGTGGTCGCGCGCCGTATGCCGTGGGTGCGAGTGAAAGTGTGTTAAAGCTAGCCGACGGTGGTGGCTCAATCTCGTGCGCGTAAGGGAGGAAAGCGGTGAGGAAGCACGCCGTGTTCCATCTCGCGCAAGGGACCAGGGAAGGGGTATGCGTTTTACTCCGGCGGTGGCCTCGTATGGCGCGGCTGGGTGCGGTCACGCAGGCCCTATCTTGAAAGCGATCTATGGACGATTTTTCGCCGTTTCACTGGCGCTATTGGGAGCGTATTTCCCTAGTACTAGGAAAAATGAAGCGCTGCGTTTCATAGAGGAAGCATATCTGAGCATCGCGGAAATGAGTAACCACAATCATCTGAGCAAGGTGTTCGTACGCTACAACACAGCCGTTCTTTGGCGCGCACATCAAGTGAATATGTAGCGTCGCTGGCCCCAGATGTCTTCACAAAAAGGAAGAATTACAGAAGAAAAAAAAAAGATTTTGAAAAGCAGTTCTCAGAGAAGATAACCTGCGAAGGGGTGCAGAGGACGCATTGAAATAGCAAGGCCAGCTCGGCACATTTACTCTATTTGTGCAATATTAAAGGTAGGGAGAAAGTAACGCTAAGGTAACCGACTGCGTTTTACTAATTGCTCAATAACTTTTGTCGGGCAGTAATTAGTAAGGCTAATCAATTACATTTAAAAGAATTATAATTGTAATCTCTTACTTCTTTTCGGTGAAGTGTAGAGTCTAATATGCGCCGACGTTACAACTGTCGTGTACGAGCTCGCGTCTTATCCCTTTGCCTTTATAGATAAGGTTCATCTTGCTTTAGCTGCGCATTGCACTTTTGTCCCAGCCGTTTGATTAGCTCTGTTAGAATTATTTCTGGCTCCATTGGTCTGTTAGTGTGCATTTTTTTTTTTTTTTTTTTCAGTGGAGCTGTTATAACCTCGCTGGGTTTCTCTTTACTTCCGCAGCTTCGCGGAGCTGGGGGAGGGATCGCTGAGAGAGTGAAAGCAGAGTATAAAAATAGCATCGCGCAGCATATCGAAGCGGCGAGGGTGGGTGGAGTTTAGCGGAGGAGAAGGAGCGGCGCGGACATAGGTGGTGCGACGTAATTGCTGTCCGATAAAAACCCGCGTGCTCGCTTCGGCGGATTTCAAGGAGCTACCAGGTACACGACGTCGGGACTAGCATGCATCAGAGCTAAGGCGCGGCGGTTGCCGCCGCGTCGCGTCGGTGCAGCGTCTGGCACACGACACCGACGCATATGACGGCTCAACAAATCGCTTCTGTTGCGGCGGGCGCCTCGAATGGCGCGCCGTCTCAAACGAAACCCCCCACAGAGGAAGACAGCATGGATTTTTCTGAAGCCTTAACTTCCTCCAGCACCACTGGTTTCTGGTGTTTGCGATAGCAGAGCAACGCGTGTTTCATTAGAAGCTTTCTACGTTAAATTTTGATCTCTCAAGCTTTTCTGTTGAGTCTGGGCTACGCTTTGTCTCTTGCCGAAGTTACCAATAATATAAATTAAGCAAACTGAACCTTGATAACAAGCTGCTCACAGGGCTAAAATTTCGTTCTGTCGTTCACGATTTGACTTCGAATACCTTTACTTCCCCTTTGAGCCCCATTCACTCTGGCGTGCAGCAGGGTTCAGTACTCGACCGGCTTTTTTTTATTTCAATGATTTGCCCCACTCTTTCCTCAACATTTATTCGCCAATGACTGATTTTCCGCGACATTAATAACCAAAATAATGTTACCATAGTTCAGTGCGACATCAGCGCTATATCTAACTGGTGTAACTTATGGAAGGTGGAACACCACTAAATGTAAGGTATTACGTGCTTCTCTTGCTACTCCTCCTCCTGTTTATTACTCTCTACAGAGCTCCACTCTCGAGTCGGTTACGTCATACCGCTACTTCAGTGTTCGCGTAACTTCGCCTCTTTGTTGATGTTTACACGCCAGCAAAATAATTAGCAATGCTAAATGCTCTTCCGTATACCTCCGCGTAACCTCTGCTCCTGTTTCCTCGAAACTCCTGAGCAAAACTTTTTTTCGCAGTAGACTCGAATGTGCTGAACCAACACTAAGACATTCACTTCTGCCCTCCGAGCTAGTCCAAAAATAATTATGTTCGCTTTATTTGCCGCAACTACAATCGCACCGCCAGCATTAGTGAAAGAATCGTTACAGCCTATGTTCCGTGCCCTGCGTCGCAAATATGCTCGTCTGTTTGTTTCACCAGATATACAACCGCATTGTGCGCAATGAGCTCATTCATCCTCCGATGTACATTTGATCTCGCTTTGATCATGCACTAAAGGGGGGAACCATGTCGTGCCTAGCACAAACATGTGCTCAATGCTTTATTTCGCGGACCTCGAAGGACTGGAACAACCTCTGAATCAGTGACGTCTATTGTTAGTCGCTTCCAGTTTCCTGTTGCCCTAGGTACAGTATTAACAGGTAAAGAAAAAAGTCTGTATTCATGTCTATGTTAATGTGCTTGTTCCTTGCATTTTATTCTTTAATCTTTAGTCATTTTTGGCTTAGCGAATATTGTATTAACGGGAATCTATAAATGCCTGTAATTAAGTGCTTCTGCGTGTGTACCACTCCCCTCTATGTCACTCGCCTCTGAGGGTGACAAAAATGAATGAATGAATGAATGAATGAATGACGTTTCGTATACCACAGCACGTCGTCTCCTTCGAAGACGTCCATTTTTCATAGCCGACCTTCGCGAAATTGCAGTTGGTGATCGGTGCTCTTACGCATGATTCCGGACTTTTCAGCGCTACTTCCGCTCTTTTGCGAATGTCATGCACCCAGCGCTCACTTTTAGATTTCTTTTTTCGGACAGCTCATTCGCCGCTCATTCATTTCTTCGGTACTCGTTTAATCCAAGGAGTACATCTACTGCGTGTAATCCTAAGTTTTCGGCTTCTCTATGACACCTAGACGCCTGCTTACACACTGCTTTTAACTTGCTTTGTTTCCTCGTACCACTAACGAGGGCGAGCTTCGCGCCGCCCCCAAGTGGCGGTGCCGGTAACTGCAACAAAGAAAACAAGCCTACTCCGGCTCCAAGGAACGAAATACAGTGTTTTATTCTGAAGGGCCGGGCCGGCAGAACGCATAAATACAGCAGAACAAGAGGACTCCCGTGGGAGTGGTTAAAACACAACGCGGAGGTTCTTTCTTTTCCCCTGCGCAAAACGAACGGGGCTGTACAACATGTGACGTTCGGAGCGAGCCCGTGGCTCAGCAGCTCGAACGGCAACTGGACGCGGTCAGCCGCGATGCTGGCGCTCCTTCTGCAGAGCCAGGATGCTCACGTTGCGGGTCACCTTGCGTCGGTGGCTGCAACAAGAAAGGTGGAAGAAGAAACGACTTATCAGAGAGCATTCAAATACAGTGAATGATTGGTAGAATGTCACTCCTAGAATATCAAACCATCTTGTCTTAACGTGCGCCTTATAAGGCTCTGCTAATAAAGAAAAGAGGGGGAAAAAAAAGTGGGACGGCCGGGGACGGCCGGCGACGCTCTCTTAATCTTCCCACAAGTGTGGTGTGAATTTTAGCAGCGCACATTAGCCGCTAGTTACGCGTTTATTAATATTAATAGGAATGACCGAGTGCAAAAGTAAGCAAAAGAACGTCATAGCGGCCATTTCTTGGGCGAGCTTCGTGCACGTGAACAGCATCGGGGGAAAAAAGCGATATCCATGCCACCCCAGCGGTAGCATGTTTAGGTTCGTGCACGAAATGAATAATAATAATAATAATAATAATAATAATAATAATAATAATAATAATAATAATAATAATAATAATAATAATAATACGATCCACGGAAAGTGGTAAGGGGGCGGGAGTTGTTCGCTCAAGTCGTAGACGCCCGTGTTTGGCGAAATCCCCAAAAGCCCGCTATTAATTTTTTTTTTTTTATTAGCAGCCGCACTCGCGTGAACATGAATTTCTGTTACGCCCTGCACAGGAGGTGAAGCTACGAAACGCATTCCGTTGGCAACTCGTTGATGTAGCAAGGATTTCACAGAGTACACCCATTGTATATACTAGTCCCCAAAGAATGTCTCGTAAAACTACGAAGCCCGTAATTAACAAAATAAGTAGCGGGCGGGCACCGTGGTACACGAAGGAGGGCCTTCGCCAAGTTTTTGAAGACCTTAACGTACGAACAGGTCAATTGTCAGCGCTCTTCTAGCCATTGTGTAGCGATGTGGGTGCGCCATCACTGTTTGATGAGACTTCCGGTTTGGTGACGCGGTCAAGGCGTAAGCTAAGGCGCTCGGGCGAGGGAGTGCGGATAAGGAGACACGATGGGGGTCGAGTTTAGTTACATCAGCAAAGGCAATGAAGCTACAGAAAGAACACGGGAAACTGTTTAATTGAAAGGTAAAAATAATAAGGAAAATGGGGAACGGAAGTCACAACAAAGGACTAAATTCTGGGGTTTTACGTGTCAAAACCACGATTTCTTCATCGAGGCACACAGTAGTGAGGGACTCCGGATTAATTTTGACCACCTCGGGTTCTTTAGCGTGCGCCCAATGCATGGTACACGGGCGTTCTTGCGAGAGTCGAATGCGGCCGTCGAAGCTAGGATTCGATCCCGCGCCCTCGGACTTGGTGGCGCAACGCCGTAGCCACTACCGCCACAACGGCGGGTTGGAAATGAAAGTGGGCGAAAGGACAACTTGCCGCTGGTGGTAGCCGAAACCACATGCTACGCATTACACACACGGTGCTTTACCATTTAACCTACCGCGGTGACCATCCTCCTGTCCACCTTCTTGGGTATTTTTGTACGAGTACAAGATTGGTCCTGATGATGGTGAGATTTATTGACATCCCCCATAAACGGGGCGGTGACATGCTACGCACGCTTTACAGACTATCACTTTGTCTGCACCTACTTAATATTTTATTGCAATACCAATTATATGGACACTCCAAGCGAATTTCTGCCTTCGTCATCGCCATGATATTCGGTATAAAGTCCAAACACGTCGCCGCTCGCCGTACGCTCTATGTGCAAGTGAAAGCTTGGGAGGGTCAGCTGACGATTGCGGCTCAATATTGCACGCCCGAGGGAGGAGGGCGGGGTGGAAGCGTGCAGTCTTCCATCGTACGCGAGACAAAGGGGGGGGGGGGGAGGAGTTCTACTCCAGCGTCCAGCGGCTGCTGCTTACTCCAAAGCGGTATGCGATGTGGACAAAGTGCATGTGTGGAGTGCCGCTACCTTCGTATGCGCTATGTTTTGGAAATTCACATTGAAGCGAGAGAGAAACAACACGATGGTCAATTCGCTCGCTGCAGCTACCGTGTTTCCTTACTCCAGCGCTTTGACAAGTGTGTGCCGTCATCGAGTGAGATGTGTTCATGTTTGCTTATGCGCGCGTGCCACCATGCTTAACTTATTAAGTGGATGTTTACAAGTTCATATGGTCGATAAATCTATCCTTACTCTGTAAGCTGTCGACTAATTTGCTAGCGCAATCGATGCTTCGCCTTGCGGGCGAAACCGCGAGTTTCTTTTTTTTTTTCTTAAAGCTTATACAGTCGAACACGGATATATCGAACCCACATATAACGAGTTATTGTGTAGAACGAACAGCTGTAAAATCCCCACGAAAATTTTTGTATAAATATTTTTACATTATATATCAAATTACCTATATATCGAACTTTTTGTGATCTCCTTCAGATTGGTTTTATCTGGGTTGAACTGTATATCCACTATGTACCATTACCTATACCTGTAACGGATCAGACCCTGTCCTGTCTGGCCCCACTAGTGTTAGCCAGCGCCAGATGAAGAACCTCCTTTCAGGTGCACGTGCCACATAGTATGACTTAGGAGCAGGCAGCTGGCTGATAATCATAAACCCTCACATGCTACCTCATGGAATCAATGCTGACAGCAGGAGTGTCGCTCATTTTCCAGGTTCTGTAGGTAGCGGTAACACGCTAAGCAGAACTGAACACCACCACACGTCAAATCGTAACAACGTCACGATATCTGAAATCTCCTGGAGCCACGAGTTACTGACACCGCGGGCTAGTACAGTGGCTAGAGTAGGCTTGAAAGGGAGCTAATCCACTGTGATGTAACGTCTGGTGCACGCTGCAAATGCTGAAGACCAATGATGATCACATGGGCCCACTAGCTGGGTTATGGTGCTGAAAATGACACCAGTGCAGATGCTTTCCATAACCACTCGAAGTGCATGTAAAAATAAAGCACTGTGCGGCACCTTTTCACCCTTCTTTTTCAAAAAGGACCAATATGACAAGTACTAGTAATCTGAGACAGTTGGCGAGATGCAATCACACAGAGCATTCGCATGGCTGGAATTTAATTTATTTATTAATTTAGACACCATCGGTCTCACCAAGGACCAAAATAGGACTGGCAGAACACATTACAAGCAAACTACACATCTCACACCTCTGGAGTAGGAACAAAACAAGCAACAAATGAGTAAACTCACAGCATCTGTTAAGCAGTAATGATGTAGTAGTAAAGGAGCATTAAAAAAAGACATTACTTTATGTCCCATAAGTTCTTGATTGCTCAAGATTCAACAATCTTAACCACACAACTGGAGCACAACAGGCACTAAGCAATGGTCTACACTAAGGGCCCATAATACTACTTCATTAAAGAATACTAGGTTGTGTTAATGGAATGATGGACAACCTTAAAATGCACTTTCCTATCTGTAAAAATTTTTACATATGATTCACGAATGGGCACAAGATTCGATACTATTACCACAAAGGCTACAGAAGGAGCACATAAAAAAATGCAGTACAGTCAAATGGGAATCAAGTGCCTGAAGAACTTCACCTGTCAATACCTGTGTGACAGGCCAGCGTTATTATAAACAACCATTCAACCACTAGTAAAATGCAAACAGGTAAACCACGTACATGTACATACCTGTGTGACAACCAATGTCACTACAAACAACTATTCAACCACTAGTAATACATGAAGTAGCACACCACAAATAGCTGTAGTTAACTGGCAGCAGCGTTGTGGTATTACTGTTGCATAAGGGTAGCTGGTCCACTAGAAGATGCCGATGAAATGCAAGCAGTAGAGATGTAATGGCAAGCGAGACACCCATTGTAGTGTGCACCAAGGCATTTGAAACATACGTAAGGCAGCACCAAGGCGATAGAAGTTAGTGAATGCCGGCCACATGCTGGTACAGAAAGAAAAAAAGAAGGAAGACATGCAGCACCAAATATTATTGTAAAGGCATAGAAGCAATCGCTCACCAAAGGAATGTGCAAAGCCCAAATTCAGACACTGATGTGCAGATTGTCTGCTCATACTATTTGTTGCCATTGTGCAGCTGATACTGTGGTAAATGCTGTGAATGTTGCCACAAGCAAAATTCAGTTAGAAATTGCTACAACTGCTTCGCACTTCATGGATGGTGCAACATTTTTAATACGTGAATATGTACACATCATTATAGTGTCAAGCATCTCACAGCACTTGCAGATGCTTTACTCATGCAAAACTTCCAAAGAAAAAGGCAATTCCTTAGGGAGAAAAAAATTTCACGTGAATGCCAATCAACAGAAACTTAAAGGGGCCTTGAACCACACCTCAGGCTTGGTGAAATAACACAGTCTGCAGGTAGCATATGCTGCTGCAAATATCTCAGCCAAGTTTTCCTGTCATATGCAGTGCGCGGAGCTCACAAACCAATCACGAAGTCATCTTTCTCTCAAACGCTCTCTTTTCAACAAAAGGCCCTGTCCTCACTCTCTTCTGGATGCTTTTTTTGCCATTGGACGCTTCATTTTGTCATTCCTTTAGACGGCTGCGATTGGCTGATAGCTGACATAAAGCTGCGGTCGACTACATGGCATGGCATAGCGCAGCCACCGCGGGGTGCACTGCAGATCGCTGAGGGCAACCGTGTTTGGCTTATGTTTAATGTATCGTAGGCGCCAAAATCGGAAGTCGTGGCATCTACATTTAGATTCAAAATCAAATCTGAACTGTGGGCCACGGTGACATATAGAAGGCAGAACACTGTGGGCATGCCCCACTCCACCATGGCCCTTGAAGTGCAAGGCATTGAAGAAGGAATGGGAGCACAGCGGAGGCCGTGTTTGAGTGACAATAACTCCGCCTCTGATGAATGTATTGAAATACTTTTTGCGGCCAACAATGTCTCAAATAGCCTATTTTCACTTCAATTTCCTTTCTACACTTTGATAAAAGCTGGTTTACGGCCCCTTTGACAAACGCATCCAATTTAATGCACACACCAAATACCCTACAAAATATGCTATAATCAGTATATATAAGTCCTGCCATGGCGGACTCCAGGGTGAATGAACCAAAGACTATAAGGCATGGGAAACTTTGGTTCACACCCCCTGTAGTTTCAGGTTTAAAATCATGTTACGCCTCAAGTTTCGACCCATCCACTGTGGAAGTGCAGCCGGATCATGCGTTTCAAAATGATGAATACGGCGTTCAGCTATGCCTTGTTGCATGTTGCGGCTATTTCCCAAATGCAGAACACATTCTCATCAGCTGTTTTAAGCTTGAGCAGCAATGATGTGCTTTGAGAACAATGAATCATCTTGATCATCGTCCTTCAGACACACAAAAGTTGCTTGAGCCATGAAGTACAGCATTATTACAACGATCAGCTCTAAAAGCTGATCTTTGCTGAAAGCTATATAGTGTGTGCATTAACGTTTAGTATGTCCCTGTCCTTTCTCACGGCAAGTGAAATTGTATCTATGTAATATTTATTTAGCATGTTCTCGTGTACTTATGTATCTCGGTATTAGTCAATTAGCTTGATTGACTTGCGTTTAATTGCAGAAAGTGCAGAATCTGCTGTTTTCTTTTTTTCTTGACTGACTATTTAAGCTCATTTACAAACTGCACTTCATTGCTACAAAGTGTTCCACATCACCTTACGTTATCATCCTTTGATCATTCATTCAACAATTTATTATTTGTGAAAAAGTAATACTTGCCGACACCGAAAAATTTCCAACAAACAAACCACTTGGACCTAGCATGGAACACTAAGGCCAGGTGGTTCAACCATAAAAATAGAAGGCTCTGCAAGCAAGGTATCGTTTTAAAAAGAAAGTTGATATACATACTGTAACGATATGGAAGCACAAGCTCGGTAAGACAGCACAAGGAAAAGGGGGAAGAAAATGACGAGGGGAGAACAGAATAGCCGGCCTAGTGAACGGGAGTTGTCTCTGTTCTCTTCATTACAATATTCATAATTACACTATTGCCGATGACCTTAATTAGCAACTGTGTAGCACACCGCCCTTCACTGTATTAATAGCTATGTACGCTGTTTGAACTCAATGCCTCAGAAACATGAGATTATGTGACCGCCAACACTAGACGCATTGGAACAAAATGCACATCAAGGCATCAACTATCTCGGCTCGACCACTACACTTGCTGCAAATCACCTCCAAGATACGGCGCACGGACTGCATATGGACAGCCATGCGCAGCTATACCAAGGGTAGAGGAGAGGAGATGGGCGCCGCTAGGGGAAGAGGGCGATTGGCATGCGTCCCCCGATTCCCTCCAGAGCATGCTTGATTATGTTACCGTGCGCTCGCCCCTTTTGCTGAAGAAATCGCCTGGACTCGTGTTTCCGCGAGTGCTCGGAGCTGCCGTGCACCTCATGGCCTACACAGGTTATGCGACAAATGGTGCAGCACTGTTTCCTGCATACTGCGTCCTGAGGCACACACACTTCGGAGACGTCTTGTCGCCCGAACTTTTCATGTGGTAAGGACGCTTCCAAATAGCTTTGCGGATATTTATAGCGGACATTTTATAGTTTTTTGCTAGATTTACCAGCAGTACAGGCACCAAGAACATGCTTGAAATGGCCGAAAACTTTGTTAAATCGAAACCATGTCATGAAATTATTTCGCTAAATCGCAAAAACATACAATTTTCAATGGAACGAAGATAAGGAAATAATAAATCGTTACACTGTAAATTTAGTTAAATCATGCTTCGTTATATTGAGGTTTGACTGTATACACTTGAAATGCTCTTTTTGTAGCTTGTGACCAATGCATAGCACCACCATTTCATGTGGCTGTCACAGGCTTAAGGGGGCACAGTGTTTAGAGCTATCTTACATTCTTTAGACAAATTACAAGGCACAATATCTTCAGTTTCTTTTTCTTTCAGTCGACTTCAAAAGTGGAATTATTTCTTGATGTCAAACAACTATGAAGATAACTAAAAGTCCACAACTATTATCTGTGAAGAAAATCTGGGCAGCAAGCTATAATTATAGTATGAGTGGACAGCAGAATGTCTAAGGAGTGATTCAAGTAAATTTCAAATCCGAGAAAGACTGGTAATTTATCAGCTCATCAAAGTTCTGTGTTACAGTATGGCTTAGGGAACAAGAACAAAAGCAAGAAAATTTATACAAAATAAAAAATCTGCTTGCAGCACTTTAACCATTACGTATTTAGCTTCACATAGAAAAAAAAAGAAAGGAAGTTGCAGCGTTAGATGTTCTAGATGTTGAGATATTGTTTCCACAAACAAGCAGGGTGAGCAAAAAGCTATTCTGTTTTTGAGAAATCGAGAAAAAAAACTGATTAATTGATTTATAAAGGAATATCATGAAGTATTTACATGTTACGATTGTAACAGGCTAATATGCCCCTGGCACATAGTCAACTTGAGAATTGTTGCCTGTGAGATAGTTTTTCGGGGCTTTCTGCATGTTTTCAATGGATGCATGCTTCCAAGTTGAATGCATGCATGCATGCAAGTTGGATGCATGCTTCCAAGGTTAACACGTAGTGTTCCCACTTTTTGTCGTGCAATCACGGCGGTGCATTGTTCAAATCGGACCGCCTGTCAGTACAAGCCTCAGAGATCGGAATGATGGCCTCCAATCACCCTGTGCCTTTGCGCATGAAGCCGCATCCCCATCAACATCATTTCAGTGCCGTGCAAACAAGGGCTTGCGTCATGCCAAAGCTCGGATAAAAAACTCTGGGTGCTCATCAAAGAAGAAAAATTGGACATCGTTCGTGCTATTGAACGTGGCACGAAGAAGTCAGCGACTGCACGCGACAGGGATCCACTGTTGACTACGGTGTGTGGCATTTGGAATGCGAAGAAGTTGCTCGGCAGCATCGCTGCGACCGCAAGATAATGCTGGCTACGAGGTTCGACTTTTCGTCATTGTCGCATCTGTTGCTGAAGTGTTGCCTAATGAAAGTGATGAGGACAACACAGAAAGCGACAGCACGGCATTCTGGACTCGACAGTGGCAAAAGCTGCGCATCACGTCCGCCTCATGAATGCAGTCCTCGCGACGAGAACAGCAGCCGACAAAGAAAAAGGTGCCCCGCGACTTTTGCAGCCCTACCGCACCCGTGCACGGAGAATATGCAATGTTAACAAGGTATCTGCCAAGTGTGCGTTTGCCGAGAAGAGGGGGCTGGCTGAAAAGCTGACTCGCAGATTCAGTAAGCTTGAGGCCGTTGTCATCGCTGCTAGGCCACTGCAGCATTAAACGGAAATAATAAGCTTTTGTCGCGCAAAGTGAATAAATACTGCATGTTTTTGCCCTTTCATCGCACTCTATCTGAGTTCCGTTTTTGACAGGTAGGCGGCGGATCTCGTGTTATTTCGGTTAAGCAGTGCTACCGTTTAGTACGTGCTTTTTCCAAGCTCTGGCCAACTACCATTTAACGAGGTTTTATGGTACTCAGCCATCACTGCCTTGTGCATGCCATTCACATCTCCTTTGTGTATCAGCACCCACGCGTAGTAAAAGCTCAGTCGTGAGATAAGGATCGCTGTCTGCTAGCAGATCTTTCTGCCAAGGCTCCAAAGGCGAGAGGCTTTGTGCTTTGTGACGATGTCCCGCAACACTGTTCCCATGCGTTCTTGCACAATGCACGCAATCCTCCTTATCAATCTCAATGTACCCGTGCACCTTTTCCTCTTGCAATGCAAGGTACGTGCACCTGTCCCCATCACTCAGCACAGTAGTGTAGCGACGGCAGGGCCGTTAAGGAACATTTTTAAACGAATAATGGACACCTCCAGTTCCATTTCACCAGATTTCTCGGCCTTCCAATCTTCGAAAGAAGGGTCATTCATCTTCCTCAGTGACCAGGCTCGCACACAGTGCAGCAATGATTAAAGACAACAACATAGTCTAAGACAAAAAGCCATTAGAAGTTCAATCACGCTGACGACGCTGATGTGCGAGGGATGTCCGCGGGTCATCCATGACCCATTGTAGAACACTGCAATGTTCCTGGGGTTGCTCAGGCTCAACTCAGAGTAAATTTCATAAGTTGACTGGGCATACTCACTTGTCAGGTTTTGGGCAGCAACGTCAGCTGTGGGCAACACCTTTGCCTTGACGTGACTATGCCAAGTCTTCATCTGAAGAGTGCGATGGCTACTGTTCATCATCAAAAACACACCATCGAGGGATATTTTGCAATTTTCAGTTCCTTGTATGGTGCGAGCAGCAAGCACATTCATGGCAAATGCGTTTACTTTTCGTTCCCCGAGGACGCACAGTAAGCTTCACGTCATCATCTCACTGCAGTTCATGTATCGGAGGAGCCATCTGACATCGAGTCCATATTTACGCTCCTCTCCAATTTCTACGTCCCTGCCACCAATTGTTAAGGGGACGGGATTTCGTCGACCTTCAACAGTGTCTACTTGGAGCTCGAACCAGGTTGACCATCGGAGAGGGTTCGGCAGGAAAGACGAGGTGATGTAAAAACAATAACAGAAGTTTAAAATATCAATACAGGTGAGTGGTGCACTCCAAGACAAAATGTATAGAAACGTTCGGCGTGCTGATCCTGCGTGCAAGGGAAGAAATGCATCTCCGCATGGCGTTTAGCTGGCCTTCTTATACCATCCACCACCAGTGCAACCTCATTCTCTCTTGCTCCCTGGTAGCGGGCCCTGTCAGGACACGTCGGGTCAGTCCACACAGAGGAACACAGAGGAAAGCCACTCCCTGGCATAGAGATGGTAAGCATAGGTCACGTTGGGTCAGCTCACACAGAGGAATATGGAGAGAAACCACTCCCGGGCGTAGAGGTGGTGAGCGTAGGGCAGAGGAGAGTAGGATTTGCACTGGAGCATAATCCTGTCGCACATACCCGACAGATAAGTCTTCTCATGTTGACGAAAGTGATGATTAGGCCCGTCGTGTCTCAGGCATTTGCCATCCGTTCCATTCATGGCTGCACAAAGTGAACTGTAACAGCCAGCACAAGCAGAGTGTTTACTGCATCTAAATTGAAAATTCTAAATACTGTTCCATCAATGGGGGCAATCAAGCCGCGGCACTGATGAAACAGTCAGGAAATCTTGCTTCTCCCACAGCAACAGATGGCAGCCGCTAGCTTGCGTTTTCCTTTTGGCCTTTTTCAATTCTGTAGGCTGGAGAAACTTCACGTCATGATGTGGGCTACTTTCGGCACCTCTTGCAGGCAAAGGGCTTCGACATTTTGATGGGTAGGGCAGCATTTCTTGCAGCTTTCAATCAGCATACTAGCTTAAATATTAAAAATTATGTTTAGTAACCCTTCAAAAGGCAACAGCTCACCTGTAACCTGTGGATAAATCTACGAGCACTTTGCTACAGGTGAATATTTCTGCCTTCAATTGAATAACATTAACTTAAGGGGTGTGCGAATATCTAATTAGTAGGTTTCGAATTGGGTGCTGAATCAAATCATGAAAAAAATTGGCTGAGGTTTAACTCTTGCAAACCTAGTCACCACGAGTGAAAGATCTGTTTGCCTTGGTTTTGCAAAAACTATGCACACAGTGTTTCATTAAAGTTAGGCCACAGACTTTCACACAGGTTATACATGCTGCCAAACAGGTTGTCCGTGAAGTCACGGTGAAACCTGGCCATCGCAGTCAAGCTTGCCGCCAGCTGAAGGGTGTGCTTTGACAAATGTTCGTTGTGGGTACCGCTGCTTGTATCCACGGCTTCGTCTCGTTCTCCTTGTTGCTGTTCACGTTGCTAAAGGACGCCGGTGGTTGCAGTAGCTTCAATCTTGGCACACCTCCGCTCTTGGTAAGCATCTCTATAACATGCTAATCTGGCCTCCCTTTGCTCCGGTGTTTCAGCAGACAACTTTGCCTTTGCTTGAGATTTCACAGCCTGCCATCATCTACTGGATGACTGGATTCAGCCCGTCGCTTGCGCTGAGGCACACACACAGACGACCCAGCCGGCGCACCATCCATGGCAAGACTTAGCAAACAAGCGCCGGCAAAGCAGCTGTTAAAGGTGGGTTTATAGTCCGATGTAATCAGCATGCGGGCGGGCGTCACTCGACGCCGAGTGCATCAAAGCACGTTGGCTGCATCCGGTTACGTTGACTGCGCCAGTGCATCAAACAATCGGTCGAACAATAGACACTGTTGTTCGACCCAACATGACGAAACGTGTGTGCGTGCTCACGGTCTGTCGGACTACATTTAGCCCTTTAACCCTCGCCTAGTCACGTGGTACTGCGTGGAAAGGCTTAGAGCGAGTGCAGCTGCGACGCCTCTTCACAGCAGATCACGTGGCGTGATGTCACAGCTGACACACCTGCGCTTCGGCAGCTCAAGGTCATTGCGACGTGATTAATTACCTTGAGATACATGGCGTAGTAGAGCTTTCGCTCTGAAAGAAGCCAAATACGGAATCAAATATGGCACATTATAACATTTTCACAAAATTGAATGCTTACAAATGTTCGGCAAGAAAATACAGCCCTGCACATGCTTGGGAGTCTCCTCACATTGCATAGCAAAAATGTAGCAAGCTATCAGTAACCTAGGTACACAGCAATCAAGATGTGCAATATGGTCTACTCTTATTAAAGAGGTCCTGAAAAACTTATTAAAGCCAAGAAATGCATTTGACGTTAAAAAATACTACTTCATAAATGCTTCACATCAAAATATACTTCAATTCATTCTGCAAAAGTGGAGTTATTGGCAATCAACAGTCATTTTTCATGGCCACTGTGGTGCTCCCTCTCCTCCTTCACTGCTTTGCACTGTAAAGGCTATGGCGGAATGGGGCATTGCCCACAACGGACCTCCTACCGAACGTCATCATGGTGTGCAGTTCAAATCGAATTTTGGTTGTTCACACAGATGCCACTAGCTTCAATTGTGGCACCTACGATAAGCCAAACACCAAACATGGTTGTCCACAGTGACCTATATACAGAAGGGCTATTCTAACTTTACGGCAGGTGGGTTATCATAAAGCCAATCTCTGCGACAGACAAAAAGAATGCGCACCATGCGACTATCACTGTTCTGGGCATGGCCAGCACTGACAGTAAAGAGCCGGCACCATCCACACTATTTTATTGCCAGGTTCGGCATGATTAGCGACCTGTCAAAGATTCTGAAAACAGGAAGGTCGTGGCAAGTTCACGCGACGCTCACTCCCTCTGCCCAAGTTCATCCGCCGCCAGTGCAAATGCATGCAACTGGCCATGACACTTTCACACTCACTATGTAAAATTTAAAGCTACTCTTGTGATGGGTTGCTCAAGGCTACAAAAAAAGAGACCGATGTGCATCTACAAACAACGCTGGGAATGAGGCCGCCGTACGGTGTGTTGCAAAGAAGGCAGCCGTGAACAACTTCTGCACACTGCCTTCCCAGACACTCACTTTTGCTTGCGAGGCGGTTTGTCAGCTTTCCAAGTGTCGCGTGGCTGCTGTGAATAAATCTGTGTTGATTTGGCATGAGAACGTAGCTTTAGTAACCAACACTCAATAAAGCAGCACCAATTATGACTAATGGCCTAGTCAGTTTGGTAAGGGGCCTCAAGCTGTCACGGAACGCTTGCTACTAATATGTTTATGCAGGAGGCTCATCAGTGATTGCTCCCAAGATCATGCGTGCAGGTGAGCTTGATGGCTGCTGAAACAGTGTGAAGTTTGCCGCCGTGTAGCCAACATGATCTGTATGCCCATTGGCAGCTAATTGGGTTCATCTTTGCACATGCTGCTTTCTCCCTAAATACATGCTGCTTTTGTTGCCATTCCCTCTGTGCATGTCACACTATCGTTTCAATCAGTCCTATCAACGAGGATGAACTTTGTACCAAAACAGGCGGCCCTGACTGACGTGGTGCCGTTCTGTGAACTGCGGTGTCTGGGTGCTGCGTACACGATCCTTGCATCGAGCCGACATCAGTGACAACAGTGACATCAGTGACATCAGTGACATCGCAGTGACAAAGTCAGCTGCAGCATCCAGTGGGGGCAGCCAGTCCGTGGCACACTCAATGCTCCTTTTGCACCAAGAACAAAGTGAAACACTCGCTTGGGCAGCATCGAGCATGAGGGGCTCTGCAGCACACCCAACATGTGGCACTGCACAGATCTCTACACCGAATATATGAAACGTTCAAAAAATTAAATAATAGATACCCGATTCACGAATCAGATTATTCGAATGCTCGATTCCATGATATTTGAGTATTCACACACCCCTAAAAATAATACGGCTGCACTTATCCAGCTTGTGCAGATGCCATCAGCTTTTTCTACTAAATTTCTGAATGTTGAACGACGATCAAAGGGCTTAACATCTCAAAGCAAAAAAAGGGTATCCGAGAGATGCTCTGGATAACTTTGACACAGCCCTGGGGTTCTTTAACATACACCTAAACATACAAACGTTTTTGCATTGTGCCCTGATCAGCATGCAGCCGCACCTGCCAGGAACTGAACCCATGATCTCATGCTCAGCAGCCATTGAGCCATGACACATAGCCACACAAAGTCACACGTAGCCAATGAGCCAGCAAAACAACCTTGAAGGCACTGTACTTTGAACAAGTGCAAAATTTAAGCCACAAAAGCCAGTCTGCTGCAGATAGAGCAGTGCCAAGAGTTCACAAGAAAACATTTTTTAAGTATAGCAAGAGTGCGTTGGGGTACCGTTAACTTCTCGTAAAAAGTAGTCTAAAGCATGTTTTAAATGTCATCAGGAAAAGAAGCATCAGTATGATGCATGTAATCTTAGCGACAATATTCATCAGTAAAGCTACTCAAAGCGCACGAGATGCTGCACACCAAATGCAACAGAGTGACAAAGCATAGGCAAAACTTAAAACAATGAAAATTTGGCAGCAATGTGGATTACCTGCCGCATCCAGATTTTGCATCTCGTGGACTCTCGCCACACACCAAAGTAGACTTTACCTTCCCATGTGAGAGGAAGTGCATAGTGTAAAATTACGCCAGTGCCACTTCCTGAAACATACAATCAAGTAGAGGTACATTCAGCTTTACTGCTTGAGGAAACACTTTTTTGCTAAAGGCACATCCGAAAAAGCTCTGAGGGCCTGCCAGTACGCTTATTAGGCATATTAGTGCTCATAGTGTGACAAGATATGGCGGGTGCACGTATGTATAATTAAGGAATGCATACTGTGTCCCGAGACAATTGCCCTTTCCCACGCCTGTTAAGCTTCACCGCAATACTCCCAGTATGCTTCACCGCCTAACATTGCTGTATTGAGGCGAAGCTGACTTTCAGGAACCTAATTATGCAATGCTGTAATGAAATTTAAATACAATGAAATTCTCGTTATTCTACATTTAAATTATGGGGTTTTTTGCTCCACAGCCACAATATGATTATGAGGCATGTCATAGTGGCGACTCTGAATTTTGACCACCTGGGGTTCTTTAAAATGCACCTAAACCTAAGTACACAGGTGTTTTTTGCATTTCACCCCCATCGAAATGCGGCCGCCGTGGCCGGGATTTGGTGTCGCAACCTGGTGCTGAGCGAATCCTCGATATAACAAAGTATTTACCTTCTTATATCTTTTTGTACATTGAAAACCATGTATTTAGAACCTCAGCACAACAAAGTGTTTATATGTATGCGATTTCAATATCAGGGTGTCTAACAAGTTGAGATTTCCAATTTCCCTGAGTTTTCCTGGTTTTCCCCGAGCACCTTTGCGAAATTCCCTGAATGAGCCAGAACTTTGTTTTATGTCAAGGCAGGCTGACACCATGTTCCTCAGTGCTGTCACTCTCTAGTAAGCATGTTGAAACAAAAACATGACTAAATCCAGTTTGAACAGTAAGGAGTAATATCTATTTTATTTAAAAAGAAAACAGAGGGCATAGCGAAAAAAAATGGCAAAACCCATTCCAAATTGTGTCGAACATTTTCTAATACGAATGAAAAGGAGATGCATACATAAGTAAATATTTTTGAATATGAGCTATTTCTATCAACTGATAGCAAGCTTATTGGTATGAGGCCTGAACTTCGTCACAACTAAGATTCTCTCTATGCAGCTGGAAATTCAACCTCAACTGTCCTGACATACTCTCAGCCCGTACACATCTTAGTGTTGGGTTTCACTGCTTTAAAGGGTTTATTTTGGTTTCAATGAGGGACACCTACATCTCGGTGTCAGCCAACACTTTGTTTTTTGAGCTCAAGCTCTTTCAAAGAGGCGGCGCCACGCTTCCTTTCCCGTTAATTCCTCGGTGCGTCAGTCCTTTCTGTTCTCATCCTCCTTCTGCCACGCGTTCACCCCATGGATAATTTGGGGCATCGTCTTGGTCAGTTGTACAGTCAACGTCCGATTTTTCGGACTCCCTAGGGGCCGCAAAAACATTTGAAAAACCGGGCAGTCCGAAAAAAAAATGAATACATGTCTTTAACTGCCCTTAAGGGCTAACATTGCCACAGGCACGCCCGAAAAAGCTCTTAAGGCCTACCAGTACACTCACTAGGCCTATCGGTTCACGTACTGTGACAGGAGATGGGGTGCACGGTGTATAATTAAGGAATACATACTGTGTCCCTTGAGAATTGCCCCTTCCCACGATTGTTATCCTTTACCGCGTAACAGTGCTGTACTACGGCAAAGCTAACCGGAGACGCATTACGCAACGCGTTGTGCGCTGCGAGCTTCGAAGCCAATCGCAAGGATTACAAAGCCGGAGTCGGTGCCACTGCCGACAACGGCGAATTCTTTCAATGAAAAACACAGCACCGCACGGCAAGCATCGCACCGCACATATACCCGATAAATAATTTAATAACATTATTATACCAAGCGATTTCGGTTTCTGGGCTCCGGGTGATGCTATGACGTCATAGGAGAGGAAACGCAACACGGACTGGTCACGTGGGTAACAAAAATAGTGACGTAAAACTATGCTGCATCGTCTGCTCGCGCATAGGCGTGCTCTGCCAGCAGAGGTAAACAACTGGCGATTCGAAGTGCATGTCGCGGTTATTATAATTATTGCGAAAAGCGACAACAACGATAAGAAAATATTGCGGCTTGTGAGAGTCGGTGATTCATTCGGAAGCGCCGTAAGCTTTAGCTTTGAAGTGAACCGGAAAAGGCCTAGCGACGATATCGGCGGCGCCGAACGATCAGAGGCGGCGAGGCTGCCGTCGGTGCCAGAGTGACCACTCCTCGGTCGCCGCTTCGCCGTACGGCTGCCGCACAAATAGGTCCCGGGCCCGTCCTCTCTACGGCAAGGAAATCTCGCCGTTCGCGAGCAAAACCGCCGTCGCACCACGGCCCGCGAACGGCAAACAGCGTGCGGCGAGTTTCCCTTCCGGTAACGTGGACGGGCCTTCACAAGGCCAAGCGAACGAGAGACCGCTCCGAGCTGCAGAACTATGCGACTATGCGAGGAGAGAAGCGGACAACACGAACGCCGCATATCCTAGTCCTTTTCGGAGTCGGCCGGCTGGCGTTACACTCAACTTGTAAAGGCCCGTCCGCACGGCAACTCGCCGCACGCAGTTTGCCGTTCGCGAGCCGCCGTGCGGCGTTCGTGTTGTCCACTTCTCTCCTCCTGTGTCCGTGTCTGCACGCCTTACCCCTTCTTTGCATTAAGAAAGGATTTCTATATGCCTGCAGCTCGGTCATAGTGGAGGCTGTGCTCGGTCGCTCGGCTCAGCAGGCTCCGTAATCGGAATTTCATCGCTACTCATCATACGTCACGTTTTTGTGCTAGTGTGCTATGACGTCTATATTTTCGTTCCTCCGCTGTGACGTCATAACTGCCGCGCTAGCGATGGGTCTCGACCACGAGAAGGAGCTTTTGATGACTTTTTGGGGCTGAATTAAAGTTATTTTGAAATGTTTGCAGCGTCCAATACCTCGTTGTGGGTGTCCTTGCATACGGAAGCAGCCTACAACATCCGTTTTATAGCCAAAATATTTGGTGTTCCAACCCCTTTAATAGCGAACGTAGAAGCAGCAAGGCCTAACGTTGCCGCGGTGATGGCTACGGCTGCCAGCGGATCTGCGTGCGAGAGTGCCGGTTCGAGGCGGCGAGATAATCAAAATGGCGGCGGTGGTGGTTTTGATTAATGCCATTTGAGACATGCAGCCAGGGCATATACATTAAAATATACATATATGGAGTACATGGTGGTGCTGCAAAGCCGTGCGAATTATAGGGCATGTTCGAAAAATCGGGCGCCTGGAAAATCAGTCGTTAACTACTCTGGCAACACCTCGTGCCGATGACACGGCGTCAATGACGATACGATGCAATTCCTGTTACTGGAGCCAGCATTAACACGACTTTCATTCCCTTTCAGTAAGGTTGCAGCTAATTTTTCCTGATAAAAGCACAAATTCCCTGAGTTTTTCCAGACTATTCAAATTCCCTTAGAATTCCCGGTTTTCCCGGTTGGTAGACACCCGGAATATAACAAAAATTTCACTGCTGCCACAAAGGAATATGAAGACAATAAATGGAAACTGCTGTGGGCTCAGATGGTCACATGGTTCAATCATATGCAGCTGCTAGGGGATGCACATCTCAAACGAATCGAAGCAGCATCATGTTTGGTACCAAGTCCACGTGCGATAAGATTCTATCGCGTTACCACTTGCACTCTAAGATGTATGCTTCGGGCGCAAGTGAAAGCGCGTATTAGCGCTGTCTACCATGAAAGCAAGAGGAAAGAGGGGGAGCAGAGCAAGCTCGTGGTAATGCCATCAAGCATGCACGATAGAGAGGGGCACATAAGCATGTGTATCCTTTTCTAGTGCGGTCGTAACTGAGCACAGCTGAGAGTTTCTTCCATATCAGCAATGAATAATATCATTAATATCGGCAAGTTTGAGGCAATAACGTAGCCATGTCCACTTTGAGGGGACAGAAACAGATCGGCGCGCGTAGCTGCCAGTGACATAGGAACACATGGCGGACATGCTGCGGAAACTACGGCATTTGTCTTCACTACTGTCTTAATACAGCACGTTTCCACTAAGCGTGGGCGTATATGTTAGCTGTGTTACAAGCGTTGGCGTATGAATAAGGTACACTTCTAAAGTATCAGTGTAAACGTGGCTGCTATCGTTGCTGCTCGCGATTTGTTGCGTGCCCACGAGTGCAGACGAGAAGAATCGAAAGACACCTTTTTTGTTGTTGTTGGCCACAACCATTATAAAGCCTATACATAATAAAGGCAAGTTTGGTTGTAGATTTTTTTTTTTGTCATGGAAGTGTGAAAAGTGATGAAAGGAATGAAATGGGGCATCTGCTTAAGAATGTTTGGTGCGTGCAGACCGCTTGGTTTGTCTTGAGTCGTTTGCGCATAGCATTCGAGAAATAGCACAATCATTATTAGCTGTAGGAGCTAATGGAGGCAAGTTCGGGGTGCGATCATTACACGGGAAATTTAAAAACAAAAACAAATTTTGACGACAAAATTCAGGGGTGCAGTCATTATGCAAGTAAATAAGGTATAAACATGAGCTAGATATCGGGCATGTTATGCAAAAAAATAAAAAAAATGTTGGCAGGTATGCAAGAAATTAGAACAAAATTTAAAGAAAAGAGTGCAGCCCTTATATAAGAATGTATGGTAATGTATCCAAATAAAAGCAGCTAAAAAAAAATCCAAGGACACCGAAGCACTTACGAGTTGTGAATGTGAAACCATTAATGTCGAATTGAATGCTGCTGAGTGATCCTTCGAGTTATGAACTACTTGCAGGCAAGTGAGCATGTTGACTTATTCGACTGACGCCTCTTAGATAGCACAAGGCCGGTGCACTTTGATCCGTGATGTCATGCTACCTTGCCCAACTGCCATGCAATCAAATGGGGATGCTTCCAAGTAAGCCGCAGTGATTTTGACATGACCATTTCCATCACACCAAGGTTGGCATTGAAAATTTCATCCCAAGTAGCCCGACGTCTTGAAGCAGAGTGCACAAGCCTGCTATCTAGGAGGCGCTGGTTTAGCCCAATGGGTGAGACACTCAGCTTCCGAGAGTGGCGTTGCAGGTTCAAAACTCACTGTACCCCCAACGTGTTTCCTTTCAAATTTCAGTTTATTTTTATATATTAATTTCTTTACCGTGATTATCGAGGCGCAGTTAGAATGCAGGCGAAAGCTTCCGAGAGCGAGGATAACGTGGCATACCCTTCCACCTCACGCAGCACCTGGTGCGCTACTGCGGCAGCAGGTGATCCCTAACGCATGCTCTGCTCTGTTGAGGCACACTCTTAATGTGGCGTCGCAGCCAATGAGAATTTAGGTGCTGTTTTAACGCGATAGCGTAAAGGAGCTCGTGTCGCAGAAAATCCAGTCTCGGCTTCGGACGTCGTTTCGGCAAAAAGATTTTCGAACCGCCCATACCCAGCGCCTCCATGTGGCGCAAGGAACTTACTGAACTAATTGTATTTCTCAAGCTAAAATATGTAGAAAAATCGTAAAGTACGACTTACACACAACCTACAGATATGATAGCTCTCGGATTGTAATTTGAATATACAAGAAAACATAATTCTGTTACGCGAGTGTTTCTACAATTCATAGACTGCCGATGGCATCCACCATTTGCACGCGGCGGCATGTGAATAATTCACAGTCCATGTAGCAGCACGCCCGCTTCCTTGAAACACTTCCAGATGGCGCTCGCCTCCACTGCATCGTGGCCCACACAAGAGGCCGCCTTTCTACCAGAAAGCCCGCCTTCGTGCATAGTGTTCGCCGCGAGCATTTCCCGGTAACCATTACAGTTACATATGCGAGAAGCAGTCAGGAATCTTTGAATGCTATCGTGTTCCACTCTTAAAGGCTAAGCTTAAGCATCCTCCAAATTTTTTCGCTTGTGCAGACAACAGACGCCCGCTTTTTTGCTCAGTGGGCTGTTTGATGCTTTCACATCAATAATTTATCCAGTAGAAGTAGCTTATCTTTCTTTCTCACATCAAGTAAAAACACAAGCTCCAAGCAATGACAAAAGGCAATTCAGCAGTTCAACAAGAAACCGCAGTTTAGCCAGAGGTCCTGAATTAAATTCCAACTAGTGAGAGTAGTTGATATGAAAACCATGGCTAAAGAAGTGTGGCATTTAATTGAATATTGATGGTCAACTACTATTAAATTTCCTTTTGGGTAAATTGATTATAAATGAGTACTAGTCCCGTATTTTCCAGTTCACTAGACAATTATTTTCTTCAAAAATTCTCGGCGGTGCACCTTATATACAGTGGAACCCCATTGATACGTTCTTCGATGCTATGTTTTCCCCCCTGCTACATTGTAATTTTGTAATTCCAAATTAAATTCCATTTGTGTCCATGTACTACAATGCACTACATATATAGCAATACCACATATAGTGATATATAACGATGAGCCAACTTAAGAGTGTCAACTTATACATTCGGGCTATGAGAAAAAGAAAACCTTACATAACGACGCATTGTTATTCACCGCACCAAGTATCAGTATAACAAACAAAATTTTGCTTTCTGTACATTGTTTTCCATACAGAATAATCGTTAAATTTGCTTTCCTATGCGATTTACTACGTGCATTCATATCTGCCGCCGTTAGTTGCGCAGTGCGTCTCGCCCGCACGCCGATTGCAAAAGCCACGGAGAGCATCGCTAATTGGCGCAGCGTGCCACATGATGGCACCAGCCACCTCGCATTGCTCACGATCGAGATACACGTGAGGTGAGTGGGAAGGAAAATGCAAGAAGTGAAACAGCATCCGCCCTTTGCCCCCTTCTCAGCAAGCACGGATATGCACTGCAGAAGCAGCAGCGTGCAGCCCGATTGATGGAAGACGTTGCCGACAAAACGCAATGTTGTATCGCTTGAGACGAAGCTGCAAATTTTGCAAGGCTCAAAGAAGTATGAGCTCGAGCAGGAATACCGTGATCATGACGGCTGCAACCAGGGGCCATGCCAATCAACGGAAACGGCAGCCTTTGTGTGCCAGAATGAAACCCCCCATGATAGTGAAACCAATACAGTGGAAGGCCGCTGACATTACCAAGCTCTGAGAAGATGTTGCTACTGACGATGAAACAGGTGGTGCTTCGATGAAGGAGTTTCTTAGTGCAGATAGTGCTGCCTCGTTATGTGAAGAGATCTCCGATGTGGCAACTGCTGTCGCGACAGGCAGCAATGAGATTGACAATTACTCGTCACTGACACTGACTCTAATGTTCACGCAAAGTGCACTGTCATCGATTGAGTCACTCAGTGGCTTCATGCGCGCTAAATTATTGCTGCTAGTGTTCGTGCAGAAGCTGGGCACCTCTGTTGTGAACCTGAAACTCCCACAAAAGCAAGTCTGGATTTCGGACTATTTCAGCTTGCCTACTGCTTGATATGCTGTTTAGAGGTATAAATAAACATTTATTTTTCCAAGTTTTCTTTACACAACGCCTATCTTTTAGCACAAGTGGCAAAATTGGTTTCAGTGCTACAGAGGTATGTTCAGTAGCTTTCTTTTATGCCAGTCCAGATATAGCGGTAATCGCTTATAATGATACGACTTCTTGTTCTTGATAGCGTTATAAGTGGACTGCACAGTAGGTCCAATTTGATACAGGGCCATTCTGTAATGTTCCTGCATCTTACATTGTATTTGAACACGGCGGTCACGTAAATTTAGCAGTGCAGAGGAATATTTGTTCTCGCACATTGCAACAAGTGAACAATCTGTTGCAACAAGCGGCTGAAGTCTGCAACAAGCGATTGAAGTAGCACAATCCAGATGCTGCACAAACATTGGGAGAAGGTGTGCACACAGCAGTGGGCGAAGCGTCCGAAAAAGTGTGCACTAGCTGAAATCTACCGTGAATGATGCACACTGGGCATAATCCACCAAGCATAGGGCTACATTTATTTTGGAGTCTGCGAAGCCCTTAATTAACTGCACTGCCCAAATGCCGGTTCTTTTTAGTCAGCTTCGCTGCAATAGAGCCCTGTTATGCGGTGAAGCATATAGAAAATATTGTGGTAAAGCAGGTAAAGAGGGGAAAGCAATCACTGCCACGAAACACGGTTAAGTGTCGCTTAATAATACATGCGATGCCACCGGTCGAAGTATGAATGCTGAGACAGCTATTAAACATACTGGCAGCCATTCGGAGCTATTTCTGACGTTGCTGTGGCAATTTGTGCCCTTCCTCACAGTTGTTTTCCCAGCTGGTACGTTTTTTTCTCTTCCACAGTCCCTTGAAAAACATGTCAACAGGGTCTACTGTACATGCATACCTGTCAACCTGGCAAGATAAAAAATCGGGAGGCTTTTTATTTGTGCCATCAGGGGGGGGGGGGGAGCAGGCAGTGGTCGATGAGTCCTTTTGCAGGACCCTGCAGTAGCAGACTTCGCTCACTTCAAAAATTTATCGGAGTAGCTTTGCTCAAACTGGCGGCCTAGGTGTTGGAGGGCTGTGTTGCACTTTGATGAGCAGAACTCGATCCTAGTTTTTCACGCCGTGCTAAAAATCCACTCGCACTCTGCGTTGTTATGCGGTATCACGAGTAAATCCAGCATCACCTTAGCAAGTGCGGGGTGGTTATCTAAATTTTCTAACAGCCTTTAGACAGCACCTTATAGCAAGTGAGTCCGGCACCTGGTGGTTAACAGATATGCCACGAATCCGAAAACATAACCTCCGAGAATTGTTATGTGCCGCTGGCACTGCCCAATTTTACTGCTCTTGCCCAGGTGTCATGCTGGTTCTCAACGTTTAAGGTTCTGCATTATTTTCAGTGAGCAATAATGGCAGCGTGTTTTTTTTTTTTAGTTTCAGTATCACAAAGTGCATACATCAAACATACTGATAAAGATCCATGATAAACAGATTTCTTGTTTATAACTAGAGGTGTGCGAATACTCAAATATCACCGAATCAAATCGAATAGTGAACGTTACAGTTGATTCGCAAATTGAATGTCTACTATTAGATTTTTCGAATATTCAATATATTTGATATGGAGATCTGCACAGTGCCACATGTTACGTGCGCTGTGGAGCCCCTCGTGCTCAATGCTGCCAAAGCAAGCGTTTCACTTTGTTTTTGGCGCGAAGGGAGCACCGAACACGCCACGAATGGGCCAACCCGGTTCACACGGTAGCGGAGTGTCACTGCAAGTGGTTGCCCACGTCGGCACAATGCGAGGATCGCACACACAGCACCCGAACAGTGCAAGTTGCACAATGGTGCCACGTGGGACGGGGCTGCCTCTGTCAGGACAAGCTTTGTCCTGACATCACAGCTGATCGAAATGATGATGTGGTGCTGACAGAGGGAACGGCAACAAAAGCAGCCCATATTTTGTAAAGCGCAAAAGCATGTGTGAAGATCAGGCTGATTATCCGCCGATAAGCATGCAGATCATGCTGGATACGCAGCCCGCAGCTTCATTGCACACTGCTTCAACAGCCATTAATCTAACCTGCGAATGTGATCTCGGGGCCAATCACTGATGAGCCACCCGTACAAGCATATTACTGGCAAGCACTACGTGACGACTTGCAGGCAATTACCACATCGGCCAGCGGTGAAGTTTGGTGACGACCACACTGGCTAATTAGCACTGCATCACGGGTGTCAGGGACTAAAGTTACAGTTTGGTGTCGAATCGACGCAGATCCATTCGGAACAGCTGTGCGGCACTTGGAAAGACAACAAACCGCCTTGCTAATGAAAGTGAGAGACGGCGGATGGACGAGAGGATGAGGAGGGGAAGGGGTAGCGAGCATCGCACGAACTTGCCATGACCCTCAAGATTTCAGATTCTTTGACAGGTGGCGAATCACGCCAAACTTTACCATGAAACGGCACGAATGGCACCTCCTCTTTACATTTGGCGTCGGCTACACGTGGCGAACAACCATAGTGGCACAATGCAATTCACGAAACTAACTGTTTATTGGGAGCAAAACAAGTAGCACAATAGTAGCGGTGAGCAGACTCGATCGTTGATCTGTGGATCAAGCACATTGGCTTTTCTAGATTACTTGTCGAAGATCCCATCGTAATCACTAGTGCTTGCATACCTTCCAGAAAGTACAACACTTTTCGCATTGTATATACAATTTGGTTACACGAGGTCCAGCGAGAACACAGATAACAGACAGATAGAATCAACAATAACATTTGCGCAGGTTCTAAATCATGCATGCATGCCTTGCACTGAGTGATAGCTTTAAGTTGTTAGCAGGTGAAATTTGGTCACCGGAAGAAGGATAAGCAAATACACGTGTCAATATGCTGCGACCAGTGATATGTCACTGAGTGCCCTAAATGAGGGGGAAAAAAAGACACTTCGGCGCCCGCGTCATGACTGCTGCCCGAGGCCCCAACGAAGTGCCAGCGAGCAGCCGAGCAAGTAGGCACAAGCAGCGATAGAAAAAACGGAGGAGAGATAAGCGTGGAGTGCAGCCCGATGCAACGTGTGGCTTGGCTAGCAAGGCACTACCGGGTTCCAAGCGAGTGCAAGCGATGCTGCAGATGCTACCCCACTGCATTTGTTCTGGTATTTTCTAAGTCAAGATTTTGAGATATCAGGAGTCCGCCTCAAAAACTTTTCAAGATGAGAGGCGAAAAACACATGGTTTGACACCAATGAGTGCGCAACAATTTAGACTTAACCGATCCTTCGAGATTAAGAGTTCGAGTTAACAGAGGTTTGCCGTAATTTCATGGAGCAAGTGGTGGTGTTCAGGAGGTGCAAATATTTAAGCAGTTTTTATAATTTAATCAGTGACCTGGCGAGGAACAACACAGGTGTAGATTTAGAAACAAAACGGCCACGGGAATTCCTTGGAACTTGGAGGGGTCTCACTTAAATTAGAGGAAAGATTGGAAGCTTCTGGCCAAGCCAACAGCTCATCTCTATCGTCGTCATCAACGTTTTCTCGCTAGACGACCAAGCACTAGCCAACACAACCGCCACCATTTCATTCGGACTCACCTTTTTTCGGAAATGGGAGAAGGCTGGCTTTCGGCAGTGGGCACCCGTTCCTGGAGAAGAAGCATCAAAGCTATGAGATGCGGAAAAGGCTTTAAAAAATGCTTCTGGGCTCGCCTTCATGACGACCATTACACAGTGAAAATTTTAAACATAGCAGTAGTCTTAAACTGCTATATGCAAACGAAATTGCGAGAGAAAAGAGACAGAGAGGAAAATTTGAATTAGTTGCAGCATTACAGTGCAGTCCACTCATAACAAAACCACTGATAATAGCCAGTTATAACGATTAGCCGACTCAAGAGTATATCTTGTGCACTAGGGCTATGAAAAAAAAAAAAAACATCATACTGAATAACGACAGGTTATTTGCTGCATATTGGGTATAAAAATAAAAATTTTGCCTTCTGGACAACGTTTTTCATGCAGAATAATCGTGATATTTGGGCTGCTAACTTCCACTCAAACGAACGATGCCAAGACGGGGTGAAAGTTTTGCCTACGCGAGTTCGTATCTGCCACCATTACCGTGAAGCACGTCCCACTTGCACACCAATTACGAAAGCCACGGAGAGCATCACCAGTGGCAAGCCAGCCACTTTGCGTCCACATCGCCCGCAATCATGCTCCACTATGCTAAGCATGATGCTATGGAACTGTGCTCCACGCGTGAAGAAAGGGAGGGGAGGGGAATACACAAAAAACAAAGCGGTGCCTGCCCTTTCTGCACTCCCTCAGCAAGTGCGGAAATGTGTCACAGAAGCAGCCCCAAAGCTGCAGACAGCTAAGTTAGTAGAAGATGCTGCCAACAAACTGCAGAGCTGTGTCGCCTGAAATGAAGCTGCAAATTTTGCAAGGCAAAGAAGTACGAGCCCACGCAGGAGCGCCGTGATCATGACGGCTGCGACCAGGGGCCATGCCGATCAATGGAAAAGGAAGGCTTTGTGTGCCAGGGCGAAACCCCCCCATGTCAGTGAGACCAACATGGTGCAAGCCGCTGATATTACCGAGCTCCGGAAGCACATCAATACTGATGATGAAACAGGTAGTGCTTTGATTGAGCAGTCTTTCGAGTGCAGATACTTGTTCTGCGAAGAGATATCCGACGGGGCAATCGTCGCAACAGACAGAGGCATTGTGCAACGGAGGCCACGGCAGCAGCGGCAGTGACGATGAGATTGGCAATGGCCCGTCTTTGACACTGACGCCAATTGAGAGTTGCTCACTAATTTCATGCAAGCTAAATTATTGCTGCCAGTCTTCACGCAGCAGCTGGATGCAATGCACACTGAGATTATGAACCTGAAGCTCCCACAAAAGCAACTGCAGGTTCCTTTTGGACTATTTCAGCACGCCTAATGCTTGACACACTGTTTAGAAGTATAAGTAAACGTTTTTATTTTTCACTGCCTACTTTCTATGTCTATATTTAGCACAGGTGGCAAATTCAGTTTCGGAGCTTCGAAAGTATGTTCAGTAGTGGTTTATTTATTCATTTCTTTGTGGCAATCCAGATATAGCAATGAATGGTTACAACAATCGGATTTTTTGTTCTTGATATCGTTATAAGTTGGCTGCCCTGCATCACAAGATCACAAAAAGAGGAAAGAAATTCCCCTAGTGCTTTGGAAACAATAAAAACTTGGTGAAAGAAAAAGATCCTATGCACTTTATCAGCAAAACATAAGGACCACAAGTGTGTACAATGATTAGCCATCATATTTTAATCTTGGACATCGAAGTTCAACTGACTAAATTACAAGGTATGCACTTGTCCTAACAGAGGTGCAGCGCCTCCCTGTGAACCTGCGATGCTTTGCAAAAGGCTTTTCCCACACAAAGGTGTCATCCCTTGATCATTAAAGCCACACTGAGGCCACAATCGGTGCTGTGCACACCATCTTGTTTGCTCTGCTTGTTGATTTCGCTGGCATAAAACGATGTCAATGTCTTGCTCTTTCTTTCTTGTATATTCTGGATGCCACAAATAACATGCACATCCTCCAAGCTCACTCCTCAGTGCCTTAAGCATAGTTAGCAGCCCAATGAAGACTGCCACATCATCCAAGCGTTGATGTTAATACTGGAAATAACAGCATTGCCACTGAGTGAGAGCCATTAGGGGTTACACCCTTCAGGGTGCCGCAAGCTCAAGGGGTGCAACCAAGATCTAGGGGGCCAAAGCCCAAGGCAGCAAATGGCTAGAGGTAGTACAGTGGCTGTTGAAAGTTATCTAGTGAATTTTGATTTATAAATTATGCCCTTGCAGCAACTCCCCTTAGTAAATTCTCTGAGATTCCAAATGTGCAAATAATAAGTTACCAACATTTTGCCATACAAGGCACTGTTCCACATCTCAGGTCACACAACAGTCATTGTGCCAATTCTAGACTCTCTTATAAGCACTGCAGGAAAGTGATGCTACGAAAGACATTTACTCACGGCATAAGTCATAAGAAAAAGGGTGATACACAAGCATCACATACTGCACAAATATTTATAACAAGAGCCAGTAACAATTACAAACAAGTAATTGCACAGCAAAACTAAGATGCATGCCCCCACTATGCACGAAAGACCGTCACCGAAGCTTACCGTGTCTGGTGACGTTAGGTGGAAGCCCTTGGCACAGAGTCGTTGCAGCCACTCCACACCTGCGATACATGCAGTGTTAAGAAGAGGCTCTCTGAACAGGCAACGCTAAAAGACGGACACTAACGTGCGAGCAGCGTGCACTGTCTCATATTTGCATCACTGGCAGAATAAGTAAATTAAGCTGACACACAAAATAAATTTTAGGTGATCATTGAAGCAGAACCACTATGCTAACAGTCAATCAGGAGTGCCACAGCTGAAATAGGATTTCGAACAATTTCTAGAGTTGGAAAAGGTTAGTTTTGGAGCAGGAAAATCTAAATTTGGAGCAGGTTATGGGAGAAAAAGCTCCATTTTGGAGCACCAAGCGCCAAATTTTGAGCAATTTAACAGAAGAAAGCTTACTTTTGGAACAAAAAATAAAAAAAGATGTGAACTTTTACAGCAACTATTTAGAATTAACCCCTGCAATGTGACAGAGCTGCCAACTATTAAACATCAGCGCAATCATGCTTTAGCTTCAGTGGGCAAGGTTCTGCGAAGGTGACCAATGAAATCTGCGGAAGCCTGTAAGGTGTGGTGAATTCGTACCAACCTGCAGAACAGGTTGATCCAAATGCTTACAATATTTACAAGACCAGGCAAAGAAACACAACATCGAAGAAATAGGTTGGTATAAAACTACAAACAATTTTTTAACTGTACTCCAAGACGCTCTTATACATGAGTAGCATCTGACTAGTCTAGAACATGACTAGCCCAAACTTATATATGTACCGAACAGTTCTTCCACCTGAGAAACATCTGACTACACTCGACACAGTAAAACCACGTTCATCCGACCTTCATAATTTTGGAAAATCTGATGATTCGGACTCATTCTCTGGTCCCGGCAGGCATATGCATTACTCAACGCAATCAAATTCATTAAAGCCGTCAATGCTTGGAGCTTGGCGAGCACATGGTGCCACAAATATGCAGTGCAAAAGACCCAAGAACAACGCTAGCGTCCAACCGAAAAAAGCAGCGGACTCCACATCTCCATAGTCATCGGCGGAAATCGTACGTGAATGACGGCAACACTGCAATGCTTCTTGCTTACTTGTGACTCCTTTATTTTATGCTTACAGCCACACATAGCACTGCCTGGCTTCCCAGCTGCGTAGTCACTATCCATGATTGATTCGATAGCCACCACGGTTTCATCCATAGCGGTTGCAGCAAGCAGTTGTATTGAATCGGTGCGCGTGTCGGCTGCGTGCCTTCAGAACCGCAAGGTTGCTGTGCATGATCGCGTCAATAGTAGCTGCGGTTTCGTCCGCAGTTGCAGCAAATAGTTATTTCGTTTTGATAAGCTTTCGAGGATGATGAGCATCGGCTACATCGCGATGAACGGCGACCAGCTCAGTGGCGAAAAAAATTGTCGGGATGTGTGCACAGTGGTGAAAAGCGTGCCCCAGGTGAAGGCGCGCACTGTGGCCGCGCTGTGAAGTTGCGAGGCCTACGCCACTGTGAGCGCTAATCAGCCACGAGATGAGGATAACTGCAGCTTCCGCACTGCTTTTGTGCAAAACAGAAACAGGATTGGATCATTCCTTCAGTAAATAAAGGCATGTTGGCATAGTAAGTATTTGTTTATTGTTTTCTTGTTGTTCACGATAATTTGACATTTGGTTAATTCTGATGTTTTTTCAGCCCCATGAGACCCAAATTAACAACGTTTTACTGTATATGTCACCCTTATCATGCACTGCTCCTGCCAGCTGATCATGTTGACAATGGGTGCAGAACATTGCTTTGACCTCTCACAAAGCTCAAAAAGCATGAAAAAGGAAAGCACGAAGGACATTGTAGAAAATTATGGCCATGGAATGTCTAGGCCAATAGCAAGCCCATGTGCACCCAGACACCCATGTGCACCCAGACACACACTGACCAACTTGGGCCGTATTCATGAACACTACCTTTTGAAAGCTATTTTGATTTGCATGATATTTAGTGTGACAAGTGCCAGAGGCATCGATGGGCGATAGTGTTTCTGCACAGTGATAAGATAGGTTGATCGGCATTGCACCAAGAATGCCGTCACTCCTAGAGACCAATGCGTTTTGCACTATAGTCAATTTAAATCAAAGGTATCTCTGAAAGTGATGATCCAAGAACATGGCACACCTTTTATGGCTACTTGTGGAGTAAAGTCACTTATCTTTGGGGGAATACAGTATTTCGGATTCCCAATCATTCGGGTGTTATGGCGGTCCCCATCGAGTCCGAATTATCGGCCGGTGACAGTAACGGCTGTGCGGTTGCTCATGCTGCTCTACCGAATGCACTGTCTCGTTTCCCGTTTGACGCAGACGTACACAGAGGATCTCTTGAATTAATAAATGCATCAGCACAACAACCCGTACACAGCAGCCTATCCACGTAGCCAATGTGACAGGCAGCCTACGGAAACGGTGATGTGGAGATGCTGGCACAGCACTGTCGCCGCTTGCCACTTACTGTGTATGCGCTGTGCAAAGTGATGAGTAGTTGACTTCGGATTCCTAAGGCCAGAACTGAACCATAAAAGCAGTTTTCCTTCATCTTAACTTACTTTTTAGTGCAGGTCTTAACGGCGAACTCGACGGCGGCTAACCTTCGCTGTACAGGATATCAACATTGGTTCAAGCTTCAAGTGCACGACTTCAGGTGGTAGAAGTCTGTGGATTCCAACTTCGTAGGCACGTTTTGACTCATTTCGAACGCAATGAGTTATATGTGCAAGTGAAGGCGCTGCGGCTATCGCATTGTCGGTTTGATGGCCTATCGAGAGGGCTTTAGTCAAATGATCGTTGGCATGCCGATTTCATCGGTGCCGTCGACAAGAAAGCCCGTCCCAGTAGAACAACTTGTGCTCATTGGTTACGTCGTTGTCAGCCCAGTATGATAAGATGGTCTCAGCAAAATGCTGTGCTGAATTGTCAGGCAATCTATGGTGGAGCGTCTTGTAGGTCTCGTATTGACCAAGTACAGTAGAACCTTGTTGATACCTTCCCATTACAGTCAACGACCGATTTTTCGGACCCTCTAGGGAATGTAAAAACGTCCGAAAATTCAGGCAGTCCGAAAAAATTAATGTATGCAAAAAACTCACTTTTCTTTTCTTCTCAGATCTAGAGGTAAAGGGCGAAGTATCAGGTTTCCGAAACCCTGCCGAAGCATCAGTGAAGTGGCTATAAAAAAACGCATTCAAACACTCTGTACGCAGCTGACTGTCGGTTTATTATGTACATGTGCATCGCCGGGCAGCCGGTTTTATTGCTGCAGTGGCTTGAAGAACTTGTTGATTGTTGTTTGGACGGCGTTCCGGTTGCATGCGATCATATTCACCTCGATCTGAGCAAGGGTCATGTCAGCACTGTACAGCGATGAAAGAGTCAACAGTGCTTGCGTCAACTCGGCGCTTGTAGGCGGCGCAGGCATTGGCTCCTCATTTTCAACATCGGAGTCTTCTGAATCCCCCACAACCTTGCTCACGTCAGCCTACGATGGGCCGCTCACGACTTGCTCAATAATGGCGGCTTTCATTAACCGACGGTACTGCTTTTCGCGCTTCGATGCAATCGGCGAGGACAATGAAGACAGAGTGGGGGCCACCGAAGGCAAGCGAAATCCTCAAGTTGCGAACAGTGGAGTTCGCAGACGAGCGTCGAAGCACCTAGGCCTAGCGTCGCAGAGCACACCTGACACAACAGCACAACCACACACCACGCTAGCCAAAGCGTGGCCTATGTGAACAAATGAAATGGCGCCGCTCCGGAAACTCCGCTGGAGGCGGAAGCGGAAGTGCGGCGATGAACAGAGCCAGCATGGCCAGACCAAATCGGTGTGTGACGGCTAGATTTGGCTAGTTATGGTTCAAAGCGGTGATGTGCTTCGGCTGCAAGTCGATTTCCTGCACAAGGGCGCTGCGTGAGGAGCCAAAGGACCTTCCGTTGTGTCAAAAAGTCCGGAAAATTGGACAGCGGGGGGTTCAAGCGTCCGAAACTTCAGATGTCGTTATACATTGATTCTATGGGGCTCGTGGCAGTGCCGCGTAGACGTCCGAAAATTTGGGCGTCCGAAAATTCAGTCGTTGACTGTACGTAAGTTTTTCCTGGGGCCAACGTTTGTAATCAAGAATGCAAAAAATGACCGAATAGAATTACGCTCATTTTTTACCAGTTCATACGTTCTCGAAAAACATGATTTTTCGGCCCCAACATTCAATACGTTGCTAAGCTGGAATCGTACGATAGGTTTTCAGGCTGCTAGATCTCGCGTAAGCAAGAAAATGCATGAGGTACGCATGATTGCGAACAATATATAGCTGCCTGCCACAGCAGCTTCACCGCAATGCTCGCCCACCCGTCGCACTTGAAAACGCCACCGTGCACTCTCACTTCGGTTTCTCCCTTCGGTACCAGCAAATCTTCTCCGAGGTGGTCGCACGCGGCATTCAGCTATCCCATCCAATCCTATTGTGATAAACATCTTTACATAGCTGTTTCACAGCACGTAGTGCCATTGGAAGCTTGGCACATGGTTTTAATAGAAGATAACTAAAATGCAACACCGTTCCCTTCTGCAGACTGCAATTGTAAACGTTTTCTGGCTGCCGGATCACATCTGAACAAGAAAAGGCGCGACGCACACCTAATCGAGAACAGTATACAGCCGTCTGTCTCATGTGAGAACGACTGTGCACACAGTTTCTTATTTCAGTGCCAGCAAATCTCTGCCCAGGTCGTCGCACGCCAAGTTCGCAGCCACTGCTGCCATACCTATGCGATAAGCATCTTCACATATATGTTTTACAGCGTATGGTGCGTAGTGCCATAGGTAGCGTACTGCATGCTTTTAGTAGGTGATAATCCAAGCGTGCTGCTGTTCCCTACCGCAAGGGGTGTGATGTGGGCATCACGTTTCGCGTCGACGACATCCCGCATCACTCACCAGCTCGATCTTGTTTTAGTTTCCCATTGCCTTCTGAAAACATCACGCAATAGGAAAACAACAAAACGCGTCTCGAGCCGCCAGAGCGCCACCAGTTCAATGCACGTCGGCGCCTCGTGCTGCAATGATCTGTGCAACACTTCGCATTATGTAGATGTCAACAATAGTTGTGTCTGTCGAATTTTTAACGACTTCAGATCGCATGTTTTCCCAGTTAGTATGTTCTTTTTTCGTAGTTTCCAAAACATTTGAACGAGGTCCAACGTGTGTTGGCTTCGTATTACGTAGATGTAAAAAAAACTCGAGTCTGTCAAATTTTTTTAGTGACTTCAAATTGTATGTTTTTCCAGTTGGTACGTTTTTTTTTCATGTTTTTTTGGAGGACGTACAAACGAAGTTCTACAGCATTGCCACACTTTAAACAATTATGTGAAGACAGGCCCGCACTGCCACCACCAGCAAGTTAGGGCCGACTCTGCAAGAAGACTTCATTAGCAACGTGATGTATTTAAGTGTTGCCCGAGCGTAACACAAGGGTTTTTTGTTAAATTTGCTAGTCATCAATGAAAGGTGCCAACTATGTGGCTCGTGGTGCAGTCCGGGCCACTCAGTGGTTCAAATGAAGCTGTGGCTGCTTTCTGTTATAAAGTAGAGTTGCAGTCTTGCGCTACGCGTGTTTTCAGCACCGCACCAACGTCGAGCTACCAGTGGAGTTTCAACGCCGTACACGGCACGAGTGTTTGCCACAGTGCATGTCTGAGCATTTTTTTTTTTTTCAGGGGACTTTTCCTTGAGATCAGGCTTCGCGCACAACCCTTCCAAAACATTTTGCAATCCGCTAGGGCAGGGCGCATGCGCAGAAAAAAGTGGCTTGGTCTTTCATTCTGGTCACTGGTCGCTTGTGGCAACCATTGATCAGTTGATTCAATCATGCGGCTTCACGTCCCAAAGCAACACTGGGACTATGGGACATGCCATAATAAAGAGCTTCGGGTGAATTTTGATGTGCACCTGCAGCCACAAGAACATGGACCAACAACGAGATAAACACCACCCCGCTGTTCTGTGACACCCAAGCAATAACACGCCAGTCATCAATTTGGACGCAATACATTTTAACTTCTTGGCGAAAATACAGCCTTGCTGATCCCCATTCTATTCTTGAGGTTATAGCTGATGTACCAGACACATTTACCCCTCTTTGGCTCTTGGGCCATTTCAACAACATTAATTTTTTTATTTATCCCCAGTGTTGTTGGAGAAACATGTTCTCGACAAGCAAAATAAAAAAAAAACAAGTGTCAGACAATAAACAGCTGGCCGATTATGTTCACACAGGCGCACCTTTCTCAACTTTCGTGGTGGTGCTTATCTTGTTGTTTGTTCATGTTCTCATGGCTGCCCGGCGCCATCGGTAGTTTTCGGTCGCCGCTCGGTCATTTCAGCTTACCTTGCACATGACTGTGCAAGACAATTTTTGCTTCCATCAATTTGCAGCTGCAGCGGACTCCCAGGAACCCAAACCTGTAACCTCACGCCAAGAGGCAGAATGTCACAGCCACTGTGCCACCATGTCTGGTGCACAATTCTTCTTGCGGACAACTGTACTCCCGTAAATAATGCCGACGGGGATCGGCCGAGCACGCTGACCTTTGTGCCTCTGGTCCCCGTATCGCCTCTCCCAGGCGGCCAGCAGCAGGTTGTAGTAGCGGCGGTGGGCAAGCAGGCTGACGTCTCCGTGGCGGCCACCTGGAAACACCCGCTTGAAGGAGCCGCAGCGCGAGAGTTCGTCTTCGCTCTGCACCAACACCCGGACGTCGTCGGGCGTCAGGCTGTCTAGCAGGCCAGAGGTCTCTTCCTCCTGCAAAGGCATAGATGCGTGCGTACAGCTCAGCCACAATGCGATCAAGAACTTTTACATGGGTGCACGCCAATTCTGAACAGCAATGAAGCCCAGACTACATTGGCAGCTACGAAGACAGCATTGGGTCAAAGCATCGAAATGCATTTGGAACTTGCTTTTGCGAAAGAGTCCACTTCGGTAGCTTCGTCTGAATTAGAACAATTTCCTTTTGCATTGCAACTAGCTTTGTTATTTGGCCACTTATGTCGAGTACTGGGACACACCCTTTGGGTGCTCCCTCTCCTTTCTTATATGGCACCAAAATTGGTTGAGGTGTTATATGACTGTCTCACCACATCCATCAGGCTTGTCTCGTAGTGCCGGTGCTTGAGGAGTTCGGCCGGCGAGAGACTGTACGTGTGAAGGAGAGGGTTCAGGGACAGATCATCTTGCTCTTCCAGACTGGGCAGACGAGGAGAAAACAAGACAATTTATCAGGGCCACGCATACACTAAATAGCCAGCTCTAAAATACATCAAAAAAAAAATATTAACCAGCAAGAGGTTTAGCCCGAGCTTGCTTTAAATTCTGTAAAGAAAAAAATTCAGCTGCTGCATCTTCTTTAGAACTACACCTCTCGTGAAGCTGCTGCAATGCTAAAATACTAGTGTTTTATGTGCCAAATCCATAATATGATTATGACGCATGTTGTAGTAGTGGATCACAGCCGGGATTGAACCCGCAACCTAGAGCTCAGCAGTCCAATGCCAGAGCCACTGAGCAACCACGACGAGGTCATGCTGTTGCAATGTTTTCAAACAATGCGAATTTTAACATTTGTATTGGTGGAATGATCATGCACAGCAGACCACAACCTTATGACCTTTTTGGCACTGGCAGTCATATGGAAAAACACAAACTGAACCTTTTGATTCTGAAATTTATCCACTCACTGCAATAAAATTTTGTTTTCTCTTCCAATTCCATGCTCCAAAAGCTGTTGTATGTGCAGATGGGGATACACTTCATGGCCATCTTGCACAACTTGTTTTGCTTGACTGTTCCCCTCCTAAAAGTACTTTAGGACACTAGGCCAACTAGCAGCAGCTACAAGTCATAGACAGCAAACATCTGCCAGTACAGTGTAACTTCTTTCACCTCGCTGGCAGTTTACAACTGTTTCGTTTACGACGGTAGGGCAAGAGCTGTACTAATGCACTCCTTCGCTCACCCGTAGCACTGTAGTAGCCTCTCGTCAAGGTCGTCCTTGAGCTGCTGAGGCAGTTGGAATCCCACTATGTTCAGCATGTCCTTCACCACCTCACTCTGCAGGGAACATGACAGAGCAAAGGTCTTCACATGAGAATAGCATTGTCCATATTAGAGAGTTTCGGGAATAGTAGGCACTTTTTGAATGTACAGTGGTATCTCGATGAGTCGAGATCACTTAACTCTAACTGCCTCTTAAATGGCACACCATCCTTGTGGTAGGTTGGTTTTGTATTCGTGCAATTTCCTTCAGCTTTATCTCTCAGTAAATTGAACTCCTGATAAATGGAACCAATTTCCCTGCTCCCTTGTGGTTCTGTTTAAAGAGAGGCCACTGTAGTAAGGAAGCGTTGCCAATGTGTACAAGTGGCTCCTGTGAACATATGAGCCAAATATTACTGCACTGCATGCGGGAGGGAATTTGCAAACTCGTGTCAAAAACGGGGAAAAAAATTGCTTGCTCTGGCTTATGCAATGTTGCTATGCAGCATCACTGCAAGCAGCTGCACCCATCAACAGCTACTGGCTGGGCTGATTCCAAGATCATGAGAACATTCTCAGTAATGCATAAGTGCTAATTCTGAGATAAATTAAACATAATGCCTGTGATCTCAAAAAGGCAGAAAAATCAGTTAATCTTTGCTGTGCTGGTCTACACACGGACTACGGACGGTATGCGTCGTCAGGCGTCTGTGACTAAAGTTACTTCTGTGCAGAATAGATGCAGATATATTTGCAGCAGCCATGCAATGCTTGGAAAGCCAACTAACCACCTTGTAAACGAAAGTGAGTGCACGGAATGGCAACAAAGTTGTTCACGGCCACTATCTTCGCGACACACCGTACTGTGGCCCCTCGTTCCCAATGTCATTCATAGACACACATCAGCCTTTTTTTGTAGCTTCAAGCAAACTGCCAAGAAAACCCATAACAAGGCTAACTTCAGATTTACATGGCAGGCGCGAAAGAGTATGCATCTGCAAGGAGGGCATATGAACGAGGGGAAGGGGGCGGCACTGTATTAACTTTGCGTGACCCATCAGATTTCAGAATCTGTGACAGGTGGCAAATCACACCAAACATGCTAATGAAATGAATGGCACCTGCTCTTTACTGTCAGTGCCAGCTGCGTGCGGAGTGGTGATTGAGTCACATGATGTGCATTCCTATGTCACACAGATAGGCCTTACAATACTGCCATAAAGTTGGAATAGTCCTTCTGCATTTTGGAGAAAATACGGCAAGCAAAACTTTCCCTGCCATAAATAAAAGATTCCCATAAACCACAGGCCCACTACTGCATTGAGGACCTTATCGGCTTTCAGGACAACAGAAAATCACCAATTCCTTAGTTTCAAAGGAAAACAGCACTGGATTCTATTCAACAGAATTTATATAGTTAAAAAAATATTTTAGGGAGCTTCATGTACTATAACTAAGCTATATAATAATTGCTGGCATACTAATTTGGTGTTCTCTTTAATAAGAGTAAACTGTACTGTACATATTGATTTCTATGTACAGTGCTCACGGAATGAAACGCGACATGGAGCATTTAGTAGAACCCTGCATATGTACGCGAGAGCACCATGTCATTGCCGCAAGGAATTTGGTCACTGAAGGTGACGAGAACTCCGATGACGAGCACTCCGAAATTACGTCGATGTGACACGAACATCCAGCCAGTAGAAACGAAAGTATGCGCATTACTTAACCCTAAATTGACGCGTTTCATTCCGTGAGCACTGTACCTAGGTTACTGATAGCCTGCTGCAGTCTTGCTATGCAATACTCGGAGACTCTCGAGCATTTGCTGCATCGTCTGCATTCTCTTAGCCAAAATTTTTAAGCATTAAGTTTTGTTACAAGTTTTCTGATATTCAATATCTAATTTGATATAAGTTTTGTTTGCTTTTTCTTAATTCAATTCAAAATTCCCTATTCGGTATTCGCACACCCCTAGTTTTTCTCCTTTTCTAACAACTGTAATTCGTATGAAGGGTAGGTTACAAACTTCAGAACACAGTACCAAGACTGCACAGACTGAACAATGGCTACAGCCACAACAGCAGTGTATAACAAGAATAAAACAAATGAATAAATCGTACCTTGACAGCGTAGTCGACTGGTGTTGCAGATCGTAAGCTGTGCAAGGGAAGAGCAGGCAGGGTAGGCAAGGAGGTGAATAAGAAAGCTGATTGTATTGAACAAAGTAGCAAAGAGGACAATCCAGATGTGCATGGTTGCCACATGGCGCCAAATATACAGCCAATGACCAATTTTTCTGACATGCCCGATAATTCAGATGCCTTCGTGGCACCGCCATGTGCCCCACAGAGTCAGTGTATAAGAACATCTGAAATTTCAAACTCAAAAACACTTTGCGACCCCATTTTCTGGACGTTTTGCCGTGACTGCAGGTCTAAAACGGCATTAATTGAAGCCACCACCAATGGTATTCTGACTATCTCGTAGCCTCGAACGGAACCGGCACTCTCTCACGTCGATCTGCAGGTAGCCATAGCCACCGCCCTCCCAGCTGACCTCCAAAGTGGAGCTAGTTAAACACAGCGTGGTAAGCGAAAGTTATGAATTACTGGCCAAGATAAACATAAAAAGAAAGTTGGCAATTCCAGTGACGTATACACAAGGTAAATTTTATTTTATAACTCTTGATAATTACATCTGAATGCATATATTCGAGACTACGATGATGGTTACATTGCTGGCTGTTTTGATACTGAGCATGTCGCCTGCACACCAGCCTTCACCACTCAAACACTGCGAAATTCTCTTTTTAAGAGCTTCACTGTGAGACAAAGGGGGCAAGGTAAACACAGCGCTTGACCTCGCCCCGTATTTTTATGACAATAGCACTGTGTAGTAACCATGCACTCTTACAAAGACGCCCAAGTTTCCATGCTCCTAAATCTTGATGTACTGTCTGGACTCTACAAAGAGCTTATTTAATCAGCTCACTAATGAGCTTAACATGGTAATTCACCATAAAGGGCAATTCTCACTTGCAAGAACGTGATAACAGAGAGTCAGCAATGACAAATTCTGCATCAATACACTATGTGAGTGCAGCCAGGACAATCCTTCCAAAATACAGAGGAGATAAAGACAATGGGCCTACACGCCTCTTATTGGTGGAGATTCCTTGTACAGTAATCTGCATTCTACTCTGATAACATTTGAAAGGACACTGAACAGAAAACTCACTTGAGCTGCACGATTATTAGGTTACCCTCGCATAATACTAAAAGGCTACTCTTGCCATGAGAAAAGGTTTAGCAAGCCAGAGAGGACACAGAAATGAACGACAGGCGGCAATGCTGCCTTGAAGTTCCAGCACCAGCTTGCTATTGACACAGTGACATTTGCAGTTTTCTTGCGCCTGTTTGATTTTTGTCAGTAATGATTAACTGCAGTGTATTCGAATGGAGCTGAAGACTGAACTCTGCAAATTTCAGGAGCTTTCGCTCAGCTAAAATGGCCCAAATATGAAACAAAAATAAAAAATTTGTCAACCTGACGGACTGCTGCTAAGGTATTGGTATTAGCGAGATATTTTTCAAAAGTAATAGAGTTGTGACCCTCATTTTCTCGTGTAATAACCTGCTAAATTAACAAAAATAACGTTTTCAAAGAGTACTTCATTAGTCTAACCTGATTTAATGTTTAGCTATAGTGCCCCTAGGAGTTGTTTCCAATTCTTTTTATTATTATTTTTATATTTTTTTACAAATTTGTTGGTGCCTGGCATCAAGATTCAAAGCACACAGCCGTGAGCTATGCAGTGAAAGCCAAAAAAGGAAACCTTCCCACCTGGGCGAGATGTTGACCTCGAGGAGCCAGGGCTTTAGCTGGTCGTCCAGCAAGATGTCAAAGCCGAAGAGTTCATAGCATGTGTAGCGACTTGAAGTGTGCCTTTGGATTAGCCGGTTCATTGGGCCCTCCGCACTGCGCATGCAAGTAGGCCCGTCAGGCAATGACGGGCAATTCACAGTTTCAGAGACACTGAGCAGTGAAAATGCAACAATTCTCTTGCAATTACTTTCCTGCAGCATTTTTTCAATGGTCCAAACAGCGCTCATCGTAAGTTATCACCATGATCAGCCAGTTATGAGCAGTGGATGATAAGAAAGAAACAGAACTGAATGCAGGGAATTGTTACACTATGTCGGCTCTGGTCTAGCTGCACACACAAAGGCTGCTCAATAGAGCCTACCTCGTGTGGAAGATACAAAACATACAGTGTGTGCTTTTACTCTACAGTTGCCAACCGTTCAGGCTCGATGGGGACCGCCAAGAAAGTGTGAATACCCGGGAGTCTGCAATAATGAATTTGGCTGAAAATAAGTGACTTTATTCCACATGTGCACAAGAAAGGTGTGCCGTATTATCATAAGTCACTTTCAGAGTCGATATGGTGCGACTAGCTAAAGACCCATTGGCATCTACGAGCGACGGCATTTTTGGCACAGCGACAGTCATGCTATCTCTTGCGTGACTAGCGCAAGATGTATCGCCGTCTACAAGCAATGACATTCTTGCCACAGTGCCAAGCATGCTGTCTTATCACAGCGTGCAAATACTGCTGCCCATTGATGGTATACAAAAGTATCTTCTGAAGTAATCGTTCAGAATATGGCCCAAGTTTGTCAATGCTTGTTGCTGCACGCATGTACGCTTGCCTCTGGCCTAGACACTCTGTGGCCGCAATTTACTAGCAATTCCATTTACATTATTTGTTTGTGGCACTTTGTCAGTGGTCAGAGCAATGCTCCACACTTATTAACAATGAGATGAGCCAGCTATGAACGGTGGGTAATAAGAATGGCATAGAATCGAGCAGAAGGCACCACTAAAAGATTGTGGCCTGTATCTCGACAGTTGGGATGCTGTTGTTATAGTTGAAAGTGCATTCTATAAATGCAACGAGTCCTCATTGGGGACTACCAGACTGACTATACTTTGCTAGTTTTGATATTGAGGAGGCGCCAGTGGCATGGCCGAAAAGCATGCCAGTGACATATCAAAACGAATACATGTAAAGTCGCCGACCGATTTTCCGGACTCCAAAAATTTGGACATGCCCGATTATTCGGTCAGCTTCGCGGCACCGCCATTCCCCCCATGGACCATAATGTATAACAACTGCCGAAAGTTCGGACACATTGCAACCTCTTGTCTGATTTTTCGGACATTCCTTGAGCCAACTCGATCGAGAGCATCATGCACCGACTATGACCGGCGCATAGTTCGACTAGCTGAACGCCATTTTTGTTTTGAACAGAGCCTCCTTGCTGCCTCACGAAGTGGCGCTACTGGAAATCCCTGCTCATCATCATCGTTTCTGCCTGGTTCAATAGAGTGGCTCTACAGCAGTTCCGGTTTCAGCTTAGTAAGCCATGTCAAGACAATCCAGCAGCTGATTTGTTTCTTCGCGCACGACGCTGCGAGCGAGCTACGTTTTTCGTTTGTGCGACCGGTGTCGGAACGGTGGTGTTTTCGGTGATCCAACGCGGCGTACGGAAACATCGCGTCAAGTGTCTAATGGTGCCGACAGTGCCCGCGCAGACTTCGCTGGGGAATGCCGGCAAGCGGGTGCCGGGAGGCCCAAGATTTGTCGCCTTCCGATGTGCTCCCTACTGACGCGGAAAATGTTCTGCCGAGACCTGCGCAGTGGTTGCATTGCGATTCCGGACACCGTCTCATTTGACAGTTTCACAGGTGCTGACACTGCAGTACTGACATGCGCAGAACTCAACGACGGCGAGATCATTCGTCAGGTTTCTGCTGCACCGCCGGACGATGATTCCGAGTCGGAAAATGACGCACAATGTGCTACGCTGCCGTCGCATGCGGAGCGTGCACAAACAGTGACTGTGCTTTCAGCCACCTATAGTGACCGTTCGACCCTCTGCGAGAGTCAGGCTTATCTGACTGCGCGTAAACGGAACAGCGTGCAACGGCGCATTCACGATTTCTTCAAGCCTACTGCCGAGCCCGAATAAGCGCGTGGAAATAAAGGATTTCATTTTTTTTTCTTAATCTGCTTTTTCGGACACCTGTTTATTCGGACATTTCCGCAGTCCCCATGAGGTCCAAATAAACGGTCGGCGACTGTACATCGCTATCTATGCTCGACTTGGCAGCCAAATTATAGCACCAAGCCATGCATCTGAGTCCCAATTATCACACGGCACACTATAAGGCATCTTCGTCCTTATAGTTAAGTCCATGGGGCTAGTGGCAGTGTCGCAGATCTGTCTGAATAATCAAGCTTGTTCAAATTATCGGTGTCTGAATAACCAGTTGGCAACTGTATAAGAGGAGAGGCACCACATTCCGCATCAGTCCCTCTTTTGAACTGCCTGCAGAACCAGCATGATTGAACACGACGCGACCGTATCCATTTTCAAGGAGCCCTGGGTTTTGAAGATGCCCAACCAAAAGCAACCCCTTCCTGGCATTCTTATGCATAGAACAGCTATTTCCCTCTCTATGAAAGTCCAAGAAACTTTATGGTACAGAGTGAATCAAACAGCAGCTGGTATAGTCCACCAGTGTGCCATCCAGGAGCTTCCATTTCTTTCTTGAGCAATAAACGACACAAAAACAAAGAGCACATAGAAAAACAAATAGCATGCAACTCGACAGCTTGGCTGAAAACTTCTGGCTAAGAATGCGCACTGTATCTGTAGCAGCTACTGGACAATGCAGCTGCTGCATGCATTCATGCAAGAAAGGAAGTTGTTTAGGAATGGGCAAATAGTCAATTTTAGGTTCGAATCAAAAAGTAATTTGGCCAAATGATCTTGAATTATGTAGTTTGAATAGTAGTACAGTGGAATCTTGATAAACGGAAGTCACTTAAACAGAACTGCCTCTTAAACGGAACACCATCGTCATGGTTGGTTGGTTTTGTATTTATGAAATTGTATTCAGCTTTGTCTCTCAGTAACTGGAACTCCCGATAAACGGAACCAATTTTACTGGTCCCTTGAGGTTCCGTTTAAAGAGAGTCCACTGTACTTTATACAGTCAAAGACCGAATTTTCAGACCCTCTAGGGAACGTAAAAATGTCCGAAAATTCAGGCAGTCCGAAAAAATGAATGCACGCAAAAAACCGCACCTTTTTTCTTTTTTTCTTGGATCTAGAGGTAAAGGGCGAAGTACCACTCTTCCGAAACCCTGCCAAAGCATCAATGAAGGTGCTATAGAAAGAGGCGCTCAAAAACTCTGTATGCAGCCGACTGCCGGTTTATTATGTACATGTGCATCGTCGGGCAGCCAGTGTCATTGCTGCACTGGCTTGAAGAACTTGTTCATTGTTGTTTGGAGGGCGTTCCGGTTGCATGCGATCATATTCGCCTCAATCTGAGCAAGGGTCATGTCAGCACTGTACACCGGTGAAAAAGTCAACACTGCTCGCGTCAACTCGGCGCTTGTAGGCGGCGCAGGTATTGGCTCCTCATTTTCAACATCGGAGTCTTCTGAATCCGCCACAACCTGACGGACTATTCCCTCGTCAGTCAGTTCTGCGCAGAAGTCGAGCTTGTTGTCAGCGTCAACAAACTGTTCAAAAGTTATTTCCGTGGGTACTGTACTGCTTTCCGCGCTTCGATGCTATCGGCAAAGACGAAGAAGACGGAGTGGGGGCCATCGAAGGCAAGCGAAATCCTCAAGTTGCGAACAGTGGAGTTCGCTGACGAGCGTCGAAGCACCTAGGCCTAGCATCGCAGAGCACACTTGACACAACAGCACAACCACACACCACGCTAGCCAAAACGTGGCCTGCGCAAACAAACAAAATAACGCCACTCCGAAAACTCCGCCGGAAGTGGAAGTGCGGCCATTTGCGGCGATGAACATAGCCAGCGTGGCCAGACCAAATCGGTGTGTGACTGCTAGATTCGGCTAATTGTGGTTCAAAGCAGTGATATGCTTCGGCTGCAAGTCGATTTCCTTCGCAAGGGCGCTGCGCGAGGAGCCAAAGGACCTTCCGTCGCGTCAAAAAGTCTGGAAAATTGGATGGCGTGGGGTTCGAGCATCCGAAACTTCAGATGTCCTTATACATTGATTCTATAGGGCTCGTGGCGGTGCCGCGAAGACGTCTGAAATATCAGGCATGTCTGAAAATTTGGGCGTCCGAAAATTCAGTCGTTGACTGTACACCACACATGTATCTGGTGGAAAAAAAAAAAAATATGCAACAGCATTTCATATAATTAGGCAAATAAAAACTCAAATTTTTTGGCTCGGAGTGGATACAGTCAAATCTACTTCTAACAATACTGAAATGCCAAGAAAATCCCATTGTTATAACCGATAATTGCTATAACCAGGTTGCCGGAAATAAGGAAAGGGGTCAAGCACGCAAACAATAAAAAACTCCATTTGTCTGTCTGTGCGCTCCTTGTTTTTATGTTGTACTTGGCGCTGGAAGAAGAAACAAACAGCAATAAACTAGCCTACTTCAGCACCCTGTGCAGGAGCCATGCACATAGAGCGGTACTAGCCAGTGCTTACCAGGCTAGTGCCTTGACAACGATGCCGACCATCTGGTCCCAGAGGCTGGCAAAGTCCACGCCCAACGCTTCTAGGTAGCCCTGCAGGGCCTTTATGGACCTGTTGTGAGGCAAGAGGGCACACAACAGTTGCATACAACCTGAAAGCATCACAAGCATTCATCTCTGCGTTGAGTCACGCAACGGTGAAGACAATTTGACAGCACCAAGCATTCATGCTTTTTTTTTTTTTGAGCAGCTTGGCCTCTGGCATAGATGTGCACTTGCAACTGATGAAAGCTTGACTTCGAGGTATCGATCTAAGATTCATATGCGTGTTCACAAAGACTTCAAAAATAGACACTTGTAGAAGTAAGTTACTTTTTCTGACAAATAAGAACCTACCGTACTTACTCGCATGTAGACCTGCCCCAATTCTAAGCCAGGACTGAAAAATTATGTCTGAATTAACTGACCGTCGAATTATTGAGGGCATCAGGAAAGCAGTAAACAATGCTTACTAGATCAATATGGTGTTATTTACTGAATGAATCAGCAAATCCTGTTTCTATATTGCACAAGAGCAGTACAGAAACTGCAATTATCATCATCGCATGACTGATTAGCGCTCGCAGCGGCGAAGGCCTCGCGGCAGGGTCAGCAGGGTCATGGTATGTTCCCGTGACGCTCGCTCCGTACCAACCCCCCCTCCCCGCCTTCATCCGCTACCCACGCGAATGTGTGCAGCTGACCATGACACTTTTGCACCCATCATGTAAACTCAGCGCCAGTCTAGTGGCGAGTTGCTGTAAATTACAAATAAAACAATTTAAATAGAAAAGAATGTGCATTTACAAACTCTATCGGGAATGAGAGGCCGCCATACCATGTGTCACAAGGATGGCAGCTGTAAACTTACCGTATTTATTCGAATCTAGGCTGATAGTTTCTTCAAGTAATCATATACCAAACTCCAGGGTCGGCTTAGATTCGAAGATGTGAAAAAACGTGCCAGTTTGTAATTGAAAATGATAAATATGGTGCATAGCTAGCGCCATCTACAAAAGTCAGTATTGCAGCCATTGCTAGCTGCACCAGTAGCCAATTGAAGTACACGAACGACGTCGCCATTTTGACCTGTGTCATATCGGCGCGCAACGTGGCGTTATCGTAATGGCACCAAACAGGCGATGCCACGAACGAAAAGTTGTGCTAGCCGCAGAGGCATCATGAAACGTTCAAGCCGGGCGGGACTTCAGCATCGATGAGAAAAACGTCCGTCGTTGGAGGGGCAATGGGAGACGCTTTTTGCGAGTGCCGCAATGATGAAATGAGAATAAGGTAGATAAGCGCAGGATAACAGAGAGGAGCTGATCACGGAGGTCGCGCCATGTTGCAACGCGTACGAGCCATGCTGCACTGTCGGCACATGCGTGGGCGCGCGGATGCGAGCTTGCATGCATACGGAAGCGTACGAAGCTAGCAGCGATAATGACGTAGAGTGAGCTCGGCATGTTCATATTAAAGAGACCCTGAAACGATTTTGACGATTTTCTACAAATGTACTGAGTCATCAGAGTCATTCTGATCATTAATTGATGCATCTAAGTGCTCCGCGTAAAGCGTGTAATTTATTATAGGGTTTTCAAAATGTACATCGCTGCCAATCGCAGTGCAGTCCTCGGCGAAATTTTTAGAAGCCCCTACCCATATGACGTAAATCACCCAATTGACATCATGTGGGCGAGCTATCCAATTCGCTGCCCAGGGTGCGTCGTCGATAATTCTTCCACCTTTATGGTGAAATGATGTTCATAATAGCTGGAATGTTAGTTAATTTGTTTCTATAAAAAGAAAGTAACAGAAAGAGATTTCACAAGAACAATTTCTCACTACGTTTAAGCACTTCTGACACACAGCAAGCGTCACCTGCTTGGGTTACCATGTGCTCCATTTTGACGAGAGCTCCGCGGTCAGAGTCGGTCTCAGACTTTTCGCGAGCACTATGACTCAACTTTGTTGCGCTGTGGAGTGCAAATGTAACGATGGTGTATTCAGCTATAATGGGCAGACAAATATTAAACTTTGTGTTTCCTTTAAGAGTGGAGCATACTAATTTGTTTAAAAATTTGCCTTTAGTGTCTGACATGTCAACTCTTCCGTGCATCACTGAAACATCTTCAACGTACTGCTTGCTTCTCTGCCTACAACTTAAGTTTATTAGCTGCTTAAATAGAGGCTTTAAAAAGACACCTGGAAGCCAAAACAAACAGGAAGTTGCTGCTATTAAAAAATGCCAAAAGGAAAGATGCCGTACCACTTGTGCCCTTGGCAGTCCCCACTGCCTCCAGCTGTGTAGGTGGCACTCTTCTTGTTGATGCTGTAGTTGGTCAGGTGCATGTACCGGTCACTGAGGTCCTCACTCTCTTGCGAGTATCTGCAGGTGCAAGTTTTAGATAAGTTCATTAGTGAAGTAAGGGGGTAGAGGGGCAGGCAAGGCTTTGCAAAGCTAGGAGTGGCAGCGGAATAATTTTAACTGCCTGGCGCTCTCTAATGTACACCAAAATCTCAATAATGTACAACCATTTCTGCATTTGCCTTCACTAGAGTACAAGTGCCACAACCAGGATTCAAGCCCACGGCAACCTTGTGCTCAGCAATAGAACGCCATTTATACTAGGTACAGTTGAAGCCATTTAGAACAGTGGAATTTTTTTGGCACTTGAATATTGTTACGACCGATAATTGTTATACAGTCAACAACCAATAATTCGCACTCGACGGGCTCCTAGCTTCCCGCTGCCTAGCTTCCTAGCTGCCCTTTTCGGGCAGCTAGGAAGACGAAAAGCAACGAACTTGCGAGAGAGCAAGACACAATAAAGATCAAGACGAGCAGTGGTCACATGATCCCAGTTGTCGAGAAGATCCGAATGCTGGGGATGCCGATTGAGCGCAAACGAGTAAACGGCGAGACGGTCAACCGTCTGGCGGCCAAAGTCACCACGGCCATCCGCCTCATTAAGAGGGTGTCGCACAGAACAGCAGGCATGAAGGAAGAAAGCCTCACCCGGCTAGTGGAATCCTTCGCTATAAGCCACATTACATACGTTGCTGCTTTCCACAACTGGAGGCAGTGAGAACGAAATAAGATCAATGCGCTCGTACACAAAGCGTACAAGGCTGCACTCGGACTTCTCGACTGCACAAGCACCGACAAGTTCCTGGCCCTGGGAGTGCATAACACCCTGGAGGAAATCGCCGAGGCACAGAGGACCGCTCAGCTCGCACGGCTATCGGAAACAAGAACAGGCAGACAAGTGCTGCGTGACCTAGGCCTGGGTCCAAAGGAAAGGGGACCCAAAAATACAGAAGTGCCTGTACTGGACGTAATTAGTAGACGGCTACGGGTATGTCCGGTGCCAAGAAACATGAACCCTGAGTTCCACAAAGAGCTGTGGGCGGCGAGGGCCAAGGCGCTCATCGATCTCCATGCCAAAGACAGGGCTGCCGTGTTTGTGGACGCGGCAGAGTATCCACATTACAGAAAGGCATTCGCCGCTGCAGTCGTCGGGGCATCGACCAGTGCAACGAGAACAGCGGCGAGTGTGCAGACTCGAGGGGCGCATCAAGCTGAGGAGGTGGCCATTGCCCTGGCCATCGCCGACCCCGAGTGCACGACTGTGCTCTGTGATTCTAGGATCACCATAAGAAATTACGCCAGAGCAAGGGTGTGTGGTGAAGCCGTACGTGTGTTGCGTGTGGTCGATCTCGCGAGTGAAAGTCGGTGTTTGGTGATAAAGTGGTTTCCGCCCCACACGGGCAGTGATGTGTCGGATCGCGGCAACGCAAACCACAACGAGACGGCGAACGCGGCGGCGCAAGGACTAACCAACCGTGCCGCTGCCACTACGGCCGACCCGTCGTGGTGGTGGAAAACCAAGGACAAAATGACTTCCTACAACGAAATTGTGAAATGGTACCGACTAGAGCGAAGGACTATGCCGCCACCTCATCCGGGCTTGACCCGTAGGGAGGCGGTTTAATATCGACAACTTCAAACGGGGTCGTTATTCACCCCGGTGCTGATGAGGTACGTGTGTCCAAGTGTTTATGAAAGTGATCTGTGTTGTGTGTGCCGGAAGAAAAGAGCCACTGCAGCTCACATCCTTTGGGACTGTGCTAAGAATCCGCACGAAGCTGCAACGATAACAACGATCCCGCCACGACTCGAAGCCGCAACGAGGTGCTATGACCAAGATGTCCAAACCCAGGCCGTCCAGCAGTTCTCGGTGGCCCTCGAAAGGCAACGACTGAGCGAAACCGGAGGGAGGCTGCCACCCCAAAAGAGGGGCAGGTGCGGTCGACCAAAGGGAATAGTGCGGCCGCGGCCGAAGTAGAGGCGCCACACGCCGCGAAGACGTCATGGCCGCGTCACGGTAACGCCTCCCTAACAGGGGAAGGCTAACCGTTCTGCAGGCATTCACAACAAAGTTTCTTCACTCACGCACTCGACGGGCACCACCAAAACGTCCGGAGAATCGAAACTCCAAAATGCCATATTTGCCCAAAAATAAGGAACTTTATTCCACAAGCAGCCACAAAACGTGTGCTGTATTCTCGGATCGTCACTTTCAGAGGTAACTTCAATTTCGTGTGACTATAGTGCAAGCTGCATCAGCATCGCAGTGACGGCATTCTGGTCAGAGGGCCAAGCACGCTATCTTTCGCACACGTGGCTAGCGCAGCACACGTCGGCGTCTACGAGCGATGTCCTTCTTGGCTCAGCACCAAGCCTGCTATCTTATCACATAGCAGAAACGGCACCACCCGTCGATGCGTGCAGTGCTGGTCACATGAAATATAGTGAAAACGAGAGTATCAGAATATGGTCCAAGTTTGTTAATGCGTGTTGCTGCGTGCACATAAGCTTGCCCTTGGCCTAGACATTACGTAGCTGCGATTTTTCTAGCAACACCTCTTATGAGATTTCTTTGCATGCTTTTTGTGCCTCGTCAGTGGTCAGAGTGATGCTCCACAAACATTACCAACGGGATCAACCAGCCACGAACAGTGGACAATAAAAAGTGGCACAGAATCGAGCAGAAAGTGCAGCTACAAAATCACAACACAAATCTCAATGCTGCCGCTACAGATAGCTGAAAGTACAGACAATGTATGCACCAAATTCTTATCAGCGACTACTAGATTGATTAGGCTTCGCTAGTTTAAGTTTCACAAAATACCAGAAACATCGCCTAAGACCACGCTGGTGACATCTTAAAACGAAAGTATCACTATCTCCACTTGACCCCGTGGCCATATTAGCCCCCGGTTGTGCAGTGGGAGTCCGAATTATCGCATGACACACTGTAAGGTGTCGTCCGTACCCATTAAGTCTATGGTGCTAGTGGCAGTGCTGCGGGGCCGTCCAATAAATCAAGAATGTCCGAATTATGGCTGTCCGTAGAATCGGCCGCTGAATTTAAGTGGATTGAATGAACAAATAGGACAAACATTCAATACATACAATAAATACAAAAAGAAGTATAGTCGCACTTATAAAATTAACAGCTTCAGCAATATTCGGATGTAACAATGAGCGGCCACGGCACCCTGAACTTATGTGTGTGGTCTATGGTAAAACACATCGCTTACTATGTTACTGCCATGTTATTGCCCATGCCATGTTACTGATGACAACAATTAAATTTGGTTACTGGGTGTCTGCACCGAAAGGAAAAAAAAATACACTGGTTTGGAAAGCTGCAGAGGTGAGCACGCAATTTATTACACTGAAATCTCGATACTATAACGAACTCCAGAGAACCATAGCAAACTCTTTGTTATTCTGAATGGTCATTATAGTGAAAGTGCCAAAATAAACCATTCCGCCCATCAGGTCGTTAGTTGTCACCGTATAAACTATTCATGAAAAGATCACTCCTGGCTCTGGCAACTACTAATTTACGCCTCTAATAAAGTTTACCTCTCTCTCTATTGCTATTTTCCATAGATGCTGCCACCACACACCCCTAAAGCACTGTATAGTAGTAAAAGTGGTGCACGTAAAAGATGACGACACCGGGAAAGCCACCGACAAAGAGGAAGCTCCATGTCGCCTCTAAGCACTTTTTCTTTTTTTCACTTTCCTTGCCGTGGACACTGCAACTGTCTCGATTGAGGCAGGTACCCGAACTATTCTAAAGCACAAGTGCGTGTAAACGACACCATCCAGAAAGTGTGACCGTGCGGCAACCCCGCGAGCACGGAGGTTATATTTCTCCGCATGCATACCGTATTTACACGATTGTAAGTCGACCCCTTTTTTAAAATTTGAAAGTCTGAAGTTGGGGGGTCGACTTACAATCGAAACCAAAACATGGCCCCGCCAAAAAAAGCCATACCAACGAGAGCTACAACGTAGTTACAATTTTATGTTTACTCTATGGCCCTACCCGTATCTTTTCGCTATCCCGCGTGTTTGTTCGCTTTTCGGAAGAGTTTTTCAACATTTTTGAGAGTCTTACAGTGCATGCAACACTCATGGGGGGGTGTCGATAGTTGATAAAAGCGCCGCTGTTCCCATTTGCGGCGGCACCCTCAGAACGGCGGCGCTTGCGGGGAGTATCGGTAGTTCATGGAAGAGCAGACACCGGTTTCTCTTTCTCTGTTTAAAGGCATTGGTATTGGTTTGACTAACTTCTTGACGCGCTCCACTTCGGCTACATGCTACTTCTACGCTTCCCCAGTCGTCATGAGTGCTGCAGGCCCACTAATCTTTCGGCACTCGTTCACAGCAGCGTTCAAGAGGGCTGCCATCCTTTATGCCGAAGAAACAAATCACTGTGCAGCGGGCCGCAATTTCGATGTTTCTAAACGGGTGGTGCGAGAGTGGCGACTGCAGCGAAGCGAAATTTTCACCTGTGTTACGGCAAGTGAGAAATTTCCCACATGCCGAAGTATGGACGCTTTCCGGAGCTGTAGGCTAAGCTTGCGGCGTACGTCGCTGAAATGCATGATCGGTCCCTGCCAGTGAAGTGCGACGTGGTCATGAAATAAGCCCGGACCTCCGCCTTAATTTTAAGGTTCTGCTCCGCCGTGAGTACAACGAGTGGCTGGCGGCAGAAGACTGCGAAATTACGCCAACCGGACCTGTCAAAAGAGCCTCCCTGACGGCTGAGTGTGGTTGGGTGCATTTGGCGTGGGCTGCTGTTCTGCAAGATGTCCTGGTGCGGTCGTTTGCCAAATTTGAAATTTTGCTGCACCACGACGCGCTGTGGGACCGCAGCAACGATGACGATGGCAGCACTAGTGAAGACGAGTAGTCCAATGACCATGTCAGCTACTAATAAATTTTCGTTATCAAATGCGCCCTCGGTTTTTTTTTTTTTTCCGATCAAGCGATATGGGGGGGTCGACTTACAATCGTGTAAATACGGTAGCTAGTACAGCCACAGAATGAAGCACGAAAAAAAGAAGAGGAAGAGACACACCTTCGTTGCTACACGACAGTTGTCTGGGAGGAGCATGTGCTCACAGAACCTTGCGTGGTCACCTCCGCAGGAGAAAAAAAAAAAAAAAAGTCCCTACCGGGCATTTTTCCTCTAATGCCGTCTCAGGTCTTCCGAACTCATACGATGCGGTACCGCAAACTCATGTCTGCTTTCTGTGCCTTGCCTGTTAGCCTACTGTTCCAGGTGCCGTGAAGGATACACGGAAACTTAAGAATCTACAGATTTCGGAATAATAATTTGTACTAGTACTTAGGCGTTCTTAACATGACACAAAACCTGAATAATGATCGTTATTCTGAAGGGTTTGGTATTCTGAAGTTCGCAGTACTGAAATATTTTTACATTAAAGCTATAAGCTGTCAGCAGGGGATTTCTGGAAAGTTCATTAATCTGGAAAGGTCAATAATGTGGTTTTCATAGTAACGAGGTTTCACTGTATGCGAGATTGTAGGTTCCCTACTGCACGGAGTGGAATAAAATTTGGCTCGCACGTTTGCCGCAGCATTGTCTACAGATAGGTAAAATTTTCCAGTTGTATTGAAAAAGTGTCTCGCTTCCTTCATGGACAGCTGCATCAAAAACTGATTGTATTATCTTCCAAAAGGTATGCGTGCACTGCACACTGTTATGTAGCAATGGCTCTTGTACCCATCCAGGCAAGGCAAGACATATATCAAATACAGAATACTGTTTACTGGACTAACTTGCTCTCACAAAAAGAAAACCACAATTCGATTGCAGTTGTGACGACAGTGACGCAGCTGGCAACTAGCACCTTATTTATACTGTCAGTGCAGGTTACAGACCAACTACCGTAATGACCATTTCAGAATGTGCTAGCTGCATCAATGCAGTAAAACATCGTAAATTCAAAGTCCACTGGCCCGTGAGAAATGTTCAAATGATGCGGATTTTTGAATTACCCGAAAAGAAGAAACGACGAAAAAGAAGGGCAATACTGTGCGTCACAATGAAGTCACGTTTATTTTCCATTTAGTAGGACTGGTCGAAGTAATTATTGATGCAGGATTGCTTGGTACAGCAGTTTGCTGCACCAACAGTGAGGGGACAGTATTTTTGACCAATCACTTTCGGCAGCGCAAATTTCGCCTCGAAATGTGGTTAACGGCAGCACGGCCAGCCCTGCTGAGAAATCACATATGCGCATAGTTTTATGCCGTCAGTGTAGCCGAAGAGGTGTGGAACAGAGCTGCTGGCTGACGATATGATGGGGCAATTCGTGCATCCCCAAATGAAGACTGTTTTTTAAAGAATTTGGTCGTTGTAAGCACTTATTTCCACAAGTTAAACTGACGGATCTTTCTTTTCTTTCAGGGGTGTTGTAATTGGGGATGTGGTTCATACGCAAAAAGTTATGTCTATTCGTTCATTTTGAATAATTCTAATACTGAAATTCAAGCTGATGCAAATACTGAATAGAATACTTAATCGAATATTCAAAAATATCAAATATTTACATGAACCTAAACAGTGCCCTCAAATATTCTAAAAAAGAGGTCTCAAACAATGCCGAGTCAAAAATTTTGCCCTCGAAGTTCTAACGCAGTAACTTCTGTCCCTCTGACTCTGTCGCATCTCTGTCGCAACACAGTCTTCGTATGATACAGCTCAAGCAAAGCTTTTGACAAACTTAGTCTAACTGAAGTGACATTTACGCATCCCTTTTTGACAGGATGTCACTCACTTGTTGGAAGCAAAGCGAACCAGGCCATCTGGGAACAGGTAGATCTTGAGGGGGTCAAAGCTGGTCACTAGCGCATACAGGCGCAGGTCAAACTTGGTCCCGTTTATGAGGTACGGAGTCCGCACGTACCTGCGCAGGAGGACGAGAATTGCACACCCTTAATGAAAAGCGAGAGAAGTGCATAAACAAAGACAAAAAAGTGAATGTTCACCACAGGACAACAGTGCCTGTCCTGTGGTGCCTATTTTCTCCTCGATTAGCTGTGCTGTTTCGTCTTGCTTTGAGAACAGACCAACTAGCTCTCACAGAGATGATGTTGCAAGCCCTCCTCACTCACCTTATGCCACTAAGCAAATCTGCCTCCTGCTTTTTCAGGGCTTTCCAACCAATACCGAAGGGGCCCTACATCTCAGGTGTAATGTTATTTCTGTGCTTTTTTTATTTACAGTAAGCTGCAGTCTCGTGTATATGTACAAAAACGAAATGGTCACTATGGGCAAAATGAAAAGAAGAAAAAAGAAAAATGATAGCACAGGGCAGCTCATAACATTTTACTGTTTATACAGAACAAAAATTTCAATGAAAGCAATGCTAATGCCATATGTTTGCACCTGCACAATGGTGCTGGTTAATACACCTGCAAAAATGCGGAGAGGCTACTGACCTCTGGACCACCAGTGGCTGCTTCTTGGGTATCTGGTCCCAGCGGTGGACCACGTGCACACCCGCACCTCTTGCCGATGCAGGCTGCACACAAGCACATGGAAGACGTCAAACCAAGAGGAGGGGGCTCACATCAACATCTACAGTTGGGTGGCGACTACCACTGTCTTGAATTCATGCCTACTTAGGGGACACTATATATAGGCACCCTTTATATGCACACAACCACAAGTCCCGTTTCGACAAACTGCACAGCGCACTTCTCTCCGTCTGCACCTAAGCAGTCTTTGAGCTGCACGGTTCGTAGTTGTGAAGTCCCGGCTTGGCATATATGGCGACACCGGCAGTGCACAGGAATGAGTATCCTGTGATCTGTCTCTTGTTATCCATCCTCGTCCATGTCTCCGTGAGGTGAAGTATGTCGCCTCTGTTGATGTTCACATCGTGCACCACGACCTCTATGTGTTTCGGTAGAGAACGCATGTTGAGGCATGCGACGAGGCATGTTGCCCGATCCACCATGCGCTTACACTGCGCCGTGCGCCAGCTAGTGAATCACCCACCAGGCAGAACCCAACCACATGCACAGCCTCGGAGACATTCATCACCGTCGCCTGTAGCAACAGTGGCACAGTGGTTGGCGTGCTCAGCTGCGGAGTGGTAGCAGTCGTGGCGGGACAGAGGATAGAATCCTCACCGTGGCAACTTTCATTTTCTTTTTTGTAGTTAGATGAAGATGACATAATTTGTGTGCCATTTTTCTACCACGCATTTCCGGTGACAGTGGGGTCGCACGATGAGCTTAGTAATGCTTTCGCATTAAAATAAACTAAAGGAAAGAAATGTGAGCTGCGGTGGTTTCGGGTTCGAGTCCCAGACCAGGACAAACTTTTCTTCAACTGCATGGCTTTTCTTTCGAGGAACCCGTTTGGGTTTCCTTTGTAGCAATTTGCTATCTTTGGGTGGATGTCTCATTTTCCCTTTCTTAATTACTCCTCTCCACCTTGCGGGCTTCTGCAGAACTATTGCGTCGGACATTCCGTTTGTGTGTTTCATTATTTCTCTAAACTGCAATTCGTAAATTCAAGCAACAGATCACACAAATAACAGATGTTGCCTTGAACAATTCTTGAAGTCACGTGTCACCATGAGCGACGTCACACTGCAGACATGAGTACGTAGGTGCAGGGACACGAGTACGTCACTGTCTGTCTTGGAGCGCGGTCGCCGTGAGGGAAAGGAAAAACAGCCTTCAGATTGAAATTTCAGACCTTTTCGCGGCGCATAGCGATGTAACTCTTTGCAAACACAATCATTAGCGCGCATTGTATGCTCTGTGCTTGACAGCTCAAAATGGCCAGACCTCATGAGAGGCCCTTTAAAACCAGTATCATTATAAGTGGGTTTGGCTGTAGTACACGATTACAACAAATTTCGCCAAAGTGAAATTTCATTGAAGTTTGGCTTTAACGCTCTTAGGGTAAATGTTTTTTGCCAAATGCGACCCCCCCTCCTCCCGCCCCACCAGTAAATTTTCTTTAATGCAGATTTAAAATTGACCTATTTTTAAAGAAATGTACCGCAATGTGTTTGGCGTGACCATAAAGTGACAAAAAGTATTTTTCGTAGGTATACACGCATTGTTTATGAATACAGGTGGGCTTGCATAAAGACTTACAAGAAGAATAAAAAGAAAGTACATACATTGGAATAAATATGTTTCACAGACGTAGAAAATGCATGCAACATACTACTGCTCTTACAAAAAATGTTCATTATTTCTGGCTGTCCAATACTTCAATGTGCCATTGTCTTCAAAGCATGGCTTCATAGAGAGGGCTTTGTTGCACTCAGCACACATGTATCTTGTGTCCTTGCACCGTTTCTGTCATCGAGTGGTGTTGGCACAGACGATGCATCTTCTCTGAGTACTGCTTCCCTTGTAGTGGTGATAGAAAATTTCCCAACAAAATGTCTCGCCATCAGTATCAGAGGATTGTCTCCCAGTGGGCCTTCCCCACTTGTTCCTCTCTTTCTATATGATGATGCTCTTCGCTAAGTTGGCTGACAATTAGTTGCTTGAAGTCCGCATACTTTGTAGTGGAATTTTCATGGAAGAGGATGACTGTGCCAAGCGCTGATACGTCCAGTAAGTGGGCAAAAAAATTCCTATTCCATTTCACTATTTTTCTTATGCTTCAGGAAAAGCTCAGTTGCATGTCGACCGTGTCTGCTAGTCCTACTTTTTTGTTATACTCTATCACACATATAGACTTCTTTTCCCCCATCCTACTGTTTCCTGCTCCACTGCGTGCATTGTCGACAACACATGTGGGTCTCGTCTATTACGTCACTTCAGTGCCAGCACGATGTTCGTGGGGAAACAAATTTCCACTTCGCCTTGCCTCGGCATCTTTGCAAACTTCGGAAGCCCCTTTCTGTTTAGTACAGACTGTTCTGCAGGCATTGGTCTGCCTGCTGCAGAGAAGGCTGAATAGTGCTGGACTGGTACACAAGTTGTCTGCAAACAGGGGATGTCTCTTGCCGAGAAAGTCTGCGGCAGCTGCACAACAGAGCCTGCACACTCCAACTCTTTAAGGGTGGCCACACCTGTAGTGGCACCGCTGTATACAATGGACCGCAAAATGTAGCCGGTGGTCGTCCTCACCAAGGCATCAGTGACTAATCTATGCAGAGGTCTTAGAACGGGGCTAAAAGGGCAGCAAATCTTTCCTGAATCGCTTCCATTAACAGCCAGGTTGCCCTTACGCGGGCCCTTGCATCTGATCGAGCTGAACTGTAGGACCCACATCAAAAGGCAAAAGCAGTTGGCAGAAAAGACTGACCGCAGAAAGAAAAGGACTTTCCAATATGGTATTTTTGGACAATTCTCTCAGAATATTTTTCGGGACCAGGCTCATCAAAAGCACAACAGCTAGAAAGCAGCAAACTTCACCAACATCCGTCTCCAGCCATGACCTGAGTCGCGACTTTCAGGGCAGACTACGCTTGTGAACCTGCTGGTTTGCGTGCTTGTTTGTTTCAGCCACGATGTGCTAGACCAGCTCTTTGTCAAAAAACAGCTTGAGCTAGTCGACTTCTTTTGCATCTGGCGGTAATCTAGAGCTAGACATTTTTACAAAATGGGTGGCATCAAATGTAAACAACAAGGGTGAAAAGTCACCTGTCCGCATCGTTGCGCCGTGCATGCTTGAGAAGTTGCTGCTTGGTCGGATTCCGAGTGCGAACTCGTTAGAAGCACTAGTTTCTTGTCTGAACAGCTGCCATCAAATAAATCCTATTTTGAATCGGCACTTGGGCAGTAGTCCACGTCGGAGGAATTGCCGCACGACTCACTTGCCGAAGTCCCGCCCGGCTTGAAGATTCGACGGTGCCTCTGCGGCTATCGCAACTTTTCGCTTGAAATCAGCACTGTAGTGGCATCTCCTGCTTGGTGCCATCGCAATAACACCACACCGCACACCGATATGGCCGACACGACACAGGTCAAAATGGCGACCTTGCTTGTGTACGGTTGGCTACTGGCACGGCTAGTACTAGTGGCTGCAATACGGACTTTTCTAGATGCCGCTAGCTATGCACCATATTTAGCAGTTTCAATGAAAATCTGGTGCATTTTTAAAAATCCTTGAATCTAAGCCAAACCTAGAGTTTGGAATATGATTATTTGAAAAAAAACTATTGGCCTAGATTCGAATAAGTACGGCATCCTAATACGGCATGTTTCCGCTAAGGGTGGGCGAATATCTTAGCTGTGTTACAAGCATCGGCATATGAATAGGGTACACTTCTAATGTATCAGTGTAAACTTGGCTAGTATCGTTGCCGCTCGCGATTTGTTGATCGTTGCCGCTCGCGATTTGTTGCGTGCCCACTAGTGCAGACGAGGGAAATCGAAAGGCGCCTTTATTGTTGTTGAGCACAACCATTATAAAGCCTACAAATAAGAAAGTCAAGGCATGTTTGGTAGTAGCTTTTTTTTTTTTCACGGAAGTGCGGAAAGTGACAAAAGGAATGAAATGGGAATCTGCTTAAGAATGTGTGGTGCGTGCAACACCACTTGGCATGTCTTGCAGAGTCGTTCGCCTAACATTCAGCAACATTCGACAGATGCACGATCACCATTAGCTAGACTTGGCACACGACATATCGCTGCGGCAAGTTCAGGGTGTGATCATCACAGGGGAAAGAGAAAATAAAATCAAATTTTGACAACAAAATTCAGGGGTGCCATCATTACACGAGTGCGATCATTATGCAAGTAAATATGGTAGTTCAGGTATCCACCTCAAGCAAGACAGTGGTGGTGTCCTAGACAAGGAATGTGAAAAACAAACGAAGAAGAAGAAATATTGCACTTTGGAGGCAACATAGAGCTTCCTTTTTTGTCGGTAGTTATCTCGATGTCAGTGTGTTTTGTGGCCATCACTATTATATGGTGCGTCGGTGGTGCGTGGCGGCGGAACCTATGGCATATAGCAGCAGCGGGTGCCAAGCCAACAGCAACATTTTCGTGGATAGCTCAAATGATGACAACCTATGAACTGATGGGTTAAGGGGGGACCCGGGTCTTTAGGACCGAAAATCTACCCAAAGTTTGAATTTCAATTTTTATTTTCACTGTTCCTAGCCCGTTTCCAGAAACAAAATTTGGTTGCAAAATACTGCATAGTTCGGCCGTTATCGTGATCTAAAGATGCAAATCAGCAAGCGTCCTTCAAATTGGGGACAAATCGTGCCCAATTTTCGTCGCGCATACCTCAATAACTACGTGCTCTGTCAGTGCCATTTTGGTATAATTCGAAAGCTCATGTTTCTGGCTTTCTTTATTTGTCGGTCGGCAACATTGCCGGTGCTGAAGTCATGAAAAAAACAACAGAAAAAAACATGCGTGGCACACACTATTATTGGCCAGTTTGAGCATGTAACCAAGATGGCGAGCCATGATTGGCTCCAAGGACCACGAGCGCTCAAACGACGAAAAGAGCTGCCATTTTGTCTTAGTCTCACGAATGCAACACTGGATATGCTGGAGGTCCGACAAATTTTCGTTCCGTGATTCGAAACCGGTGGAAACGTACAAGATGCAATAAACTTCCGAAAGTGATTCCATCATCGCAGCCGGCACAGTAGTATACCCGGCAGCTCGGCGCTGAGGTCGTACCACCGCCGAACGTTGACACCTCAACTGCTTTGCCGGATCACGCATATCTACATGCTGGTTACACTCACCTAAGAATTGAACACGGCAGTCACAACTGAAGAGGAAGTGGATAAGATAAGAGCATATGAGAAAGCTACACTCTACAAGATTGCATCTACAACGGCCACGGAGTGAAAGATTCGGCGTTTTGTTGAAGATCCGACTGCCGATAGTGCAACAGCCTCGGTTGCGAAGCCCGCTACTCCGTACGTTGTCATCGGACTTGCAGCAGTAAACAATCTTCTCAGCGCTTTCTCGTGTAATACTTGCGGTGCTTCTGCGTAGTTGGAGCAGAGCAATCGGGATTATGGTCTCGCTACTGAACTGACTGTGGTTTGCGAGAGCTGCGGTGAAGTTGCGTCGGGATGGAGCTCACAGGGAATTGAGTGCCCAAAAACGTGTAATCCTTTTGAAGTGAACGTACTCGCCGTGCACACTATGTCGTCGACAGGCAACGGCCAAACAGTCACGAATTATGCCTAGTGCCTACTGATAGCCTTTGGTGCTGTTTTTTTCAAGCATTCTTTCAATATATCAGTTGTGAAATGTGTTTTTGTTGTTTTGTCGGACGGATGTTTGTTGTGTGGGTGAGGTGCATTATCTCTACTTTTACTTGCGCTATCACTGCAATTCTATTTTTTCCAGAAAGGCAAAGCTGTGTAGAGCGCAAATAAGCGAAATTACGTTGTTGCATTTATCAGAGAAATTTTTACATATGTTTGTTTTAGCAGTTACATGAATTTCCCTCACTGAAGTTCGCAATGTTCCCATTTGATATAAAATTGGGTTAGAACACCATACTTGCTTATTTGAACTCTTTGTTAGTTCCGCATCATTTTCATATGTCGATATTTATTATGCCATGTATAGTTTGGCAGATAGCTCACCTCCAAGCAAATTATGCAATAAAGATGAATTTATTCAATTTCTAGAAAGTTACTTACTCTGCAAGAAAACTGGATGCATATTTAAAACTAGCACATTGAAATACAGTAAAACCTCGTTAAACCGTACCCGCTTAAACAGTAGTTTCGTTTTAAAGGTAGTAAAGTCAAATCCCCGACTCAGCGGCCATTGAACATAATGTGTTTTGTATCCACATAAACAGTACCAGCTTATTGCTTACGCATTGGTTAAAACGTAGCGTTTCAACTTTTCGTCGCGCAAACACGGCGGTGCGTCGTCTCCATCGGGCGGCCCGGCAGAACAACAAGCCTCAGAGATCGGAACAACGGCCTCCAAGCGCCCTGTGTGTTTACGCGTGAAGCCACATCAACATCAGCATCATTTCGACGCCGTGCCAGAGAGCGTTACGGCGTCGTGCAAGTGAGGACTTGCGTCATTCCCTAGCTCGGATAAAAAAGATGCCGGGTGCTCAGCATAGAAGAAAAATTAGACATTGTCCGTGCTATTGAACGTGACACGAAGAAGTCGGTGCTGGCACGCGACAAGGATCTGCTGTTGACTACGGCGTATGGCATTTGGAATGGGAAGAAGTTGCTTGGCAGCGCTGCTGCGACCGCAAAGACATGTCGGCTAGGAGGTTCTGACTTTTCGCCATCGTTGCCTCTGTTGTTGTTGAAGTGTCACCCACGACAGTGATAAGGACGACACGGAAAGCAACAGCATGGGCGATTCAGGCCCGACAGTGGCTGAAGCTACGCATTACGTCAGCCTAATGAATGTAATCGTCGCGACGAGAACAGGGGTGCGATAACGTAACTCTATTCCAAATGAAAAGTATTCCAAACTCCGGCACCCAGCAATGAAAATGCACCCCCGGGACTTCTGCAGCACTACTGCACGCGTGCACGGAAAATACGTAACGCCAACAAGGAATCTGCCATGCGAGTGTTTGCCGAGAAGAGGCGGCTGGCTGAAAACCTGGCACGCAGCTTCAGTAAGTTTGGGGCCGCTGTCGTCGTGCTAGGCCGCCACGGCATCGAATGAAAATAACACTTTTGTCGCGCGAAGTGAATAAATACTGCATGTTTTTATCCCCTTTCATCGCACTCTCTCCGAGTTCCGTTTTCGACGGATAAGTGGGCGATCTCATGCTATTTCGGTTAAACAGTACTACCGTTTAATACGTAGTTTTTCCGAGCTCTGGCCAACTACGGTTTAACGAGGTTTCACTGTACATAAACTCAGCAAGTTTCATCAAAATCAACAAGGAATTAAAGAAAAAGTTTTCAGGCGGAGGGTCCCCCCTTAATAGGTGGAATGGTTCATTTTGGGGCTTTCACTATAACGGGTTTTCAGAATAACGAACCATTTATTGCAGTCTCCTGAAGTTCGTTATATCGAGATTTCACTGTGCACATTTTGCATGAAGTTTTTCACGCTTAAATCAGCGTTTATGAGGTATCAAACTTAATGTGTCAAAAATAATGTGTTGGGCTTTGTGTAGATAAGTGGGTTTCGAATGCAAGCTAATCTTCTGGTTGCACCCCCAAATGGTCCACACTATTTATCAATCTCAAACATGCTCTACAAGAGCCGGCTGAGGAGAGGAGGTCTACTGACGGGCTTGATGATCCAGCAGTGGTCGCCCGGAGTCTCGGCAATCCAGGCATCCCGCAGCAGAGGCAGCTCCTGGGGCAGGAGGAATGTGTCGGGCAGCGATGGGCGTCCCCGATCACCACGGATGCGTCCCAGCCGCACCACGTTCTGCCACAGCTTGTCCTTGCGCCCCAGGTGAAAGCTGCCCGGAAAGTGGTTCACCTGCAACAGGCCACACACCATGAACCGCTTAATGATGAGTTCCCACCACCAGGGAGACAGACGTATACTGGAATCCCAGGAGATGAGGAGCCATGGCTCTTTGTAATCAAAACTAAGCCCCAATAACCTAATTTCCAATCTTTTCATTTCCATATTTCTGACACAATTCCACACCTGCCTCTAAATTTTAGTCAAGAAATAGTGCGTATTTCTCTTGTTATTGAGATCCAAACTAGCGAATTTGTGAGATTTTCCCTTTAAATTGGGAACAAATCGCATCTGGTTATCACTGCTCATTACTCTGGAGGAACTTTTCTATTAGTCAGTCAGCACCTCTGCAAGTGTCACAGACACAAGGAAGATGGCAAGGAAAGCATACTGCACGCTACACTACAGTCGATCCTGGATATGTCAAACTTGGATACATTAGCCGACCAATAATTCGGACACAATGGGGAACACCAAAACATTCAAATAATTGAGAGTCTGAAATGCTGGATTCACCCAAAAGTAAGTGATTTTATTCAAAAAGTGGCCAAAAGGATGTGTGCCCTATTTCTAGAACATTACTTCCGAGGATACCTTCAATTTCACATGACTAGCACAGGAGGCATCCGAGCCTAGGAGTGAAGGCATTCTTAGCACGCTATCTTTCCTGTTACTAGCACAAGACACGTTGGCGTCTGCAAGCGACGTCATTTTTGACATAGTGCCAAACACGCTACCTTATGACTGTATGGAAACGTCGACACATACGGTGCTAGTCATGCAAAACATCACGAAAATTGAAGTATCTTTGGAAGGTGATCAATCGTCCAAGGATAAAGCCCAAGTTTGTCAATCCGTGCTGGAGTGCGCATAAATTGTGCTTGGCCTAGACACTCCATGGCCACAATTTCCTAGCAATGCCTTTCATGCTATTCTTTTTCGCACTTCTCAGTGGTCAGAGCAATGCTTTGCGTGCTTTATTAATGAGATTAGCTGGACATCAACACAGTATGATAAAAGTACATGAGAGTCAAGTAGGGGTGTACGAGTACTCGAATATCAACAAATTGAATCGAATAGTGAAAGTCCGAATAATTACATTCTCAAATAGAATATTTACTACAGTAAAGGCTCGTTACTTTGCACCTCATTAATTCAAGCTGACTGTCCCCGTCTGGCCAGACAGCATAAGTGCCTATGGGTAAACCAACTCATTATTTTGCATGTGCACCGGCTCCTCCATCAACAATTCAAAACTGTGCACCGCCAAACTGCACACCCTCACGCGGTGATGTTTCATACTGCAGCTGCAAAATCTTTCTTGGTGTAACGATAGGTGGCGCGAACGCTCCAAGGGCAGCGCACTGACTGCATGCGTGGCATAGTCGCATGGTGTCGCCAGTGGGCCTGTGATGTCGCCGGCAACAATAACAACGGTTCTTTCACATCTCATGCCCATTTCACCATTCACGCTACTTTGCTGCTCTTTCTGTTGTGCCGGCAGGCTCGGTTGCTAGGCCTAGCACGTAACTGTCTTCTCACGCTAAAGGCTACAGTGCAAAACGCTCAAGGAGAAGTGGATGCTGACAAGACGAACAAACTCAAAATTGCCAAGAAGCACTGCATTCTGAAGAGCACATTCTCAACTTACATACAAAACAAGAGAGCGAGTGAGGAGGCCTATGCAACTGAAGCTTCTGCCAGCAGTTGCAGGAGACTTCAACCTGCGAAGCACCTGGAATTAGAGCACACACTGGTCACCCAGATAAAGGAGGTGAGAAACCAAGACATTTCACTGAGTAGCCCGATGGTCATACTGAAGCCAACAGGCGAAGCCAGCAGTGCTTCGCCTTAACATCAAGGATTTCAGCACTTTAGAAGGCTGGCTGCATCTTTTCTGGGACAGGCACGAGATTGTGTTTTGCACTTGTCGGGTAAAAGCAAGGATGTGAGCAGCGAGACATGTGCGACGTGACAAAACAGTGCTTTGCAGGAGTATCTGAAGGCCTATTCACCGCGTGTTCTACAGGCTGTTAGCAAGCAAGACAATGCCATACAAAGGAGGCAGCTATACAAGCAGGAAGTGGAGGAAGGAACACATAACCATCTTGGTTGCAGCAAACATGACCGGGATGGAGAAACTGCCCTGCCTTGTCATAGACATAGGCTGTTAAGCTTTGCTGCTTCAAAAATATCTGCACACTGCAGGCGGAACACACAGCTAATTGCAAAGCTTGCATGACGCGGGAAATATTAAAGCAGTACCTAATCAAGCTCAACCTTAAGTTTGAACTAAGCAACAGAAAAGTGCTTTTGATTGTGGACAGCTGTTCTGCCCACACGGTCAATATGGATCTGAAGGCCATTAAGCTTGCGTTTCTCCCTCCGAACACAACAGCAGCCCTGCAACCAATGGACCAGGGAGTCACTAAGATATTAAAATTTTTCTAGGCACTACATGTTGGATTGCTTAATTTTGTGCACGGACTTAAAAGAGCACACTGCGCGCTGCCCACAGCCTTGCATGTGTTGGCGTGTGCCTGGGATGAGGTCACTCCTGCAACAGTTGCTAACTGTTTCCATCACTGTGGCTTCACTGTGGCCGATGAGGCCCAAGGCATGGAAGCAGCTTGCGAGCCCAGTCAGCACGAAGTCATCCCCACAGGATTGCCTGATGCACTGGACCAGATCAATTTTGACAGCTTCACTGGTGCAGATAGCAGTCCAGTGGTGTGCGGCCTTCTGATAGACAATGAGTAACTAGCGAAGAACTCGTCGTCGATGAAGATGACAAGGAAGAAGACCAGGCACCGATGCACTACCCTGCTACGCAAGCAATGAAGGCGCTCTCAGTGTCGCACGCATATTTTTCGACTTCGAGGAGGGTGAACGTGATGCTCCGTGTCATGTTTGTGCTTTGGAAGACAAACTGATGACCATCCCTTTCAAAGAAAAGAAGCAAAAAGTAGGGGTGTGCGAATATTCGAAAATTTCTAATACCGTGTTTATTAGAATCTAGGCCAATAGCTTTCTTCAAATAATCATATGCCTAACTCTAGGGTTAGGCTTAGATTCGAGGATTTTAAAGAACACACCAGGTTGTAATTTAAAATGATCAATATGGTGCACAGCTAGCGTCATCTAGAAAAGTCAGTATCACAGCCGCTATTAGCTGCGCCAGTAGCCAACTGAAGTACACGAGCAACGTCACTATTTTGACCTGTGTCGTATCGGCTTGCGGCCTGGCATTATCGTAATGACACCAAACAGGCGATGCCACTATAGTGCCACTTTCAAACAACAAGGTGTGCTAGCCACAGAGCAGAGCCGCATCGTGAAACGTTCAAGCCAGGCGGGACTTCAGCATCGATGAGAACAACATCCGTCGTTGGAGGGGGCAACAGGAGACGCTTTTTGCGCGTGCCGCAAGAAGGTGATGATAGCAATAAGGAAAATAAGCGCGCAATAACAGAGAGGAGCTGTTCACCAAGATCGCGCCGCGTTTCTATGCGTGCGAGCCGTGCCACACTGTCCGCGCATGCACTGGCGCACGGACGCAAGCTTGCGCGTCCGCAAGCGTGCAGTTGGTCTGGACTGTAACGACGAGGCTAGCACCGATGTTAAGGTGGAGTGAGCTCAGCATATTCATATTAAATAAATGCTGTTTTCATTTTGTGAATGCTGTTCTCACTTTCTTGTTCAGCCTACATTCGAGGCAAGTTTTTAAATTTTTTCCGGCTTCGGACATTCAGGGGTCGGCTTAGAATCGGTGCCGGCCTAGATTCGAGAAAATATGGTATTATCGAATATTATATTTTTAATATTCGTATTCTATTTGAAAAGTAGGTATTCTGAAATTTTCAAATATTCGATTGGATACAAATATGTGAAACAAATCAAATATTGGTGGCTATGTGGGAGCAAACAGTGTTTAGCGTTTATTTCTGTCTAACTTGAGGAAGCGTATGCGATTTTGTGCTGAATTTTGCGATAATATCATGGTGCTGGCGAAATTTCGCCTGTAAAACATGCTTATCCACTGGACATCTAAACTTCGCAGAAAAGCCAGAACCTGGGTAGCAAGGGGCGTGGGTTTGCGAACGGCGAGGGTGCGCTCTTTTACAGGTTCCAGCCCCAGTCCTGCGTGACAGCAAATGCGGTGAGTGACGGCTGGTACAGGGTCAAGTGCCTCTGAGTTTACGGGAAATCGATGTGGTAAAATAAGGCACAGGTTGGTGAGAATGGACAACTAGTGGAAATTACCCCACTCAATTTTCCTAAGTTAGCACGAGCTAGATACACAATTTTTTAGTATAAGGGCTTACTAGTTTATTTTTTTACAAATGACAATGTAACTGCAATATTGCAACATGTTAAAATAAAACAACCTGCTAATAAATGCACACACATATCATTATTCAATATTCGATTCAATATTGGATGCTAAGTATTCGTATTCAATTCCTATTCAAAAATTTTGATACAGTATTCGCATACCCCTACAAAAAGTGATCACACATTATTTTGGTTAACAAACAGTGAGTTACAAGTGCTTTCTAGCAACCAAGTCTAATCCTGGCTGTTTTTCAATGACTTTCATTAGCTATAATTTATTTAATTTGAACTCATTAAGCGTCCCCATGAAATTCAAGTTAGCAAGCTTTTACTGCATTAAATTTTTCAATACATTTGGCATCGAGATCCACGCAGTGCCACATTTCGCATGCACCATTGAGCCCCTCGTGCTTGATGCTGTCCGAGCGGGTGTTTCACTTCGTTTTCAGCGCAAAAGGAGTGCCGTGAGTCCCGCGGGCAGGCTGCCCCGGCTGATGCAGTAGCGTGTCACTGCGAACGCTCCCCAAGGTAGGCTTGATGTGGCACCGTACAAACAATGCCCGTACGGAGCCACCCTTGTCGACACAAGGTTCGTTCAAGCTTCGCACATGCTTCTATGCTTTCCACATGTGCTGATTGTATTGTTCCCGCTGTTCGCATAACGTTAATCGTTTCAAGCGGTCTGATCAACCTGGTTGAACCATGCACCAATAAAGATCACGCACTGTGGGAATGCTGTGCTCGTCAAGACACCAACTACGGATGGAGGTAACATTCGAAAAATTGAATATATAGGAAATCAAATATTAGATACTCAATTTGCAAATCAAATTGTTCATACATTCACTATTACATACCCAAGTATTCTCACACCCCTAATATATACCTTTATTGCATAAAAAGGTGCAACAAGCACTTTAAGGTGTAACGTTGGAATTTAAGGTTAGTGCTGCGAAGACCATTCTGCAGCGCGAGCGACTTGCAATGGTCGCGAGCAAAAAATAATTCAACTTTCGCAGGTTCGACATGGCTTTGGAGAAGCAAATCGGCAATTCCCCAGTTTTCATGATCTCTGGAAAATGTCTCGAGACATGCAGGGATCTCGGATAAGCTTTAGATAGGCATACTTTATATTTTGAATTATCGATATGTCAGACTGTTTCGCGATCTTTTCAGAGTTCGATATATCTAGCAATGACTGCATTGGCCAGCTGGAGCATATGGCCAATATATATGGTGGGTTCTCGTAGGCTCAAGGAACTGTGCTCTAAGAACTGTGCTCAAGACTGCTTGTGCTAACTACACAAGCAGAACAGCTCGAGCGCTCACAGGTGTGCATAAGTAAATCATGTATCCCACTGCATTAAAGACACAACAGCTACAGCATACATGTAAACATGCTTATTGTGCTCTAAGCATCAAAGAGATCAAACTTTAGCAGTGCTACAAGTGGGAGAATACACCAGCATATTACGTACTAGCTTGGTTCTACTGTTGCATAACAGGAACCACACACTTCTGGAATCGATGCATTCATAGCCTTTCTCCCGTCATCTTGAATGGGTCATTCCTTCTATCAGTGCACTTAGCAAAAGGGTTGCTAGAAGCATGACTCACGTGGGCAAGTAGGGGCAAGACACACCGACTACACTGAAACAGCAGTCATAAAAGCGGTGAAGGAAGTTGAGCAACACACCTTCTGAAAGCCCTTGATCTCTGCAAAGGTGAAGCACTTGATGTGTTTGCCCCACGTCCCATTCCAGTAAGGTCCATCTGTAAAAATAATGTACATACCTTAGTGCCAGTGAGAGTTAGACTCGTGTGCCGACTACAGCACCACATGTGTTGCCCTTAGCACTATAAAGCCGAGTGCAGAAGTTGTTGGAGCAGAAAAGTTGGGAAAGGCTAGAGTCCCTGCAACCTCTCCACTCACCTAGGAATAGGGGCGAGAAATGTCTTAACTGGACAGAGAAGTATCAGATTAACTCTTCTAATTAAGGATAGATGCATGGGCTGCAACAAAATGGTTGTTTCTTGGATTTCGAGCTTCAAAAACCTGGGTAACTGAGGGTACATCGATTGACCACTGCCACAACATGTTTCCCACTAACATCAACTCTGTTAATTCCATGGCCTCCAAGATCTACAGGTATGTTGTGGGATTTGATGCCAATTGAACCTGCTGACAAGACTCGCAAGTTCCCAAACTTTCCAAGTGCTTGTGTTTGCTTGCAAGCATGAAGTTTACACATACAAAGGATCTAGAACTCAGAAATAAACCTGATAAAACTCGTAACTTGTAAAAGAAGTTGTACAAGCTCATCATGCTAATACAGCTGACTCTCATTGCAACGGATCCTGATAACCCGGCAGAAAACGTCCGTTTTATACAAAGTCCGTAATATTCGAAATGCCTCACTTCCGAAACTTTTGTCGCAATTTCTAATGACTTTATTACAAAGAGTGAGTAACGAACATTCAAAGTTAAAAAAGAAGTTGCAGTTTTGCCCGAAAGGCGAAACATCGATTGTAATAGCAAATTAAGCAAGACAAGCACAGCAGCAGCAGCGAACGAATTGACCTTCGTGCTATCTCTCGCTTCAATGCTAACTAAACCTCGAAAGCACAGCACATACGAAGCTACTGGCACTGTGTGCACTTTGTTCCCATCACAGATCACTTTCAAGGTACGGTGCCAGCACAGGCGCGCACTTTGTCCACATCACAAATTGCTTTCAAGATACGGCGTCCGCGCTGGCACACACTTTGTTCACCTTGCAGATAGCTTTCAAAATACGGCGGCCGCGCCATAAGCAGCAGCCGTCGGAGTAGAACCCCCCTCTCTCACTCGCCTCCTGTCTCCCTTGTGCGCGAGAGGGAAGACAGTGCATTTCCACCCTACCTTCCTTCCTCGCGCACAATATCGAGCTGTGATCGTCCGCTAACCCTTGCAAGTCAGTTGTCTGCCAGTGTAGACACGGCAAAAGTATGTTTTATGCAGTCGATCTTGAAAAAAATTGCCACTAATTTCGTCCGATATAGCCAACAGTCTGTTGTAGCGTGGTCCATTAAAAGGGAACTTCGTTGTATTAATAAAATAGGTAGAACAAACTAAGGCTGAAATATGGTCCATTATATCCGAAAGCCTGTTATACGCAGGTCCATTGCAACGAGTGCAGACCCGTATATAGCTGGCTGGCTAGCTTGGCCTGAGGCTAGGCACCATGAACACGAATTGCAAGATGAATTGACCAAACACAAATTGACAATATTGAAGGCTTAAATGCATTCTTCAGTATCTTGGCTAGAAGCTAAGTTTTGGATGGGTACAGTTATCACAGGGCAGCCTGATGATAGCTGCTGCTTGAAGTACTAAAGTCCCTGCACGCTGGCTCAGTGGCTATGGCGCACAGTTGAACCTTGCACTAACAAAATCAGCAAGGAAATAAAAAAAAATTCACTTTCGCCAAAATTTTGTTGTTGCGAAATGAGACAGCACAGACGGGTAATGTGTCGCAGAACATAACTTTACTGTTGAAATTCCGTTAGTCTACTTTGCCAAGCTTTGCTCGAGGATATAGAAGGGCACTGCCAAACAGTACAAGGTGCACAGCCTGCGTCGATCAGCAGTGGCAGCACTGCCGTGGAGCAACACTATCGGTCAATTGCTTTCGGTGATACGACCTATTTTGCAAGATTTTGCATAACTTGGCACAGGACGCAGAGCAACAGTGCTCCACGCATGCAGCAACATTTCTCCAGCGCACGCTGTCGCCTGTAGGCACCGACGCGCCTGGTGTCGAGCCAGAAAGTGGTCGTATCCCGTATACCCGAAGGCAATCGAGCAAGATTACGACCCCTTCGTGCAAATGTACGTCCGGCACGAATCTGCACGCGATGCCTGTTGGGTGGCACCAAAAGTAGTGTTCTTGAAGCAAGAAGTGTGTATTCCCGGACAACTGCTCAATAACGGCACAATGAGTGGCACTCGGTGCTGCGACTGCCATCTTAAGCACCATAAAAATTCCACATCGGTGGCGCATGGATTTCCTTGTTTTTGCTGCATTTTTCTCACCGAGGAGTACATTGCACACTGCACCAGGTGTACAAAAGACCGCCATCATATATCGGTAGCAACATCCGGGCTGCTTATCGTAATATGCGAGCCGAATATGACATCGCCATTTAGACTCTCTGGATATGAACAATTCGCGTCTGGGACAAGTGGAAATATTAGCAAAGCTTTACTATGTGTTTGATGTGACCTCACGTATTCGCTAACCCAAGTTCCGGTGCATAACAGCAATGAGTACGTCTCTATAACACTGAAGCTAAAGTGCTGGATAATCTCGATCATCGGTGACTATATTTCTCCCAGGGGAAGATTTAACTCTGGACACCTGAAACTTGTTCTTGACTCTTGCCAAGGACCTCATATTATTGTAGGCGATTTCAACGCGCACCACCATCTTTGGGGCAGTAGGATCACAAATCTTCGAGGAAGACAACTTCTTAACTTCACAAGCAGCAATGATCTTGACATCCTGAACAATGGATCACCAACATTTCTTCGTGGCACAACATACAGCAGCTGTCTCGATTTAGCTATCGCTTCACGATGCCTTTCGTCTTCTGCTGCCTGGTGCACAGATGCTGAAACGTATGGCAGTGATCACCTACCTACTTATGTACAACTGAGATGGTTTACAAGACTTCCAAGTTCTCATACGCGACACACTGACTGGGATGCTTTTCAGAACATGCTAGAAGAATCCTGCAACTGTGTAATTTCACCGAAAGAGATTGAAGAGCGCATTAGAGCAGCAATGCACGCAACAACACACATCATCCAAACATTAAATTCAAGAACGTCCGTTGACGTTATATATGAAGAGCTGCGGGCAGTCTGACGTCGCGCCGAGAGGAAATACAGGCGAACTAAATTGATATCAGACTTGAAGACGTCAAGCCGTGTGCAAAAGAAAATTCAAACATACTTAGACAAGCTCGACAGACAACGTTGGAGGTCCTTTTGCACCAGCCTGGACCCAAGAAAACCGTTGTCCACAATATGGCATGTTGTACGAGCACTACCATCTCCTCCACAACAGCTACGCCTCTTCCGAGCTTTGGCTATCATCCAGACGCGCAGTGAGAAGGAAATCGCGGAAGATTTCTGCATACACCTCTCTGGATCTGCAACATCGGTAGCTTCAGTGCTCAGGTGTGCTCCTCCAACAATGGACGAACGTCTCGACCTCCCATTCACGTTGCAAGAGCTACGTGCAGCGATTTCCTCTTCAAGACACTCAAGTGCGCCTGGTCCTGATGGCATTACCTATTCTACCTTGCGTCATCTAGGCCCTCGAGCGACTGAAGAGCTCCTGGCTTTATACAATCTCGCTTGGTCCTCGGGAACTGTGCCTGCACACTGGAAGACAAGCCAAATCATGGCATTATTGAAACCAGGCAAGACACCCCATGCTATGCTTTCCTACAGACCTGTGGCACTTGCCAGTTGCATAGGTAAAACCATGGAACGCATGGTTTTGACGCGCCTGGAGTGGTTTTTGGAGAAGCGTAATATATATCCAGACGCAATGACAGGTTTCCGAAAGGGTAGGTCGTCAATCGACAGCGTCATTGACCTAGTGACAACTGTTGAACATCAGAAACATCGCCGTCGATTAACGGCTGCTGTCTTTCTAGATATCAAGGGTGCTTTTGACAACATTCTACATGATGCAATTTTAAATGCCCTAGAAGAATGTGGCGTCGGGGGACGTATGCATCAATGGATAGCCAGCTATCTTCAAGAGAGAACAATATTCATGACAACTCCAGACGGTGAAACAAAGAACCGTCCCGTCTATCGTGGAGTGCCTCAAGGAGGTGTATTGAGCCCAACCTTATTTAATATTGTTCTCATTGGACTGGTCAAAGAACACGCAGGCACAGTCTCGGTCTCTGTGTACGCAGATGACATCTGTATATGGACCACGAGCTTAACGTGCTTGCAAGTGCAAATGAAGCTGCAGCACACGGTGTCAATAACGTCGACATACCTAAACAGTCGTGGACTGCAGCTCTCACCGGAAAAAAGTGTAACCATGGCATTTACACGGAAGTCAATGGCCTGCTACCCGTTATGATTGATGGGAAGATTATACCTTCAGTAACCCACTACAAGTTTCTCAGAGTCATCATCGACCGTGACTTATCTTGGTCGAAGCACCTCTCTGGATTAAGAAAAAAGCTGGGCAGCTTTACTCAGATCATTCGACATATGTCTGCAAAATCATGGGGGCCATCCAAGTCATCTCTTCTGCAGCTCTACCAGGCACTTTTTGTTGGCTACTTCCGCTACAGTGCGCCTGTACTTTCTCGGGTTAGTACAACTGCAATACGCACACTTGAAAGTGCTCAGGCTCGCGTACTGAGAATTTGCCTAGGACTACCACAATGTGCGTCTACTTGGGGCACTATTGCAGAGGCACGTGCGTGCCCAGCTCGAGTTTATTTGCAACATGAGCCATTGCGAGTGCATCTAAGGCTACTGACTAGACACAAGAATCATCCACTCACGAACGTCATAAGCGTATGGCCTGTGTCCGCCTACTCAGAAGCCGTGTTGTCGGAGCAAGACTTATTACCGTTGGACTTCGAATCGTATGGCATACCCGAAGTTCCACTCTGGACGATGGCAAAGCCAACGGTGAGACTCTCAATCCCTGGAATAACGAAGAAGTCGAAGATGCCACTTGCTGGGCTCAAGCATTTTGCGCTATCATACATTGCTTACATGTATGGATATTACAAACATGTTTTTACAGATGGTTCTGTGACACAGACCTCTTCCGCAGCGGCCTACAGGGTGCGAGGAATGGGGATTGCACAACGGTTCAAGATAGGACACAGGACGTCGTCTACAGCAGCTGAGTTGACCGGAGTTTGAGAAGCAGTTTGCTGCATACTGCAACAGAGTCTCGTGAAGTGGACAGTATTCTGCGACTCAGAACCAGCACTGCAACTCATCAGCAATTATATGAGCGACAGAACCGCATATAGTCCTCAGGTTTATGACGCCATGTCTCTGCTTGCTTGAGACGCCTGCTGAGGTGTCTCATTCCAGGCATACCATCGTGCTACAGTGGATTTCTGGCCATTGTGGTATAGCTGGAAATGAACAGGCTGACGCAGAAGCAAAAAAGGCGCACACTGACGGAACTATTATAAAAATACATTTTTTCCGGTATGACATTAACGCCTTGCTCCATACCTCCCTTAAAACTTCTACGGCGCGACATTGGGACAACGCCGAACATCGACAAGAGCGCCTCCATAGACTTGACGCTGGATTACAGTTCTGGCTTCCACCGATACCTTCACAAGATTGGACAAACACGGGACCCTGAATGTAGCGTCTGTCACACTCTCGAGACAATAGCTCACGTACTTTGCGTGTGCCCTCAATATGCGGCCGAACGAAGAACACTCAAATCTACAGTTGACAGCTTGGACTCCCGCCCCTTTTCAGAAGAAAAGCTTTTAGGTGCGTGGAGGAGTGTTCACTGTGCCCAACGTGCCATAAAATCACTTTTGAACTTTTTAAGTGAGACTGGTTTAGACGATCGCCTCTAGAAGCTGTGAGACGTGCAGTCAGTGCGAAATGTGTTTGCGCAATAACTTTTTGTGACAAGATTACTTTTTGTATGGACAAGATTACTCTGAAGTGTATTGCGTCTACAGTGTGCATTTGTATATTGGACAACGTGTATATAGTATCTCATTGTACCATACCATAATCACCCGCCACCTACCTTTCCCTGTATTTCCCACTTCCCCTTTCCCCTGTGAGGAGTAGCAGGCTAGAGACATGCTCTCCAGGCCGACCTCTCCTCCTTTCTCTTCATTAAAATCTCCTCCTCCTCCTCCTCATGCTGCTTCAAACGGGCAATCAACAAACAAGATAGTAGCCATGACCTGCTTCTAGCGCAAGCGAGAGCTTCCGGCGTTTAATTGATTTTGTAAACAAAAATGGTGATGGTTCCTGCGCAAGTGTAATGTGGTGGTATTTTACACAATTCTAGTGCAAAGCAATCACATTTGAACACATTTTGGAGCCTGCTATAAGTAGGTTATATGCAGGGTTACGTTCTGGCAAGCCGTTGGTCCATGCAATGCCCTGCCGCTTTCGGTGGTGCAGAGAAACGACGCTTGAGCACTATTTGTGCCGTTTTCAAAAGTCTGAGCAACCCTTTTGGCGCAAGGTGGACGCAGATTTCTCAAATTTTCTGAAACGTGGCAGGATGCAGCAGGGTTCGTCTTTAGGCACAGCCTAGCATCACTGAATATTTGACATTCGATTTGTGAATCGAATTATTTTAACATGCAAATCAAATATTTGAGTATTCACACTCCTATAAATAACCCGATAAATGGCGCTAGCTGTCTGAGAGCACTCAGAAAGCATAAAAATACCAAGTTGCAACCATCGGCAGCAGGCTATTGAAGCGAATAGGCGCAGACAGGAAAGTGTTAAAGAGACCCAGATGATCAAAATTAATCTGGAGCACTCCTGCTATACTGTGCCTCATAATCATATTAAACGAGAAGAGTTCCCACCGGCAGCAAGTTGTTTTTTCATCCATTTTAATTTTCATTAACTTATAATTTCTTTATTTCATTTATTAAGCACAAGTAATTTCCCCTATGTTGTCCTTGGTGTCAGTGTTTGTTGGCTTCTCAATCATATTGTGGTTTTAGCACATAAAAAACCCACAATTTTTTGTTTAATTACTAAAGAAATATTTAAAATCTGACTGCATTTTTGTTCCAGTTAAGAAGCATTTGCAATGTGGGAAAGACGTAATAAGAAAAATTTTGACTGCAGGAGCAATGCATTTCACAGCATGTTATGATTCCATTTATCTCAAGATTGGTGCCAGACGGAAAGTTTCTAGCCTAAGGTTGTGTTTCAAGCACTGGCTGACTTCAATTTTGCAATTATGTACTAATTAATAACAAATTATTGACATTTTGCCAACCATCCATAAAGTGATCTGTACCACTCTTATCAAAAGCTGAGTCAGCAAAAATTGTCTCTTGCAATCACGCATTTCAGACCACTGTTCACCACAACTGCTGCAGGTGAATTCGTGGTCACAACAATCAAGACCATGTAGGTACTATGGTGACTACGCAGTCCTCAAGACATGCAGCCAACATGCTACTATGCGTGGCGCTAAATGTAATAAAAAGGTGCCAAGTGATCTTGTCATTTCTGCATGGTTCCCACTGATGTCTGCGGCAATGCAAACTCAACTGATTCCTTTGAATACTGCATACCGGGACCAGAGGATGATTCAGAATTATCCGATTTTCCAAATTAAAAAAAGTCAGATCAATTAGGTTTTACAGCACCTTTAAAACGCCGGCCGAGGAGCTTCAGAGCAGCGCAATACCTCGCTAATCACTTTTTCTTCTTCTTGTGCCATAACACTGATGCAATACAAAAATGTTTCTAAAGCACTGTGGTTAAAGAAAGCATGACAAGGTTGTGCTACCAGTGCTGCAGCTGTTACGATCCCTGGTGTTGCATCATTTCCATAAAGTGCAAATGTTTACAAATAGTACACTGAAATTCTCTACTGATGCAGCCAAGCCTAGTTGTATCAAATCCAGATGCTATTTATTCCCTTCACTGTCTGGCTCAAAACCCATCCACAGAAATCCAGATTTGATTGCAGTTCTCTGGTTATTGCAACAGCATGCCCACGGCATTCTAGCACGTGCGTGACAATAACTTGCAACCGGCACTCACCGCGGGTGAGCCGAAAACCAGACCGGACCACCGTCTGACGGATGAGTAAAGGTGTGATGCTCGTCACTTTCCACCGCAGCTGCTTGCGGATGCACGCTGGCAAGGGGAACACTGCACGCATTGGGAAAGGGACGACAGTGTACAGAGCCGTAACCGATGACACATACAGACACCACAACTACGTGATGAAACAAACCGTTAAAGAAAAAAAAAAAAAAACACGCTGTTGTTACGTTTCGCCTACGACGCGCGGTTTAGCCGGCGCGGCTGCAACAAAGCGGCAGACATTTTGGCCCGTTCGGCGCCGCCGCTACGCCTCCCCGCCAAGCGCGTCCAGGCATGTTCCGATGCCACGTGTCTTCATGTGCGTGTGTGAGTGTATGTGCATATTGGTGCCCACGCTTGTCGAAGCGCGGCAGCCGGGGAGAGGAGCTCCCAACAACTGTGAAGCAAGGGGGTCCGAGCGGCGCCGACACGACGGCTGCTCCTCCTTCTCTTCCCATTGTGCCCACGCTTGTCGAAGCGCGGCAGCCGGGGAGAGGAGCTCCCAACAACTGTGAAGCAAGGGGGTCCGAGCGACGCCGACACGACGGCTGCTCCTCCTTCTCTTCCCATTGTGCCCACGCTTGTCGAAGCGCGGCAGCCGGGGAGAGGAGCTCCCAACAACTGTGAAGCAAGGGGGTCCGAGCGGCGCCGACACGACGGCTGCTCCTCCTTCTCTTCCCATTGTGCCCACGCTTGTCGAAGCGCGGCAGCCGGGGAGAGGAGCTCCCAACAACTGTGAAGCAAGGGGGGTCCGAGTGGCGCCGACACGACGCTGCGCCACCTTAACCCATTGTGCCCGAGCGGCACCGTCACGTGCTCGTCTATAGAGGGGTTCCTTCTTGCCCTCAACTGCGAGAGTATAAAAGCAGCTGCCCCCGGACGCCAAAAGGAGGGTTCCGATTTCTTCTGTTGAGTAACGTGCTCTCCCGTCTCTCTACTTCGGTCAACGTGACCGCCAACTCTTTGCGATGTTAGAATAAACAAGTTGTTTTGTTGTTACCAGTCGACTCATGCTTTGCTGGGACCTTCGGATGCTTCCAGTTGTACCCCAGGCCGCCAGGCCAACGCTACCCTTGGGGCTTGCGACCCAGGTGCAACAACGGGCGTCAGCGCCGAGTTCCCAACAACTCGCGCAAGCGGCACGATTTACAACACTGTCGAACCTTGTCAAGCTGAGTCACAAACAGAGCCAAACTTTGTTCACTATGGATGGTATATTTGCTATAAAAACTAGCACTTTTGACTGTTTTGATACCACAGGTAGCACAAGCCAAGACGATTCCATATGGACTATTTCATACCAGACAGTTCCATGTCTTTCGCTAGAAATTGGTTCCATTTGACTATTCAGAGAGGGGCACAAGCACTCAAATCGTGTATCTTTCAGCATCGCATGGGTCAAGAGTATGGGCAAGCGCATTTACAAACTAATTTTCCAGGTGTTATGAACTTCTGGTGCCAAATTAGGCAGACCCAAATAACAATTCCCTCCGTCATAGCCAATAGTGTGTCTGGCCATGCCTTGTTGTTTTGGGTATCACAAACACTTGATGGAGAGTTAGTGCCCTCACCCATGCGACAATACGAAGGGAGGTCAACCCAGGGGCTGAACGTTCAGAAGTATGTACCAGAGCGTTCACTGAACATCAACACAGGCAACGAACTAATATATTTAGGCCCACACATGTAATAATTTCTGCTAGTTATTTTACATTGATGTTCAAGTGTATGCAAGGGCAAATCATGTGTTTCCTCACCTCCAAAAGCATGAAGGGCCAATCCTAACTCAATAATAATAATATTTGGGGTTTTACGTGCCAAAACCACTTTCTGATTATGAGGCACGCCGTAGTGGAGGACTCCGGAAATTTCGACCACCTGGGGTTCTTTAACGTGCACCTAAATCTAAGCACACGGGTGTTTTCGCATTTCGCCCCCATCGAAATGCGGCCGCCGTGGCCGGGATTCAATCCCGCGACCTCGTGCTCAGCAGCCCAACACCATAGCCACTGAGCAACCACGGCGGGTAATCCTAACTCAGATAGCATACAATCAAACCTCAATATAACGAAGTTGTACTTGCACAATAAAACTTTGTTAAATCACAAATTTCTTTAATTCAATGTTTAAAATCTTCAGCAGTAAAAATACTTTTACAAATTTCTATAACATGCCTGGTGGATAGTATTTTTGCAGCAAGCCCTTATAATCAAATCGCAAGAAGGTCGGGCCATAATAGCACGGTTATGAGCGCCAGCGCTTGCAGTGAATATTGTGCCTAGAGCAATGCATTGGGATGGCTACCGGCATCCGAGATTTGCATGTGCTGCATTGTGCGGCGCCGTATATATATTGAACACCATGGCTGACTGCACTTAGTGCCCGCAGCCGTCATCAGATGGCTCCCACAAATTAAAAACAAAATTGTAAAAAATACGGAGATTCCTCCTGAGAAGAAAGAAAGGTGGTTTAGTTTCGCTAGAAAGGCTGACGGTGATGCCAGAGAAACAACTATCGTATTTACTCGCATAATGATTGCCCCCTGAACCTGCCGCAGCGATATGTCGTGTGCCAAGTCTAGCTAATGATGATCGCGCTTACCATCTGTCCAATGCTGTTGAATGCATGCGAACGACTCTTCAAGACATACCAAGCAATCTGTACGCACTAAACATTTTTAAGCAGATGCCCCATTTTATTCCTTTCTGCACTTCCATGAAAAAAAAAGAGCTACAACCAAACTTGCCTTGGTTTTATTATTTGTAGGCTTTATATTGGTTGTGGTCAACAACAACAACAAAACAGGCGCCATTCAATTCCTCTCGTCTGCACTCGTGTGCACACAACAAATAACAAGTGACAACGATAGTAGCCACGTTTACACCAATACGTTAGAAGTGTACCTTATTCATACACCGACGCTTATAACACAGCTAAGATATTCGCCCATCTTTAGCAGGAACATGCCGTATTAGGATAGTAGTGAAGACAAATGCTGCAGTTTTTGCAGCATGCCCGCCACGAGTTTCTATGTCACTGGCAGCTAGGCGCGCCCATCTCTGTTTCTGTCACGTCAAAGTGGACATGTTTATGTTATTGCCGCAACCCTGCCGATATTGACGATATTATTCATTACTGATACGGAAGAAACAGTTTCAATGCACATAATGTACTCACGAGGAGAAAAAAAATCATGTTCGGCGCGTTTGGCTTGCTCCGCCAGCCGCCATTTTTTTTTTGTGAGTCTCGCACTGTTACAGCAGCAGCCGCCTGTTTGTTGACTTGTTGTCATCCAGCAGCAAATGTTGGATGAAAAACATTTTTTGTTCTTTTTGAGGAAAATTTATCCCGCGTAATGATTGCACCCCAGAATTTGCGTCAATTTTTTTGACACAAAAGTGCGATCATTATGCGAGTAAATACGGTATGTCCACAGTTTTATTGATGTCACACATGCTCATGAAGGACACTACCAAATACCTTTTGACTAGGCCTACATTTTTATCATTTCTTGCAAGACTTACCAACTATACAGGCCCCAAGTACAATGAAATCTTGATATAATGAACTTCAGGGAACGGCGGTAAATTGTTTGTTATTCTGGAAGGTTGTTGTGCATAGTGAAATGCCCAGAATTCACCATTCTGCCCATCAGCCCATCAGTTCATCATTTTTCCCCATATGAGCTATCCACTGAAATGTCGCTGTTGGCTCTTGGCCTGCGCTGCTGCTATTTTACATAGATTCTGCCACCATGCACCACAGACGCCCAAAATAGTTAAGAGTGGGGCACATGAAAGATGCTGACACCGAGAAGACCACTGACAACGAGGAAGCTTTTTGTCGCCTCGAAAGCGTAACATTCTTTTTCACATTCCTTGCTGTGGACACAGCAACCGTCTCACTAGGGGTGGACACCTGCAATATTGCAAAGTGCAAGCTTTGAAAGCATCTGGAAAGTGCAACCATTTCTGCACACACAAAGCTGGTATTGCCACAGAAAGAAGCACGTAAGAAAGAATGAATGAATTCTGGGGTTTTACATGCCCAAACCACTAGCTGATTATGCGGCACACCATAGAGGGAGACTCCGGATGAATTTTGATCGCTAGGGGATCTTTAACGTGCCCCCAATGCAAGAGGCATGAGTGTTTTTGCACCTAGCCCCCATTGAAACGAAGCCGTCATGGCCGGGATTTCATCCCGTGATCTCGTGCTTAGCAGCGCAACACCATAGCCGCTACGCAACTGCAGCAGGTGTAAAACAGAAGAGGTGTGTGCAGGAAGAAGGCTAAAAGAAGGACGCAGCTCCGCTGCTTGGCGACACTTTTCTGGGCATAGCATGCAGTAGCAAAACCTGATGCACCGTCGCCTACACAATAAAAAGTCCCCTCCCACGTTTTTCTGATTTTCCAAACCCACTCACCACGGCGTCCACTTTCTGTGCCTTGTCTGCTAGCCTACAGCTCCGGCTGCTGTCATGGAGATCTATGAACGCCTAAATTCAGCTTATCAGCCCACAGTGCTGAGCTGTTGGTTTAACAAGACACGGAAACTGAGTAACGATTGTTATTCTGAAACGTTCGGTACTCTGAAGTTTGTATTACTGAAATACAGTTAAACCTCGATATAACGATGTCGGTAAAAATGGCAATTTGCTTCAGTATAACAAATTTCATTGGATTGAAATTCGACAATTTATGCAAATGAGTAGAGTCCCCGATCAATTTTGCTCATAAGGAAAAGGGCCGCAGAATTTTCCGAATTATAGGGCAATCGAAAAAAGCAAACCTGAATGAGAAAACAATTTTACTAAATTTGGGAGTTGCCGACAAATTATACGGTTTCACGCCGCGGCGACGATATCTTCACATTGGCAGTACAAATTAAGTGAAGCCAGCCACGCATTCGCGCGCACTCCGCCTCCACGGCTGATAGTGTTACCCACACCGTGACGACACTATAATGAAAAGTGCTGGCAGCGGGGAGCGAATGCTTCATCTGCCTCTCGCTCCAACAGGTCATCGAAACTCGAGATTACGCAATCTCCAATACTAAATGCGCAGGAAGGCAGCTTACATGATGCCACGCCTACTCTTTGCACACGTGGTAAATGTGTGGCTGCCTACGCACATCAGCAGCGCCTACAGCCACGCACAGCCCTGGCCGAGACAGACGTGCCAGAAATCGAGATGTGTGCAAAGCTTCCCCCCTCTCCGCCAAACAAAGTGCAAAGTGCGCCCAGTGCAAGTAGCTTCGTATGTGCTGTGCTTTTGACGTTTAGTTTGCATTGAAGCGAGAGACAACACGAAGGTCAATTCGCTCACTGCTGCTACCACGCTTATATTGCTTAATTTGCTATCACAATAGATGCTCCGCCTGTTGGGCGAGATTGCGACTTTTTTTGTTTTTTTACTTTGGACGTTCTTCACTCACTCTTTGCAATAAAGTTGTTATACATCACAACACAAGTCTCGGAATGAGGCGTTTCGGATATTACGGACTTCGGATAAAACTGACATTTTTTTATCAGATTATCAGGGTTCGCTGTAATGAGAGTCAACTGTACTTGGTTAGATCATGAATTTCGTTAAATCGAGGTTAGTTATATTGAGGTCTGCCAGTGCTTAGCTTACAACCAGTTATAGTGCTTTATTTTGCGCACAGGCCAGGGTTCAGAGGCATATGCAATAAGAGGAAGTAAATTTAACCCCACTGTTAACCAGAGGATCTAATGTTTCTGTCTGGCCGTGTCAAATTGTCAAACGACCATCATTTCATGGAATGAAATAAATTTTAACCCTTTCAGTGCCACTGACATACCAGTACGTTTCTGCGTTTCAGTCCTGCCATGTTCCTTTTGACATTCCTTTTGTCAGAGAGGAATGGGATGACCACACCAAGAAAGCATTTGCCATTATATGCGTCATTTTTTTTTTCATTTCCGCAGAGCTAGAAACAGACTTTTGTGTTCACTATAATATATTAAAAAAAAGAAAAACGCTGCACATGTGTCAACTACAAAAAAAAAAAACTCTGAAAGGATTAAGGAAGGCCGAGACTCACTTCGGAAATGTGAGCAAGCAGCTATTTGATGTAATCATTTGTCACCTGGACATAAAAATGAAGCTCGAATGGACCGTAAATCAACGCAAATCACTCTTATTTTTTTTAAAACAAGCATAGGTGACCACAAGGCTCGTCGGGTCCTTGCGCTAAAGACTTGCAGCGCAGGCCATGCCAGAGCGGCACCCACCTTGGTATCCGTCCGAGTAGAACTGAAGTGTTGGTGGGACACCTGGAAACAAGCTGCGCCGGAAAGGTGAGCACAGCCTGTCGCGCTCCGCGTCGGCTGCACCCTCTTTGTGCTGCTGCTGCTGAGCTGCACCTGGGGATAAGAGTGCACAAGGTAATTGCTACGCGTCTCAACATACTTTGCCAACGAAAAGAAAAAAAAGATTTTTCTGCTTCTGCCTCAAAATCAAATTCACACCTGCCAGGTTTGTGGAAAAAAATTAAGGATATTTAAATGAGGGGGGGGATCTAACAAATATAATAAAAGAGTAATATGGTTAAACCTTGATGTAATGAACTGTAACGAAATTCTCCATATAACAAAATATATAACTTTCTATAACTTCTCCGCAGAACCCCATGTAATAGAACCTCAATATAATGAAGTCTGTTTTTACATGATTTCAACATAAAAAAATTTTACTGCCACCACGAAGGAACGACAAAACAATAAATGGAAACTTCCAAGGATGTAGATGGTCAAACGGTTTAATGAAGGAAGGAAAAAGTGGAGAAGGAAAGGCAGGGAGGTTAGCCAGTTTAGCTCAACCGGTTTGCTACCCTACACATGGGAGCGGGATGGGGGGGATGAAAGATGGGGAGATAGAGAGCACATAACATGGCGCACACATCGTTAGTTACAGTCTGTCACTCTTGCGCGGTATGTGCCATCACTGTCACAGCCACTTGTCCAAGTCCGTCTCCTTCATAAACCGAAGTAGTCCCTAAATGGTTTAATGAGATGTGGCTGCTTGCCAACACACCTCTCGCATCACGCGCCATGTGACAAGAGTGACTATTTGCGCGGATCAGCGTCATGTACCATGTGAAGCCCAAGTGCGATAAGGTCATATCACACCCCATGCTGTGCATGCTTTGGGTGTGAGTGAAAGCGTGCGAGGGTGAGCCGAGAAGGTTGGTGGCTTGGTAAGTGCCGTGTTCCCGCACGAGCAAGGGGAAAGGGGGGAACGAGTTCTCAGTAATGGGAACAAGCGCACGCGAGGTGGTGGTGGGGGCAGGTTGGCGCATTTCTCTTTTGCCAGGGCAGCCGCGGCTGTACATGGCTGTCGGCAGCCCGCACGCCCTGTTTTACAGGTCCCGTGTGCCCGTGTGCAAAGAGTGGCCGTGCCGAGATGACGGGGCATTATGTGCGCTGTCTTTCCCCGGGCTGAAGTACTGGAGATTGTGGCGTAAGATCGAGTTTCAGAGAAGCATTGAAGTGAGAGGCAGACGAAGCGCTTGCTTTCCGCTGCCCGGCGCGTTTCACGACAGCATCGTCCCATTGTGGGCGACACTATCAGCCACAGGACGAAAGTAAACGCAAAAGTGTGGCTGGCTTCATTTCACACCACTGATTTGAAGATATTGCCGACTCTCATATTTACCAAAATGATTTTTCTTTTCATTCGCTTGCCTTTTTTGATTGCCCGATAATTCTGAGAGTTTTGCGGACCCATCCGTACAAGAAAAATCAATCGGCATTTTACTTCCTTGCATAAACGGTGAAATTTCAATACAATGAAATTTCAATATAACGAAGCAAATTATTGATTTCACCAACTTCGTTATATCAAGGTGTAACTGTGCATATAAATAAAATGATAAATAAATAAATAAATAAATGCACCAACTGCTGTTGAACCTTGTGAAGGCACTGCACACAGGGATTTGAAGGTGAGAGGGGAGAAGGGGCTGCAGGATCTCGGCAGGAGTCACACATGTTGTCTTGTGTGTGTGTGCGTGTGTGTGTGTGTGTAGTATAAGCCCGAGCATGAGTGTGGAACTCTAATGACTGGACTTGGTGGCTGGTTTCCCTCCACTATTGTGCGACAAATGGTGATTAGAAGCAAGTGAACCTAACAACCTTGATGTAATGAATCATCAAATATATAACCAAGTAAATCTAAAATTGTTTACCACCAATAGTAGCACATAACGAATATGTGCCTACAATGAATATCAGATATAACAAAGCTGTCTGTGCTCCCATCGCTTTTTGTTAACTAGGGCTGCACTGTAGTGGCCACAGGCAGGCCCACACAAGCTACTCACCCATGTCGGACAGAGACCTTTTGGTCGATCGTGATTGGTGACCACCGCCTCCGCTTTCTTCTGGTGATCTGCGGCACAGTTTGGAGTTTAGTGAGAGTGACAACTGGTGCGGCAGCGAAGTGACATTGTCGGACAGCAACAGTAAAGCTGAGTAATTTCAAGAGCTGGCTGATCCACAATTTTTTTCATTTTCAAATCAAGTCAATGTCAAACCGAAGCACCAGATGACCTTGAAAAATATGCATGTGTACTTAAAGAATGAGCAGTTCAAGACTGGATAAGCGTGCTTAAGCTTGTCCCATCTATAACTGTGCAATTTTCAAGACTGCAACCATACCGATGTGCCCAGCTATCCATTCTTTTGATGTACATGTGTCAATAAATGACACTCGCTCATAAATAAGGACAGGAATGATATCACAACAGGAACAAAACCACATTTTTAGTGTTTGACACTAGCACAAGCAAAAGTGATCCATTTCAGTGTCCTTGACAAGAAAAAGTCCTTAGATAAAGTTGAATTTATCCTGGTACAGAAATAGAAGCAGGGAACACAGCCTTTCTGGAGCAGCCACTAGTAATGAGAGTACAGTAGAAACCTGCTGATACTGTATTTTTGCACATATAACTTAACCAAAAAATTTCAAAATACAGCAGTAAAGTCAGGGTGCGAATTATATGCAAATTAATATGTAATTATATATGCAAATTTTGCCTTGAAGTGTGGCTTCACAACAATGCGGTTCGTGCTGCCATGAAGCCACACCTCAAGGCAAGGTTTTCCATCATTTTCCACCAAAAGATATTGCTGGATCCCACACACACGTGTACTGCTGATACGCGAAGCTCTCCGACGTTTAGTAAAGTGTCTTCACTTCTATGCCTTTACTTTTATGCAGCTCAACCCACCTCGCTCGGAGCACACTCTCATCCAATTTTAATTCCTTCACCTCTATCTCCGCACTCGGCTGCTTCTGTTGCCGACCTCACCTCTTGCCTCTTGCTCTGTCTGTCTGTCTGGCCACCAATCCAATAGCACATACCCATTTTCGGGACGTTGTCCAAGAATGTTCATATATAAAGTAGCACATACCCAGGATCCCAAGCTGTCTGTCTGGACACACGTCCAGTGGCTCAAGTTGTTGCATACTCGTCAAGAAAGCAGCCAGCAGCCCCGAAGTGAGGGGAGGACGCAAAGAAAGCTTAGCTTTAAAGAGCCAATCCCGCATCACAGGAAAGAATAAAGGCATGGTTTGCACACAAGTTACTCTATTTATTCTGAAAGCTTTTACTACTTCACAAATTACGCAATCCCTGTTCCTGTATGTAATCTGTGTCCTCAAAAAAGAATGCGCCTACAATCATTGCAACGAATCGTGTGATTGTGTGCTATATCCTTTAATGAATTCACATATTCACTCGGCCTCATGTCGGTGCAGTGCTTGGTTTGAGCCAGATACCTGCCAGCACAATAAAAACCGCACTTACTACAATGCACCCAGCTGCTTCTGGTAGTTTGGCAAGCTGACATCAAAATAACGAGAGGCGCACTCACGTGTCAGATGGTGGCAGGGCAGCACTGTCTAGCGACGAAGAAGAGGAGGAAGACGGCAGTGAAGCAGGTGAGGCGGGGCTGTTGTGGTCGTCGGGGGGTGTTGGTGGAGGAGAGGAAGAGGTAGTGCGCCGAGCACAGCCGGGCGAGGGCACCTCACAGCAACAGCAGAAGATGGCCGCCTGGCTGTCCTCCAGCATGTGGTACAGCGACGAGCCCCGCGCTAGCGGCTGCACCTGCGTCACCATCCCTGCACATAATCGCACACACAGTTGGTGGAGTGTTACAAGAGCCTGCCTGATGACTCTGGCAAACACACATATGACCACAGCAATAATCATGTACTGACTAACTGTATGCAAAGGAGGGACCATCACTCACAAAGCACAGGTAGTGTAAGAGGAAAACGAAATAGTGTTTGTAAAGAGCAAAAAAATTAAAAATTAAGGGAGAAACCGAGCGCTGTCTTTCATGAAGGTTTACTGAAAACATGTGAGTATTGATTAAACACACTGAAGCATCAAAGACCAGAAAACAGAATAGCGGGCAAGATGAAAAAGCCAAATAAAAAGTGACCAAATCCAATGGCATATGGGACATGACATAGTAATGCACAATGTAGATAGGCAAACCCATGCTTAGAGGGTTAGACACCTGGCTCGCACACCACTGCCCATGCTTTCTAATATGGAGAGCATGGGCAATGGCTTCCAACATCATGAATCTGTCCCAACATGTTCCAGTACTCAATGAAAGGTAGTAAATTCATGCTAGGAATCAACCATACGAGGTACCTTTTACTAAACAGCAAGCTCGAGTGCACATTTCTGCCATGCCCACTGCCCTCATCATTGTTGTTGAGGCTGTTCCTATAGCATTAGCTGTTTGTGAAAAGACAGCTAAACTTTTTTATTAGAGTTATAAGTCGTTTAGCATTACTAAACACATTTAATGTAGCGCACGCAAAACTGATACATACGCTGTAACACAGCAGGTCCAAAATGGGTACACACTCAACACTATGAAGAGCTTTCTAGGTTACATATGCACAGTAAGCACAGTAAGCACAGTAAGTGTCACAAAATGAGGCACTCCTTAGTTTGCATGCAACAGGGGTGGCAGGGCATTCACAAGCATAACGGACATGTTTATGCGAGAACTGCCAAACATTGCCATTATCAGCTACTTAATACAGGATCCGAAGCTTAAGCTAGCAGAAGTGTTCAGCTGCCAGCTGCACTGGTTTAAATTGTGGGAGCTATGCAGGAAACAAGTCCCTTCGTGAAGCTGCAATAACATGACCGGCAATTCATACATTTCACAAGCAAGCGAGTTTTTACTCTTGGAAGCCATGTTATCACCAAGAACCATCGGCAGACAACTATGATAGCCACGCTAACTATGTTCAAATGATGCTTTCACGGTACAGCAAGTGGCCATGCTTGTTTGAGAACATTTCCTGCAGGGAAAAGGCTGTCTTACATAATGGTGGTAGGAATGGCTCTGAATTGCAATGGAACTGACAGTACTGCACAAGAGGCAGCCCGAGAGTCACTTTGGGATCTGTGCAACATGGACCAAATGTAAGTTTTGCTTGGCATGACATCAACCCAAGTCACGGATCAATTTCTTCTAGAGGTACAGTAAATTCAGAGCGACACTTGTGCATACTGCATAGTTTAGTGTGGCCTTCTTTGTCCGCCAATGAGAACATCTATGATCCAATTCTTATGCAAGGTGGCACAACACCCTCACCATTTTGTGTAGTCTGTCCACGAATGACTTGGCATTTTTTGGACTTTATGGCCGCTTTGTAACGTGAGTGACTTCAATATCTTCAATGCCAGCCCAGTGATGCCAAATCTGGGTGGTCTCTTAGAGAGTGCAACTTTCCCAGTAATTGGTTGCACTGTTAGCCACAGTAAATGTAATGTAAACTCTCTTTCACCACCTGTCAAGCAGAAGTAAAGGAGCAGTAGCAGTGTGCAGCGAAAGTTGTCCATGCTCTAGCAACTATCTGGGAGCGTAGTGCTGCTGCAGTGGACTCTTGTGGCCCGACACACCCAACCCTGATTTGACATCATACATTTTCTTGTCAGGATGGGCGACACAAGTGTGAAGCACGTACCACCAAGCATCACACTTGGGAAGAACTCAAGGCACATCAACAAATTTAGACCAGAATTTCTGTACAAATTGGCAAATGCACTGCCCGACGGACTGCTTAAGCTGGTGTAAAATTCTGGGACTATACAGAGACTTTTAGAAAAGTAAAATGTTTTACTTAAGTAAAAGTAAAAGGTCTGCTTAACGGAATAAAATTGGGTTCATTAAATCAGCTTAACGCTTCACAAATTTACAGAAAATTACAATCGACAGTGAGTTTCCAGAACAAGTGGTTTCCAGCAGAACGTTCTGACATGGACAGGAAGAGATGACACACGCTGGACTACTACCTGAATATTTATTGTCTCTTCTGTCCTGAACTGCCTGAATGAACTGACTCTTCCTATCCGTGCCAGAACGTTCTGCGGTGTGCCAATTGTGCTATGGGCAACCAACAAGCTCAGGCAAACACTACTCTGGAGTAGTGCCTAGTAGTAATGCCTAGTAGTAATAGTAGAAGTAGTAGTAGTGCCTGGAGTAGTGCCTAGTAGTAATTCCATGCCTGAATTTAGAGCTACCACACACACAAAACAAGAAAGAATATAGAAAACCGAAAGTAAACAGCTTTTAGTGAGCACAGGCTGCTTCCACATAAATGAATTATCATATCATGTCAGTCCCTTTCAGGATTACGTATAATTGCCGGCGTTTGAATAGCCGCTGCGAACCACCTGCTGCGGTTGGAAATCCATGGGAGACGAAGCAAATAAGACGGCACTGCCGTCGTTGCTCTTGCCGCGAAGTCGACGCAGGAAATGGCACGAACGCCGACACACGTTAACGTAAAACATATAACATCTTGCACAACGCATCAAAGTTAGCCAATGTAGCACGGCATTTTAACAGCATGATGAACTCACCACCTGCTGTAGACAAGGCCGCAGCAGACGACGCAGAATGTATAGAAACTGCCCGCGCCGTTCTCCTCGCAAGTTAGTAGGGGAAAGAAGAGGAGAAGGGCGCACAGATGACGCCGTTGTTAACGGAAGAGCGCTAATAGCTATCGCAAAGTATTCATACACGCGGATAAAGGATCAAAAGGATTAGGCACACCAATAAACGGAACAAAGTCGAAGCTGTCCTGTCCGTCCCCCTCAGTCACCAGCGATTTAAAGCTACTGAAATTTGCAGTATGTAAAGGTTGCGTACTACTACGCACGCGGTCAAGCTTGGTAATTACAGCACTGTCGTGTAGGATTACGTGGCTCTGCAGACGCTTCGGTCCTAAAGGTGCCGCCACAACAGGAAACGGCGATTTGAACGAGGAAGCGGCCGACTATTTGACATTTGGCGTGTCCGCAGAACTTGCGAAAGCCGACATCGCTCACGAGAAAAGTGTTTCCCAAGAGGAAAAAAAAAAAAAGAAGAATACGAGCATCAGCTGCGCGCCAAGTTGCACTATGCAACCGAGCGGCGCCGCGGTACACATTAAGTCTCATGTTTGTCTCTCTCGCTAGGAAGCCTAATTCCGTGCTTCTCGCGTTTGTACAGCAGAATCCATCGCTACCAACTTTCCCAAAACGCGTGGCAAGAATTCAATGTGCCGAGATACGCCACTGAACAGGGAGCACCCATTTGGCGACATGATACGGCCACGCCGCGCCATCAAAACTACAAAACGCGAATGAATGAATTTGTCAGCTGTAGAGAATGGTGCCAAGCTGCTGGACCGCTATTTATGCGATTATTGGGCTCAACCGCTGCAAACCTGTTGCCACTGCCGGGGTCTAGGTTCTGTAGACGCTATATGATACCAATTTATGGTAAATGAAATAGGATATGTGTCCATACCTTCTCAATCCTTCTGAACACGCGCTTGGAAGGACTGGATTGCCTTGACTTTTGCTTTTTGTGGCTCGCAATACCGCAATCGACACCATTGGGCTGGATTTATTTAAATTTTTAGCTGCTGCATAAAGCAACAGATTTTCACCAAAACTCAGTGCACAAATTTAACAAAATTTTACTTAATTTTAATAAATTACATTGTTAGGTAATCTTTGTAAATGTGATAGGAGGTGTTGTTACGCTTGCTTTTGGTTGCGTTTGTGCCTTTAAAGTAGCAACACTGAAAGTAAACACGACGCGGCCAGCAGAAAATGGCGACGTCAAAAAGTGCGAACACCTACAATCGGCTCAACTGGGAAGAAGCCGAGTTCCCCATCCTCTGCCAAACATGCTTGGGCGACAACCCTTACGTACGCATGACCAAGGAGCGGTATGGCAAGGAGTGCAAGATATGCTCGCGCCCTTTCACCGTGTTTCGATGGTGCCCCGGTGGTCGGATGCGCTTCAAGAAGACCGAGGTATGTCAAACGTGCAGCAAGCTCAAGAACGTCTGCCAAACTTGCCTGCTCGACCTGGACTACGGCCTACCGGTGCAGGTGCGCGATAACGCGCTCAGCCTGCGCGACGACATGCCCAAGTCGGACGTGAACAAGGAGTACTACTCGCAGAACATGGAGCGCGCCGTCGCCGACGGTGACCCCAGCCAACCGTACGGGACTCTCGCCAAGGCGCAGAGTCCGAGCGATCTCCTGATGAAGCTGGCGCGCACGACGCCGTACTACAAGCGCAACCGACCGCACATTTGCAGCTTCTGGGTAAAGGGAGAATGCAAGAGAGGCGAGGAGTGCCCGTACAGGCACGAGAAGCCGACGGACCCGGACGATCCACTGGCTGACCAGAACATCCGCGACCGCTACTACGGCGTCAACGATCCGGTCGCCGACAAACTCCTGCGTCGGGCCGCCGCCATGCCGAAACTGGAGCCGCCGGAGGACACTTCCATCACCACGCTGTACGTGGGCAACCTGGGCGACCGTCTGACGGAGAAGGACCTGCGCGACCACTTCTACCAGTACGGCGAGATCCGCGGCGTCACCATGCTGGCGAGACAGCAGTGCGCCTTCGTGCAGTTCACCAACCGCGTCAGCGCCGAGCTGGCCGCCGACAAGACGTTCAACAAGCTCATCCTCGGTGGTCGCCGCCTCGTCATCAAGTGGGGGCGCCCGCTGGCACGCCAGGCGATGCCGTCGGGGTCCGACAGCACCGAAGGTCGCCCCTCCGGCCCGCCGCTGGAACCCGTGCCCGGTCTACCGGGGGCCCTTCCGCTACCGCCCGACGAGTTGGCCAACAACTACTTCAACCTGGCCCCGCTGCACCCACCTCCGCCTCCCATCGCGTTTGCGCCGCCTCCACCGCCGACAGCGTTCCTCGCGCCCCCGGGGGAGGTGGCGCCCCTTCCACCGCTCCCGCCTCCCCCGGGACTGGCGCCCCCCGGAACCGTGCCCCCGCCGCCGGCACCGCACATGCGCGCACCCATCCACTACCCGTCTCAGGATCCCCAACGTCTGGGCAGCAGGGGCAAGCTCTAGAGCAGCGCGTCTTTTGCATTCCCTTGCTCGCGGCTCTCTTACGGGCAGCGGCGAGAATAAAGAGAAACTTCGCCAACGTGAAGTGACAGCATTGCCAGTGCAACCGAAGTGTGTGTCTGTGCTTATTAAACTGGCATGGCTTGAAAGCAAAAGCGGTGATGCGGCTTGTCAGGTGCAGTGGTAGCAGAGGCTGCCACAAGTGGGGGCATTGTTTCGTTTTCTAGCTTCTCTGTTCACGTTGAGAGTAGCTGACTGATTGGCAGGCCTGTTTTCACTAAACCTGCTATTATGCCTATTTCACATGGTTTGATTTCGCACGTGCGACACTGCAAGTACAGCTGACAAGCCTCCAACCTCCTTGTGGGCACAACTTTTAGGAGCATAAGCACTTGTTTGGCTACCTTCCACATACCTTGCTGATGTTCCTGTGTAGTACATGTTTTTGGTTGCTGTCAGCTAGACGCAGTAGTGCCTTAGTCGTGAGCAAACCACAGGTACTGGTGGTGTTGGTTATCCATATGCTACACACAGTGACGCCACACTATCGGGCCACTTTGGGCGACTCGATGCGCGCAGCTCAGCCAAAGACTCCAGCTGGGCACAACAGCTCATATGTAATGAATCGGCTTACACAGCTCAGCTATCTGTGCTATCTCTAAAGATGTGGTACTGACTGGCTTTTTCTCTATGGAATTGTGCATTGAGACAGCAAATGGTTCCTAAGTATCCTCACTGCAACAAATACACATCTCCAAGCACATAACTTCTTTGCGAAAACGAAGCTTTCTTTGCCTTCTCCCCTGGTATGGTGTCTAGAAGAGTAGTCATGTCGATCGAGTGTAGTAAACTCTGCATCAGGACACAAAAATGGTGCTGCTGTCAGTAGACCAGTGCTTCTGCGCACGTCACTCATACGCAGGGAAGAATGTGGTGTAGACAAAAGATATGTGTGTGTGTGTGTGTGTGTGTGTGCTTTTTTTTTTTTTTTTAATGCGATGGTAAATGCCGCCAGGCATACAGGGGTATGGGATGGGAGTGAATAAGGATGATTAAATGAATGAAAAAAGATTCGCCGACCTAATGAAGTCCAAGAGGGATCGATAATGCGGTCCCTGCGTCCAAGCAGTGTAATTGCTCGGATTATGCGGCGAAAGTCCCGCTGCTGCGAGGTGTCGGAACCTCGTCGGTTTCAGTGCAGGGCAAACCCACAGCAGGTGGTGGATGTCGGCTTCAGCATTTCGCGACTTGCAGAGTGGACACTCAGGACGAGGATATAACGGGTGAAAGTGCGGCCACTTCCTAGTCACGGCAGGAGTGAGGGCAACTCCGACCCTGATCCTCCGAAGCGCAACCTCCTCTCTACGGGTAAGACCGCGCGGGAGAGGTTTACCGCACACGGAGGTATGAGAGCATGTGTGCGGCGCCGGAGGTGCACCTTTCTTGTTAAAAGGAGGGTGGTATCATCTAGGTGAAAGAGTTGAGGCAGTGACGATGGGTGTTTGTGTTTGAAGATTTCACTGCCACTGATTTCAGCTATGATGTGCTCTTCAAATACCATTCCGACTAGTGCAAGCAGACCTGTATGGGACATTTTGCTATTGTCAAAATATGCAAAGTGCTCGAATTGAATTAAATAAATTATGTGGTTCAACATCCACAAGCAACTAATGCATGAGCTATGAGAGACGTCGTAGTGGGGCACTCCAGATTACTCTTTGACCACCTGAGGATTTTTAATGTTCGCCTAAATTTAAGTACACTAGCATTTTGCATTCCCACCCAGTCAGAATGTGGCCGTCGCAGCAGGTAAACAAACCCATGACTTCACCATCAACAACACGAGAACCACCAAGCCATGACGGCGTGTAAGAATACTGTTTGTAGCAAGGATGTTCCACTTGGTACTGAATATACAGCTCCTGTATAACTAAGTCTTGCTGTTTGCCTTTCCTAAAGCTTAGTGAAAAGTCCTTACAACCTTTGATGCCATAGCTGGCAACATTTTGTCTAAGCAATAGGCAGACTTGCCTTTCCTGAAAAGTTATGGGGTGCAGTCAGTTCCTTGCATGGAAATTCACATGCTTCCAATCGAACTTGGTTGAGGGTCGTGTTGCAAAGTTTCGCACCAACAGAAAAACATGGCAACCGTGGAACCTCCCGCTGCCAGATCTAGTGGCCGACCATGAGACAACACATACAAGCTGACAAGTTCCGTAAGAGCTAGCACAGAAGTCTTGACACAGGCTTAGTTCACAGCTTGTTGCTGTGATCTCTCCAAGTGTTTGTGGTGATAATCACATTGTGTGATCACATTCCCAAATAATGCTTGCTCTTATTTTCTTGGGCACCATATTACAGGCTTGAGCAGAAGCACCAGGTTGCATCTTTGGTAAACCTCTTAATCGACCACACGGCTAAAATCTCACTTGAGGAGCTGTTCCTAAAAGCGTCCTTTGCCCAAAAACGGTGTCTCCTGCTGCTTGTGTCAGTGCTGAGAACAATGCTGCTTTAGGCTCCCCTGACTTGCAGTCCAGAGCAAACAAATAAGTGTGCATGTTAATCTTCTCTGAGGCAGAAATACGGTCGCTATTTGTGCGGACTCTGCTTATTTGGCCTTGGTGATGAGCTTCTGCTAACCGTACTGCTCACCTTTACATTGTAGAAGTTTCAACCTCTTTTAGTGCTCCCAAACATGCAATAACAGAGACCCGTATCTCCTCATTGCACAAACTGATGGTTACCAATGAATTTTTCATTGTGTGCTTTATGTATTGCACGCCGTCTGCCACAAGTACAAGACATGTGCCGCAGAGTGCTGTCGCACTGAGTGCAGCAGCAATTTTGCATGATGATGTGGAGAAGTGGCGAACTACGCTTTAGACAGATCGGTCAGCACACCTACTCCTCTAGCCACCATACCTTTGGTTTCGGCGTGTCTGTTTGGTCAATAACTTGCCAGCTAAAATGGGCCAATCCCAATAACAGTGTAATGTAAGACTGGGTTGATCCCATGTAAGGAAAATATATGGGGATGTGGTTAGGAGATTGCGAAGGAGTTTGAGAAGAAATGTGAGCTGCAGGAGCAGGGAGGCCAAGGTAAAGGTGCGTGCTGAAGCCTCAACGAAATTCCAGCGGATTTCAAAAATTCTAATGCTGTCTTTGACAATCATTTATATATATATACATACATACATACATACATGCATACCTGCCAGAATTTACTATTTTTTCATTAGATTCCAGACGGTTAGAGCTTGAGATTGTCGTATAAGCACCAATAAATTATGATTTCTTGTGTCCAGTTTAGGAGCAAAACTTCAAAAGAATACGAATAAGGACTCTAACTGATGTTCAAGGCATAATTTTTTTAAACAGGCTCAATTATTAGAGCTTGTCCAAAACATTTCTACTGCATTTCAGCCACCGTTACATGAATAATTCGGGAGTAATTGGGGGCAAATTTTCTCCTGTCTGGTGCAAATCGTTCAAGCTGCAATTTGAGTGCCAAGTGTCTCTTCAGAACAAGGTGCTTAAATTATTGTAATAAACATTCAGCGTCTCCCTCTCGAGCTATGCGGCACTTTTTCGTATTTTTCGCCAAGCTGCAGCATTGTTTGTCTTTGACTGCAGTATCTTTTAAATGGTGAGGTTGGCAGGTCTGTGTGTGTGGTTTTGCAAGCAGCTGAAGGCGTGTGACTTCTCCTCCACAACCCTCTCACGACATCCCCCCAATGTTATTGCAGCAACATCAGCAAATTTCTCCTTGCGCTCCTTCGGACCAACCAGAATGTTACAGCAACTGGGGGAATCGACAGGCCCGATAACGCTTGGCTTCTTTGTCACACTTGCTGGCTGTGGGTGTTGGCCCTTCGGAACCTTGTCGCCACCCGACTGGTCACTAACCTGCAGCAGCTGCAAGGGTGATGCCGACAGAACATGCTTGCTGAAGCTACGGAAAGCATAAGGCGTGAGCTCTAATGTTACTGCAAGAAAATGCACATTAAGCATGGCTGCAGAAACTGCATGCGCATAACTTTCTGCACAGGGTGGCACAAGTCCATTCTAATGCCACTGCTACTACTCACCACAACAACGTGCCATGTCAACAGTGCTGCTCTTCATATCGGCCAATGACTAAATCCTAGCCATCCAAGCGGCACCGCTGCTTTTGCTAAGTAGCGCCAAGCTTTGATGTGCACTGCCACACCCCGATTTATCACCCACACTAGTTCCGCTTCCTAAACTTTCACTTTCACTGCTGTTGCACATTCACACCACTATGCAGCAGTAGGAAGGATAGCAGCAGTACCTAGCAAGGGTTGACGTTAAGCATTGTTGGTATGGAATTATAATGGGTAAGGAGGTTGAAAAGAGAGGAGGTCCTGTTGTATCCTCGTCCCCATCTCAAGCGCTGTTGCCTGTCACAGTAGTAGCAGATGGCAGAGGTTCTGCTCAGAACCAGAAGTTGGGTAACATGGGTTGCGCTTGACGCCAGAAGCTGAGGGGATGAGTGAGAGGAGCACGGAGGAAGTAGGGTAGATTTGTAGTACTTGATCTGGTCGGCAGAAATATGTATGCAGTGCATTGCTAATTATTACCTTCAAAAACATTTAAATGACAACTTTGCTTCTGTGTGCAGCATCTGTGAACACCTTTGGTTCAATTCGGATGTGCCGCTGTGCAGTCAAGAATATTGATCAACCCAGATTTTAGATCGCAGCTCTTGGGCGCCCGTTCCCGAGTTAAGTGTCGGTGTCCTCGGCATCACCGAGCAAACGAGCACAGCTAAGATTGAAAGAGCGAGCGCAGAGTGCAGTGACGGATGAAAGAGCATGAGGAGGAGGAGGTTGGAGCAGAACCATAAGGTGGAAAGTAGAGAAGGATGGCGAAAGCGTGAGAAGAAAAGCGTAGTGCGGCACAAGAGGGACGCTATGGTGACAACTGCTATCAGATGGCGTGAGAGTAGCACGTCCACCGATACCATACATGGAAACAAAGTAAACCATGAACAGAGGTGTGTCTGCAACAGTTGCTGTGAATCGCCCACAGGTCACCCGCGTGCTGCCTTTCGCGATTTCCCGATTAGTGAGACAGTCGGGCCACCCTTCGCTCCATTTGCAATGTGCCTCACGAGACAGATTGTCCGTGCCAGCGATTGTATTGCAAAAGGAAAACGCGTATAGAGCTTCACTCAAATTTCGCATTTGGGAGTATCGTAGTCATCTGTTAATATTTTTATCCCAAAATAACAATGTCGAAATGGTGTGGCACTTCTCAGCACCTCAGCATTTTTCTTGCATGCGATGTGGTAGCATATCACCACCATCCTCGTGTGCTTACATGTAATTTGTAGTGAAGCTGCAGAAACACGAACTTTTTAATGCGTAGCATTTTTTGGCTACGTGACCATGGTCATGTGCTGCTCCATTCCGTTTGTTCTTCCGTTCCGTGTCTCCAGAAAATCCGTAGCACCGTCTAGGCTTGAATAGGTGGATTTCTATGAGCACACAAACTTCTGCATGCTTGCTGCCACCTACTTGTAGGTGCTCGTACCTCTGATGTGATATTTTGTCAGAAAGCCGCCGACACACATTCATCCAAAGCCAAAAATTCAGAATTTTATACAATAATTACTTGAGGGAACTCTGGTGCTAGTGTCTACGGGAAGTGCAATGGCTCCCGTGTGGGCCATTGCGGAGTTGAGCCAGCATGGGAATTATGGGAAGCACGTAGGTTGGCCTAAAATTTGACCTTCTGGCTTCAGACGGCTTCGTGACTTTGTAAACTCGTCATTTCAAACAATGTACTGTCTTGTAAATGATTAAATAAATGCCATTAAAAATGTCCGATCGCAGGATTCAAACACACGATGTCCAGAACAGAAGCCTGATATTGAAACCATTGGGCCACTGAAGCATGCATCAACAGGTGGCATGGAACACCCTATATGAAATTCTCGCAGGCAAGAGAGTGCGTTGAAAAGCTTGGCATATTTCTATTTGGTCATTTCATTTACCAAACACAAGGTTGATGGGTGATAAAACGAGTTTATTGGAGAGATTGTACAGTATGCATAGTATCCTTTGAAGTTGCTTATCTCTTAAAATACTGCAGTGTTGGTCTCGAAAGTAGAGTATAAAATTCATATAAATATCCTAAAGAATGCTATTACTAGACAACTGCCTAGTGGAGAGTTTGTGCCTCAATTTTTATTGTTCGGAGTGCTGAACTTTCCAGCAAAATCACTTGTGCATCATGGACAAGAAACCGACGGCACTGCGAATTTTCAGGCATGTCACAGTTGCTTGCAGGTTTACTTTTGCTTTGTTAGAGTGATGATCTTAAAATGCCAAAAAGTTCCATCAAGCAGTTTTTAGTTTGTTTCACTTGGTTCTCACCAAAGCTGACATTATAAAGCTACGCCAACGATAATTCAGTCTTCTACTAGGTGCTCACAAATGTGGAAATTCCAGTTGGAACAACTGATGTATGTGAAACCAGAATGCAAAGTCTGTGTATACAGATGTCGCAGCTGCAAAAAGTGCACTACAATATTGCTGTATGTAAGACAGGCAATCGTTGGTGTTAGTGGATTCAGTGACAGTTAGTATAGTCGCGGGCTTGCAGTCCATTTAGTGACAGACTTCCCAATGTTTTTTGCATATTCAAGCATTGTAATAAAAGAGAGCAAATATTTCACAGCACTTATAGGTAAACGCACCAGAGAAATTCGTGTTGCAATGCATGCAACTGAATAAAGGTCGCTCACAACATAAAAGTGGCAAGATGGCACTGTTGGCATTTTAGTAATGAAAACCATGCACTCCTGTGGAGTGTCTGTTGAAATTCATGTACTGATAAATTATGTAACTACTCCATGCAGCATCACCGGTGTGAAGAGAGGCTTCTAAAGATCTTGCAGCTAGTATACATTGCAGCACTTAAAGTCGCAACATAAGCTGGTTCTAAGCAGTACATCATGGTAGGAGTAATGCAACATTGTCAAAAGTGATTGTAAGAGGAAGGCTGAACCAAATTGCTTACTGTGCTTATCAAAGTGCACATTGTACTTGTGTAATGCTGAAAGCTGTTCATTCACAAAAATTGATAGAAGGCAATGTCATTTGGTTTTGTTTATATATTGCATGACCAAAAATTTCCCAGACCACGGTTCAGTGCACAGGCTGTTGACAACAAACAGAGGTGAAAGGTGTTTCTCAATGGTAGGCCTTGCGTATCAAGCATGTGGCAATGTGATGATAAGGAACATGATGCCAGTAAACTCTTAACAATGTAAAAAGGCTGTGAAAAGGGATGCGTTCAAAACACAAACTTGAGGGAACAAACAAGGACAAAACAATGCTAAAAGGACTGTCTCATACCTCTTCTAGCTGTCTGCGTTTCCCTACCGTAAATTCGTACCAGCTTGCTCAGCTCTTTGTCACTCTTAAAAAAGCTGCCATTCCTCGAGCAGAAACTCAAAATAATGCATGTAAGCTTGGTATTGTTGTAACACATTATTAGCAAATGGATAGTTTTAAATGTGACAAAATTTTGACTACATTTCATAACCTCTCTTTCCAAGTACAATGATCCATTTCATACATAGCGTACAGTGCTATGAATACTAGTGACTATGATACTAGTGAATAAGTGACTCACTAGAGATAGTGAGTCACTTATAAAAGCAAGGCAGGTACACAAGATCGCAGAAATTAGATGAAGCATATGCATCCGTGCTCGAAGCAAACCAAAGGCTGGAAGCAGGCAGAGATACTTTGTTAGGGGAGCTCAACAGTTCCAAAGGGAGGGAGGCTGCAGCTGAGAAAGCAATTAAGCACTTAACTGTAAGAGTGGCCGCACTGGAGAGGTGCAAGACTAACGAGGGTGAAGCTAAAGCTGCGAAAGAACAGGAGGCAGTTTCACAGAGTGAGTTAAACCGTTTCAATGGAAGGATAAAGACGCTGGAAACATCAATCGCCAATCAACGTTCTGATGAAGTCAGCACACCCAAACATGCTCTTCGTTCTGTCTTGCAGCAACTTTCATTAATAACATCCAGGTGTGATAATGCAGAAAATCGTTTTCAATGGTGCAATCTTCTCTTTGGAATGGTGGGCGATTGTAATGAAGACTGGGCAGCATCTGAGCAAAAAGACATCCAATTTTGTTCAGAAAAGCTCGGCATAACTACAACAAGCACAAAATTTGAATGAGTACACAGACTAGGGAAGTATGATGATAAGAAGGGTAGACCAATTATAGCGAAATTAACATATTTCAATGGTATAGTGCATATTCTTTCTTTTGCACGTAAACTGAAAGGTACTTCCTTTACCATCGGGGAAGATTTCTCACTCAAAACTCAAAGAATAAGAAAAAAACTTTTGAAAAAAACGCATTTGTAAAGGCTCAAAACAAGCCTTTCAGGTTGTCTTTTGATAAACTGCACATGGCATCTAAGACCTTCGTATACAACACCATTACAGACAGTGTTGTGCCGACAAGCAGATAACTTGGCCACAGTAAATGTGAAAATGATCCCCACGAGTCGAGTGCATGTATCAATCATTATTCACGGTTATTGTCATATGCAAACATCCACAGCATCGTGCCAAAATGCAATCTGTTCTCTTCGTTCCTAGACGATAGTGAATCGCACAACGTCATTGTCACAGAAGCATGGTTGAATCATAACATTACAGACGATGAAATTCTTCCCGATGCGGATTTATATAACATATACAGGCATGATCGAATCAATCAGGAATAAAGAGGGCGGTAACACCTTACTCAGTTAACACGAATTCAAATCTCAAAATTGTCTAGGCAGCCTGCTTAATATCTTCCATTAAGTTATTGATAGGTGCTTGTTACCATCTGCCAGATTCTGGTCATTTGTTCGTTAATGAGCTGCGCATCAGTATTACTAAGGCAACTGAGCTATGTCCTACTGATAGCATCTATCTCATCAGATATCTTAATTACCCCTTAATCAACTAGGCTCAACTATCATCAACTTGTCATATTTCAACAGAATTCTTCAACTTGACACTTTATTACAACCTGACTCAAGTCATAAACCAACCCACCCCTGAGACCAATATATTAGATCTAATGTATACAACAGCACCAGAAAGGATAAAAGAGATAACACACTTCGATGGATGCAGTGGTGATCAGTTACATCAGCTAAATTGAGACATTCCAGTCCCCTTTATGGACTATGTGACAAAGACAATTTACGATTACAGTATAGCTAATTTCTCAGACATCAACACAGAACTTGAAATTCTCTTTTACCATTAGTTTCTACCTTCATTTAACAGCCGAGTCCTCGATGAAAACTGGACAAGGAAGTGCAGCATACTCATGCTTCTGGACCCTCTGCCTAGCACTAATATCACGTTGAATTGACAAGAGCTTTAAAATTAAATTGTATTAGAAAACAGGTAAAGTAGATATACGCATTTGAGATGCATACATGAACGTTCTGAGGGTAATTTGAACAAAAAAGAAAACAAGCTCTGTGATAGGGAAACTGGGAAATAAAGGCCTCTGGGAAGACAATTCATGTCGGGTCGTGACGCCACGGCAGAGCAGACTGGCGGGCGTAGTAGCGGAAAGGGCACGCGCTGCGTTGGCCACCGTGAATCCACCATGTCATTGGGGAGCGGGTGTCAGCAAAAGTTATTTCCGCTGTTGAGGCGCTGCCGATGTATGTATGTATGTGCTTTCCTGAGCGCAGCTGGCTCCCGTTCTTGCGTTTACGTCGGCGTCCGAGCGAACGGGCACAGCGAACAATGAAAGAGGAAACGCTGAACGCAGCGGAGGATGAAAGACTGCGATAGCGAAGAAAGTGGATGACGGGGGTTCAGCGAAACCATGAGGCGTAAAGCGAAGGAGGAGGGTATGCCGAAAGCGTGCGAAGAAAGCGCGGTGCCGCGCAAGAAGGGCTTTGCGGTGACGACTGCCACGAGATGGCGCCATAGTAGCGCGCCTTCGTCTCTTCACCGATGGCGCCATCGACAAAGCATGCAGCGAGTGCCTTATCATGCGTCACCAGCGCGCTGCCTCCCGCGATCCCCCGATTAGCGGTCACGCCATACTTCGCTCTGTTTGCAACGTGCTGCACGAGACAGCTTGTCCGCGCCATCGCGAAATAAAAACGCGTATAGAGGGAGCTGATCATGATCGTCGGTGGAAAGTCCAAGCGGAAAGTCAGAGAGGCTGAATTAATCTCATGGGTGGCGGCAATGGAAAAGAAACCTGCCATGAGTAACTACTTAAGAGGAAAAAACGAAATCAGGAAAGAAACCATTTATGATAACTCAAAGGGAAGCTCATTGCTTTTCGAAGCGAGATCGGTATGCCTTAGAACACGCACCCATAAAGCGAGATATAAGAAGGAAGAAGAAGCATGTGCTTGCTGCGGTAAAGCTAGGGAAACGACGGAGCATATTTTATTAGAACGTGAAGACGTCTACCCAGCGGTCGATTTAGGCACCACTGGCCTCCTTGAAGCCCTTGGGTTCAGCGGGAGCAGTGGTAAAGCAAACAGGTCCGCAAATAGACATTAGTAAGAGGCGATTAGAGGATTGGTGGAAGAAAAGTAGGGAAACGACAAAAGGCGGAGACGCACAACAGCACAGTTCGCAATGGGGGATCAGAAAATTTGAACGTGGTAGTTCATAGGGTTTTTTTTTTTCATTGGTTAACCTAGGTAGAATATTAGGGAGCATAGTAGCAAGAGCTTGGTGGCGCAACCCACCGCCCCGTTCCAAAGCGGACGCTCATAACATCCATCCATCGGTGAAAATTTTTTTTATCGTTGATGTATTGTTACCCCTTAATGCCGCACCTGTCAGCAGCAGTGCAGCCGAACGCTGCACTAGAAATTTATCAAGCGTGACGAGCACCAGCGTGAGGGCGAGAGGGACTTGCCCCAAAGGGGCCACCGCGATCAGCTGCCTGCAACATCAGCTCCGTCAAACGGTACGTGCTACTCCTACCCAATCTCTCCTACAGCCACTAATCTGCTCGAAAAGCAATATCATGCAGTGCCTAAGGAAGACAGGGAAGCCGCCCATTCCGGGCGAAATCCGACCGCTTTTGTGCTAAGAACGATTATAGGCCAGAGACGCTCAGCCGCCGAGCTAAGCCTCACTCGGACCCCGCCAGCACAGCCTTCGACGCCAGCCGTTAACATAAATGTAACGGTTGAAGGCCACACCGTAGCCGCACAAGAGCTCCAGTCAGACGATCGGACACCAGTTCTATATAAAGCCTACGCCTCCCGACGAGCCAGTTCGCCGAAACCATCTCAACGCTCCGACAACGCTACCTCCGAGGCAGCAAACCCGAACTCCAGGAACGCGGCGCGCCACGCAGCAGCCGTAACCAGCAGCGGCAAAGCGCCAGCCCGCCTACCACCTGCGACCAAGGAGGCTCGCCTCGCATTGCAACGCAGCAAGCACCTGCCGCCGCTCCCACCCAACGCTATTAGAGTGGTCGTTCGCCCGTGAGGTGAAGTGCGACTCCTAGACTTTCCAACACCTCGACTCAGGCAGTGCAGACCCAGCTCCGAATCACTCTACCGGACGACTTCTGCCTGCGCATCCACCCGACCAACAATACTTTCACCATGGCAACAACACACTTCCCAACAGCCGAGACTCCGAAGACGCTGACCTCCCTCACCATTGGAGACCGAACCTACCCGTGCGCAGCTTACGTGGCACACCCACCAGAGGAGTCATCACAAACGCCTACGACGACGATACCCCAACGCAACTCTACCAAGACCTGGTCAGAAGAAATACAGAGTGCACCATACTACCAGCCGGACGCATGGGAAAGGCGCACTCCATCCTAATCACCTTCGACGCAAGTGCAGACCCGAACTTCATCAAATACATGGGAGCCATCCACTACTGCACCCCATACCGCGGCAGTCCGGATGCCTGTACCAGTTGCAGACAACCAGGTCACCGTCATGACGTATGCCTAAGTAAGCCCCAAGACCAATCTTTGCCCCCGCTGTGGAACACAACATCCGCAACAAGAACCAAGCTTGCACGCCTAAGTGCATTCTGTGCGAGGGCCCTCACCTTACCGACAAGGGATCGTGCAAAGGACGAAACCTTCACCAGACACGGAAACAGCCGAGCCACCCACAAACGCAGCATAGAGAATTGGTCACATCCGGGGACAATTTTCCCCAGTTGTCGTCCAACCAACACAAGCAAGCCTGGGACACTCCCCTGTCTTCTCACAAGCACACGGCATCCATGACAGCGACTCCCAATCTACTACATGTCCTTGCGAAATCCCAGGAGGAGACAGCGGCCGCCAAAGCAGAAGCTACAGCAGCCCGAAAAGAAGCCGCCGCCCTTCGTCAACATATCGCCAAACTGGAAGCCCAGATAAGGGCTCTTGCCTCTGGATCTCCCATTCCACCTGCCCCCGCTCCTGCCGCATCCCAGCCTCCCACCCCAACCCACCCACTGCCCATATCTTGCCCAGTCACTCCAACCCTACTTCCTCTCCTGATTTGCTAGCAATGGAGGCTGACACGAAACCCTCTACAAATTCAACTCCGTGCACAACACCCCCTCCCTCCACCGCCACCTCACTAGACGACATTAATTCCATACCTGCTTGAGTCTTTCGCTGCTCGCTTTGAGGCAAAATTGCAGGACGCTATTACTGACATCAACCAGGAATGTGCAACCCTCAAAAACGCGGTCATCCACATGACACAAGACAATGCTGCTTTTAACCAACGATTAGACGTGCTAACCCAAGAATTCTCTGACCGTTGTAGCGATCTTGAGTCCCGGCTCAATTCTTACTCAACCGCCCTCCCGAAGCGGGACTCCGCGCCATATAGACGTAAGCAGGCTGAAGCAACAGAAGGAAAGGACAACCCTTTGCCTGCCATAGCTGATGACTACCCCCGCCCCCGTTATTCCTCCCCCTCCTATCGACTCTCATGATAGCAGCTCCAAACCGCAATCTTAAACTTTGGCAGTGGAACTGCCGGGGCTTTGGCCAGAAGCGTCGTGTTGTCCACCAACTGCTGTCTTGTGCAACGGGGCCCGACATCTTTGCCCTGCAGGAACCCTCCAACTCACTTACCCTTCCTGGCTGTACTCCTATTCTGCCCACATCCCCCCCTACCCTCCCGGGTAGCGTTTCTAGTTAGTCGCTCAATCACCACCATCTCCCATCCCCTAGCGATCCAAGACATTGATCACCTTCTAATTGAGCTTGTGCCACAACACGCTCGAGCGAACAATCTCTTCATCCTAAATGTATATAGCTACCCAAAGTGCCTACATAGCAACTTCGAACGCCTCTTTACACTTGCGAAGCGCATAGCAAACAAGTGCCCCTTACTCGTTGTAGGGATACTTTAATGCCCCGCATACGGCCTGGGGTTACCCACATGACACAGCGAAAGGCCGTCGGGCGTGGTTAGCAGCGCAACAAACCGGTCTCTCCCTGCTCACCGACCCTACCTCTCCTATACGCACGGGAACCAGCGTCGGTAAAGACACTACAGCAGACCTTACGTTCGCACATCGCCTCCCTCACGCCACATATATGGTGCAACATACAAGAGAATTTGGGTAGTGACCATTCCATCATCGACATTCTCTTAAACATTCAACTACCCCGCAGACCTCCCAGAGGCTCCACTTTCACGAAGTGGGATTCTTTCCGATCATGTAGAACAGCGCGCACCTCCGCCCCCATCAAGGATATCATCGAATGGTCCAAACCACTACAAAGTGATGTCCGATTCGTAACTCGTCCCCTATGGGAGGACTACCCCAGCGACACAGTTGTCTCCCGCCTCCTAGATTTATGGGAAGCTAAAGCAGGCCTAGAACGACGCTGGCAAAGGCAGCGTTGGAACCGGACACTTAGACGCCGCCTCGCCTGTCTCAACAAAGAGACGGAGACATACGCAGCGACTCTCAAGGCAAAACTGGGAGTCACTATGCAACAAGCTAGATGGGAATATGAGTTTACCTCAGACCTGGAACCTCTTTAGACACTTAATAGGCTCCACACAGTCTAAGACTAAACAAAGACACAACCTCACCAAACTTATACATACTTCCGATACACTTCCATTGGAACTCCTCCAAGAACTTCGAAATCTGTACTTCCCCGCACACCCTCCTTTAACACACCCCGACTATGCAGGTCCCCCTAACGACTTCCTCGACCAACCCATTACAGAAGCAGAAGTTCAGGCTGAACTCCAGAGACTTAACACGTCCTCAGCCCCCGGCCCAGACGCGGTACAGAACAAGGCACTACGGAATCTCGAGGCCGAATCTATTGCGGCCCTTACCGCATACTTTAACGGGTGCTGGCAAAAGGGCACCCTCCCACCGCAATGGAAAGAGGCCAAAGTTGTTAATCGTTTTCATACCTAAACCTGGGAAACCTCTGCTCACCTCTAACCTCAAACCCATTTCTCTGACCTCGTCTGTCGGCAAACTGATGGAACACGTACTCCAGACCAGGCTCTGCCGGTACCTAGAAAACAATGATCTGATGCCCACCTGCATATTTGGATTTCGTACTGGGCTTTCCACACAGTACGTCTTCCTACAGCTAAAACATCATATTCTATAGATTCCCAAACCAACGACACCAAAGCTATCCTAGGTGTGAATCTTGCTGAGGCATTTGGTAACGTTACACACTCAGCTATCTTACATAACCTTACAACCTTGGCAGTCGGCGCCAGGATGTACAACTACATCCAAGACTTCCTCAGCCACCGCTGTTAGGAATGGCTTGCCGAGGTGCATGGCAACATGCAAGTTTTCTCAGCCAGCTGCAGCTGCGAGCGTTGCGAGCTTCCCCGAAGAGAACCATGGAAGCTTACCACAACTGCTGCGGTGACTTATTTCGTAGAGACCTCGAGGTGCCGCTTCAACACCCCCTCGGCGCCGTTGTGACTAAACGCGATCGGCGGACCAACTATTGTTACTGAACCCGCCACCGCCGATCTGGTCTGCTGTGAGCAAGGGAGTTCCGGACGGAATACATCTGACGGCAACGTTGCACGCGCCTTTCAAGACGCAAGGCAATGGAGAACCGGGGGCCACGCGGCGGGGGGTCAGGTTGGGGAATAAGAGGCGCCTCCTTTGGTCAAGAAGTAAGCCCCGAGTTCTGCGAAGCCCGTCTGGCCTCGGTGGGGGCAGTGAAAGCTGTGCGTACGTGTGTGTATGAGCCCTCCTCCTCCTAAAAGGCGGGTCGACTGCGTTGACGTTGGACGCTGCGAATCGGCGGTGAACTGCCGTTTTTCCCTCACCTAGGGATCTAGGGAGCACGGAGTGTATATAAGCGACCATTTGTCGGCTGCTAGGGTGTGCTCGTCAGCGTGCTCGTCAGTGTGTTCGTGATCGTGCTCGTGAGCTGTGTGCTCGTGCTCAATAAGCAGTATGTTTGGACCTTCGTGCTCGCATGCTGTATGCTTCGTCTTGCGTGCTCCATTTGGGAGTCACGCCAGACTGTCGAATGTATCTCTGGCTAAATGTAAATATCTGTAAGTAAATCCTGCTCGCCTAGTCTCGTCCTACCAAGTACCTGCCTACGACCTACAACCCTTACAACGGATGCCAGAGGTGGGATCATCCTCCAACTCTGACAACTAAATGGCAGCGGTGAGATCGGCCTACGGCTCGTAGATCGGTCTACGACTCGTAGACAGCAACGGCAGCTCACAGACTTTGGCACATGGTGACTCACCGGCATCCTGATCACGTTGGAGGCGCTTTGAGATTGACCACCTCTTGAACTGACCGGATACGGCGGAGAAGGACTGGTGATATGGTGCTGCTTCAGTGGGTAAGCGTTTGGTTTTGGCAGTAAGATTTACCAGGCTTCAATTTCTCTGTGTGTGTAGATTTGATTCGCTGGGATCTTTTACTTGTATTCTGATTTGCATGGGTATCGCAGCAAGTATTGTGTGGCAGCAGAGCCAAAGCTTAAAGTAGCGACCATAGTCCTATTGTGTTTGACGAGAGCTGACCTGTTGTGGTTGTGTGAAGAGATCGAGGTAGACGTAGAGGAGGACTTGACGGAATCAGAGATTCGTAAGACCATTCTCGAAAGTGACAATGATTTGAAATTCATAGAACAAATGGGTAAACAAATTGTAAGCGAAAAATGGGAACAGGAAGAATTTAGGCAAGAACAGGAAGAAGCAAGGCAAAAACTGAAAAGAATTTCGCAGGAAGAAGGCCTAACAGAAGTAACGAGGCAGTACGTTGCTGAATTGAACAAAGAGATTCAAGATTTGGAGCAGGCAATCGAACGAAGTCAACAGCGACTTGATAAATCTATAGGCTGGACACAGCGAAAGTGGCAGGAAGTAGATAGCAAATTTTGGTCGAAAGCCGAGCGAAGTAGTAGCACCTGCGAGATTAGCAGCACGTTCATAAGTGAACTCGAAGTGCTAGCAGCTAACGATGCCTTAGTGGCAGCAGAGGCCGTTAAAGGCCAGAGTAAGAGCGACGAGGTGCTGTGCCAACAGAGCACTGTAGAGACAGCTAGGGCAGCTGCGAATGAATTGGCACAGTTACCGCGCGTGTGCGTCGCTTGTAATGTTAGCGAGGTGGCTAACGAAGTAGAGAGCACTGCTGACCCGACAGACGCGAGCACCCATGTCGATTCAGATCTGCGTGCCGAAGTGAAGTGCGAGCTGGACGATGCAGTTGAGGGTAGTTCTCAGGATTGCGAGCTGCGTAGCTCAAGAGAAGACAACTGTATTGTTCAGGGATTGGTGCAGCTCTCCGCCAGTCTAGCAAGTCGAGAGACCGATGATTTAGTTATGAATCATACGGACTGTGTGGGTTAGACAGCGACCGAGACCGACGAGCTGTGTGCCGATGCACAGCGGGAGCTGGGCAGTGCAGTAGAGGGCAGTTCGCAGGAGTGCGAGTCGCGTAATTCGAGTAAAGCCTACTGCATTGTTCCAGAGTCGGTTGTGCTGTCCGCCAGTCGAGGCAGAGAGAGTGTAGATTTAAATGATAATCACTCAGACTGTGCGAGTAGGAGACTGATCCGGGCCGAAGAGATGTGTACCGGCCAGCACGAGGCGCGAGAGAGCGGCATGAAAGGGAGTTCAAAGAAAAAGCGCCGTAAAGATCAGAATGCGGTGGCTAATGTAGCGCAGCCAAAGACGGCGACAGACGCAAAAGGCAGGGCGCGAAGAAAAGAAAGGCGCGATCGTCGTTGACGACACGTGCGCATCAAGCACGTTCGGGCCACCGGTCAAAGAGAGACCGAGAAGCATGTTCTGCACGGACGCGGACATAGGGCACGGGGCAGTTATGTTCCTCGTCGTTCCGTCGTTCTTTTCGGAATGCAGCATGTAGTGCGAAGGAGCGCAGGGTTGCAAGACGAGACGAGGTGATAGGGAGTTGCGACGCGGTCAGTCGAGTTCGTGATGAAAGCGGGCCGCCAGGACGCAAATTGGCAGGAGACTAACGTCTTGGAAAAGCTGATACTGTGTCAGCCCTTTTGTTCTTCCTGAGTAGCCAGAAAAGCTTCCGAACCGCGACCACCTCGAGGACGCCTCAAAAGTATGAGTCAGACGTAAACTTTTGCATGAGGCCAAGGGAGCTTCAGTAGAAGTGAAAGGTGTCGTTTTGTTTTATTTTTGAGCATTGTGAAAATTTTCGCGATTTGAGGCTAGTATTTCTTTCAATAAGTAAGGTATGAGCTTTATGTTTTGTTCGAGAAGCGCTGAGATTTGAAAGATGCGTTTTAAGTAAAACTTTAGTTTCGCGAGGTGTTCATTAAGAGTAGATAGGCTTTCTTTGTTTTTGTGTGTGAGTAAGCTGAGTGTCAAGGTTATCGGTGAGAGGCCTAGGGTAACGCGCTTACGTATTAGCTAACCTTCTTTTTTTAATATAAGTCTTTTTGGATTTTCTAAGGTTAAGCGCGTAGATATTCAGTTAGTGCATCATTTGCACTGAGAAGAGGTCGTAGTTCCATTAGCGAGTGTCCTATACGGACGGAAGGAAGCATGTTTATGACTGGGTTGCTCGTGTGTGTTGAGGGCAGCCGTATTCTGACTTCTCTAGTACGCGTGCGTAGAACGGGTTATTAGCAGACGCAATTTTTTAAGGGTTCTGCGGTGTGCGCAAGTTACGCAAGTTTAGTTGTTCGTTAAGTTACATGTCCTGTATGAAATAGAGGAACAAATGTCAGTAAGCGTGATGAAATGCTTACGTACGACGCAAGTACGCGTTCTGAAGAGAGACTCCAAAGCTAGCGCGATTGTGATTACGTACCTATGGAGTTGGCCAGACTGTTCAGTGGCACCAGTACGTGCGATAAGTACGCCACTGCAATAGGGTAAGAACAGGCTGTTCGTGAACTTAGGCTGCTTATGTTCGGGTATTGGTGGTTGAAACCCTTCAGTTTAGTTCTGCTTAAAGGGAAGCTGAAAGGTTTCCCAGAAAAAATGAGTGAACATGTGTACATAATGGTTTTCAACCCTCCGAATTCGAATATCGTATCGAAATTGTGCGAAAGAAAGCGCAAATATGTTTTATTTCGACGAAAAGTGCAGCAGCGGACACGCCCACCTCACGCGTCTCGCTTCCGCCTGTGATTGGTCGGGCGACCCGTGACGTCAACTTTAGCGACCGACCGCTGCCGCTCCACATGAAGCGCGGTGCCAGGTAGTTTGGTGCTGTATGGAAAATTAAGAGGTAATGGAAAATTTAGAGAGACTGCGTTTTTCTGAAGAGTTCGGCGTTGCTCCCTACATGTACGAGCCGATTGCTAAGAGCCGGCCTCTCGAAGAAGCAAACGATGCTGGTGCGAGCAGTGCTTTCGACGAGAACGAAAGCGAAGTCTTGGGATCTCCTCGTGTTGGAAACGCTCTTTGGTGAGTATGTTTTTTGCAAAGCGATCTACTGATCTCGCCGATCTAGTGAGCTCGTTTCCGGTCAAACAACTGCAGTGTTGTGTTCCTGCATGCCTCCTCGTGGAACGTAAGCGGGGATGCGATCGTCAGCATTTGTGCGCTGTCCAAAGCTGTCCGCAACCTACAAAGACGGTTCAAACGCGTGAAAAGCTTCCCGGTTCATGCAGTAGGTGTAGTGACCTTCATCTGTGCGCCATCCGCACACTACTCGTAACCGAAGTCGTAAAGGCGGCGAATTCCGTCGGCTACGTGAGACGGTCGGTTTCTCGCTGTGCGCGAGAGACGGGGGCGGGAGCGTAGCGTCCTGGCGTGCGCCGGCTTTCCAGCACATGCAAACTCTACATTTGCACTGCGTTATGGTAGCTGCGTGCAGGCTGTTTTACAACACTCGTGCAAATAGAAAATTCGCGGCGCTTTGCGACGAAACCTGCGTCGAGGACGGGAAATAAACATGCACCTTCCGTTCAGCGTGCTAACACGAAGGAGTTCGCAGTAAATCAAAATCTAGGTTTGGACGAGTTCGTGTATTCATAAGGCCTTCCAACACCAGTTATCATCAGTCAGTCCGCACTCGTGCCGTCTTTGTTTTCGTTGCTCCGATCTTTTCGCGCTGCGTTTAGAAAGCCTGCTAGCGGAAAGTAGTCCTCTCTCATTCTGTGGCCATATACAGCAAGTGCGCAGGCCGAATTGCAGGGCTGGCCGTATAAGTGCTGCGTGCTTGATAATGTATCAAGCTAAGGTGCACTTGCTAATTTGATACTAGTTCTTTGCATGTGTTCATGAGTGCAAATGCTTCTTTGGTAGTCTTTGATGCCATTTTAAACACACTTCACTTTTAATAGGTGTTCGTGCCATCACTGTATTCCAATGAACAATGAAGAGGACTGCTGCTGCTGTCAAGAAATTAACGAAATCACTCAAAAGCAGAAGCATGCACAATGCATTACAAGGTCCCGAAAATTTAAAGACGTTTGTCTGAACAGGACTGTGCTTGAAGTGGCACTTGTACAGCAAGGTACTACATTATCAGGAAAAGAACCCACAAACAGGTGAGATTTGATATAGATCAGATATGTGCTGCAATATAATTTACTTTCACTTACAGACAGTTGAGATATGCTGCATATCGGCAATTTGCATATCTAATATGGAGAAGAATGGGCAAACACAAGAGACGCATTCTGCCAAGTTGTGTCCTGTGTGCTATCCGGAAGAAATATCCATCTCATAATGGAGTGTACACGGGGTTCAAACATTTTTCAAGCTGCGTCGAAGTAAGTATTTAAACATGTTAGTAAAGGGACTGAATTACTGCATGCACCGATCTTGACATTATGAACCAATATGAATTGCATCACTTACCAATTGACTTTACAACTTTCATGCATGTAGTAAATGTTTTTGGCACAATAAAAAGTGAATTTGGAAGCACATATATATTTTATTCAGTGTCATTTTATCTGGTTGCCACACATGTAAAATAGAAAAACAGCCAACCCTAGCATACACAAACACATATTTATAAAGTTATTTACATGGATGTCGTGAAGCTGTCACAAAGGTAGTTTGTCATGCACTGTGTCATGAGTCTACAATGGCTTGTGTTAGGAGCAAACCAGCTTTTCATATTGTTGGCATTCTCATTGCATTTTGCTACAAGACCATAATATCCAACTACTTGTTGAATCTTGTTCTCCGCCTGTTTACAAGCTCTTCCTTTGATGCTTTAGGAAAGCGGCTGCTGAGAGGTGGCGGAATCTTCGCATTTGTGGTCCTTCTCGTCCGTAACACTGTGACAGCGTCCAGCATAACCACTTCCAGTAGTCTCTTCACATAGCCTGCATTAGGATTTCACAACACAATGTATGTGTGAAGAAATAAAGTGCAATATCATCAGCTTACCATGTGTGGGTTGCTCCTTTACAGGACAGGCAACCGCATTGCCTCCTGTGGCTTTCGGGTATTTCACAATCCACCTAGAAGTGCCATCCTGTGTGCATGCCTGCCTTCTCTCACTGTTCTCATTGTAGTGCATGGCTGCTAACCGAGTCCTGGAACAGTTACATTTAATCATTTTGTCACTTCAGGCCATTGAATCGTGAAACAATTTGATGCATCCAAGAGATGCAGGAGACAAAATACAGAGTAGAAACAGTGATTGGTAATTAAACAAACTACAGCCAGGCAAACAATCTGTGGACCACGGCTTGGACTCCAAAAGCAGCCAAGCATTGACAAATCTGCTATTAACGAATGCTTGATCACTGTAATGAACCATTGTGGCCTCAGTATAGTTTATATACTACATTTTTTTTATTTCATATGGTGTTCATATATTTATCTGGTATAAGCAGTTTCTTCACTGAAACACACTGCTCGCTTGATTTCAGTATCTCATCAAGACTCAACTGCAAAGCTGAAATATTTAGTTACCTTGCCACCATTCCTTCAAAGGAGTACTGGCACAACTTGGGCGCAAAATGCAGCAGCACGCTATGGAAAGCTTCTAAACCATAGGTCTGGAACTTCGTTGCTAGTTGTGGCAAATCTCTCAGGAGGGCCTTGGAAGTCGCTACTTCCTTCAGCTTCTGGAAAGCCTTCGACTCTGAATGGAAAGTGTAGAAGCACCAGTGCCAAGTGTATACACCAGCCATATGTGTGGATAAGCAAACTGGCTGCTGCACGTGTTATTCCACTGAGGTAGTAACATTACATATTACAGCACCAAGCTAATATATTTTCTTGCATCATAATATATGCCATTATTCCGACTGTGACAACAGAGGTGGCACTTTTTCAGCTGGCAACTTCCAAAATCAGAAAACAAAACTTGTGCATGCGATTAGAGCTACAGCGGCATCTATAGCAAGAAAGAATAGAAAGAAAGAAATACGGATTCAACAGCAAAAAGCTACACAATATTTCTGAAGTGGTCAGACATCATGTACTCGCATGACACTGCTTGGTACAGCTAATATGTTCTTCATTGATGTATGTTATATTTCCATCAAAAGGCAGAGTACCTGTGCTAAGCCAATTCCGCGGTTCAATGTCTCCATGAAGACAGGATGGAAACAGTGCATCCTCATGGCTGTGAATGTCTCTGACATGATTTAGCAGTGATTTCCACTTCGGAACAATTAGCTCCTTGTGGCCCTCACTTGAGGCAGCCGACCAATAGAGGTGGTTCCCAACAGCTTGCGTCCACTCCTTGAGCTCTTTGGAGTCATTTCTCTTAGCCACAGCAAGCAACTTTTTGTGAACACCTGAAATTTAAAAACATATATGCATGCCTTTCTTGCAAGAATGCATAATGCAAGTAAAAATATTCTGGTCCAGTCAAGTACAGACTACATCATACCTTTAACGACATGCCAGACATCGAATTCATGCGTGATGTCGGACCTCTCCTTCCGAAGAAAACACTTTATCTGGGCATGCCGGTCGGTAACAATAGACGTCACATCAATGCGGTGATCCTGGAGGAAGCTGAGGCTACGTTTCAGGCCTTCCAGCTCCATATAGCAGCTTCCGCCTACTTCATTGGACTGCAAAACGTGACAATTCAGTATGTTTTACACATAACAATGGTCTGTCCTCTATAAACAGAATGAAAGTGAAGTGATTATTTGCTGCGTAGACTTATCTTTTAGCACTGGTTGTTACAGATATAGCATGCTATAGAACACAGTTTAAACAAACCTGCACAAGTTCAAAATGCAGTATTTTGTTGCGCTGAAGATCCAGAAAGGAGTATGTTCCGAACTTTGCGCTAAATCCAGGTGAATCGGCTCGCCCATCACCGGCAAGTCTCACTTTTTGCTCCCCTATATCCACAAGCAACAGTTGCTGTTCGTTTTTCCACACCTAAAGAAAATTCCCACTAAATTAAGCACATGTCAATTGCTTTAAATATCTTTTAAGAAATATGCTTACCTTCCCAATGGCAGGCCAGAGGTGAGAACGCTGAATGTTGAAAAATGTCCTCTCTCCGAATACTTGTACCCCAACAAGCGAAAGCATCCGGAGGGTAGCAGTTGGGTTGCACCCAGAAAATAGTATGGCTGCAGAAAGCCGCAGGTTGAGCACAGCCAACTGCTGAATGCAATTTTGATTTTCCCAAGAAATCGTGTGGCCCGACTTGCAGACTGTAGTCATCTGAAAAAGAGTTCCTTGGCACTGGACATGACATGTGCAAGGTGCAAAGCACTTGCGGCAGAAATTGAAAAGCATCCTAAGCTGTTTCTCCTGGACTAAAATAATTCTTTCATTATCAGGAGCGTCACTGCAGTCCTCACTGCAATTCCTTTCATCGGAGTCGATATTCCTGGAAAAAAACAACAATCTTTCAGCTAAGGTGCGTAGCACAGACCAAGGGAGCTTGCAAAATAACTGCGTCTGTTGTGCGCACTGACCCAGTGCGATCGTAACAAGCCAAATTGAGAAAGCATTGCAATTTTTTACGCCATTGACATAACGTACCCCTTTTTCCAGTCACTCAAGGGGCAGTAGTCGTCATCACGGCTGAATGAGTCGCCATTGTCACAGAGTTCCTCGTTATCACTGTCCTCGGAGCTTGCTTCACACACTGTAGTGCCCAACTGTACCTGGGTGGCCACACTAACCATCGAGGCACCAACCTGAACACCTGGTAAAAAATTGAAGTACATGAACAGGAGTTATCAGGACTGAATGAGGTTAATTTCATTCAACTAATACTATGTCCACCGACTCAGCTTTAGTGAAGCTAAAACATTTGTAGTATTACGGAAATACGATTCCCTTATTACAGCCCATAAGTTATCCCACTAACTGAAAGAAAGCATGCAGCTGGTACACTGAAAAAGGCATGCCAAGTTTAATAGAGCATATATATACATACCTATAGAAACACCACAAGACTTTGTCTGTGCTTCCTTTGATTTGCATTTTCTTTTCATGTTCACTTGTGATGCCTTAGAGCAGTTTTCAGGATGAATAATGACTTGAAAGCACTTGTCGTCACCTTTATGGGAGATCAGTGCTGGTTCTTGGGCACCGTCTGCAAGTGGCAAGTTTCTTGTAGCGCAGTCATGATCTGTGATGTCAACTGCCATGAATTCTTGATCTTCACTGTCACCTGGTGTGCAGTCACCTGGTGTGCAGTCACTTGGTGCGCAGTCTTCAGTGCAAGCCGTGTTGCCTAACAGTTCATTGAGAACCTGAATATGTAGAAAAAGAAAACCATATGATGCTCTTGCTGCAAACAGGACAAAGGAAAGTGCACTTCAGTACGAGTAAAATTTTTCCATGTCTTGCAAAAATAATTTCAACGCTAGCTTTATGGAACAGATGAATTTTACAGCTGCGTTGCAAATCACACATGTCATCTCTAGGCGAAGAGGCACCATCTATATATGCGTTAGCTTCTCCATACTTGTATTCATTTAGGTAGCTAGAATAGGCTTTAATGGTTGCCATATAGCTAAAAAGTCTGCTCCCAGACCTCCGTGACACCTCTCTTGAAGGTTATGAAACATTGGAAGGAAAGAGGCTACGTAGACTACCCTACTCCTCCGCGTTCATAAAGGAAGTGTCTCTTGCATTGTGGTTTTCCTCATCTTTATTTTGAAATGTGCCACTCGATGCTACAAGTTTTTTTATGTTTTATTTGCCGGGAGCCGGGAGCCTTCTCGAGGCAAACGCTTTCTCGGCGCTCCGAGGACGAAGAAAAAGGTGCCGCGCCAATTTTTTAACATAATTTGGCCACAGAGGACTACACATGAATCCTATAATGCTTGAACTTAAATAGGACCAAGCGAGCGCATCTACGTATCGCGTTTTCACACGTACGAGCTTTCCGAGTAGAATTACGTGCGGCGCGCAGTCTCCGGTTGCGAATTTCGCATAGCGTAGCCGCAGTCTCGATATGTGATATGATGGGAGAGCTGCGCACGAGCCTAACCTTGAAACGCTTTCTTTAGTACGGTGCCGTTTGCTACCGTTCTCGTACAAGCGCCGTTTAATTCAAGCGTAACGCCTCACTGTTACCAAGAACCGGTACACCAGCTCAAACTCCATTTATCTGAAAAGAGCATTGTAGCAATCACTAGCTTACACGTATTAAACTACACTGAACAATGGTTCGCGCAGTCAGGTTCTTACCTCAAGCTTCCTTCTTTTCGCGAAAGCTGGCCTTGACAGCGGTGACGAGCTCCTTGTGTACGCGAACACTGACGGCACTGCGCCGGGCTTTAGACGAGCCGACTTGACTGGCAAACCCAACGCACGTTTTAACGACAAATTCTCGTGATAATCGTCGTCACGGAAGTGGTTGGAGCACAGCAGTGTTGTTCTTGAGGGCTTGAAATTCTTTCGCTTTACAGCAGCCTCCCACTTCCTTAAAAGCTTCTTGTCTTGTGGGAAGCAATGGAAGACAACATCGTCGCGGCCGCTGGTGTTCGTGCAACCGTAGGCTGCACAGAAAGACGGCATGATCGGCCCACCACATCAGTTGATGCTGCGCACGTTGACCACCACTCTACATACACACAGACGCACCAACAAAGAAATGCAGGGTCGATCGAAGCAGATTACGACGGCACGCACGCAGAAACAAGCACGGTCAGGCACGGTCGCGCAGGCTGCGAAGGAGCAAAACACTAAAGTTGACGTCACAACACGGCGGTTTCCGGTCTCCGCTCGCATCGTCAGCGTCAGCAGCAGCGCGCGGCATTCGACGGGGGGCGGAGCTACAGCGCAATTTCAACCGACGATTACGTCGCTCCTATTTGAAAAAAAAAACCCAAATTTGACCTACATGGTTTATAAGGTTCCCGCATCCGTATATGAGCGTCTTATTGAATTCGACAGACTCTTCAGCTTCCCTTTAAACCTCTACTCTTGTGCAGCGCGACGGTCAGGTTTGGTCGAACTCGGGAGGAACGTGAACGCTCGCTTTGGCGGCACGAAATTTTGGGGCAAAATTTGGGGTTCCCAGTTGAGTGGCTTGCGTAGAAATTTTGGTAGGAAGCCTTGTGGGTTAACAGCTGATTCCGGGCGTTTGCACGCTGAGCGGTATTGTGTTGCCGGGATCGACTCTTCTGGGCAGGTTGTTGCGAGATGGTTGCAGGCATTCCAAGCCGCCACGGCGCATATCGAAAGAGGACTACCTCCCGTCTACGTTCGGATATCGCCGGGCACGCAAAGCGGAAGCGCGGAAACGTGCACGCTTGCAGTCTCGGAGGGGCGCGCATGCGTGCAGACGGCGGTCTCGACACCAGGGGTTCACCGCTGGCTGGAAGGGGAGGAGGGTCGCTTTGCCACGCGCTCGCGCATCCCGCAAACGTTTGCTGTTTACTGTACGCTGAACACCCACTGCGCGCGGTCGCCGCGATGGAGTCACCCGAACCGCCTTCTTGCGTGAAAGGTCGGCAGTCGCTGAGAGTGAACTTTGGGAAATGTGTCCTTATAGTGGGCTGTCTGTATAACCGAATGGAGCATAACAGAAAGAAGCCTCAATGCAGCGATCGCACGGGTTTGCGGTGACCGACGCGCTTCTGCATTCATGTCCGCGCACAATGTTTCTCCTTCGCTGGGAGTGCGTTTTCGCACCGTGCCGTGAGCTTTAGGCCGCAACATATGAGCATTTGACATTACACAAGCAAATATTGTTGCGAGGACGCTATCAGAGCTGGCCAAAAATAATTTATGTTGTAAGTAGGGGCTTCGACGCCTACTGCTGCGACTTGTGATGTGCCGTCGTGACGATTCAATTTTTTTTCTAGTCTTGGACATTTCAATGTCATTACTTCTCACGTTGCGTCGCACTGTATGCATATCGGTCTTCTCAGCAACCAATTATGCGCTGCTTCTTTTCTAATAATCCAGTACATTTCATTGCTCGCTTCTACACAAGCACGAGCATATACCACGCCTTTTTTTAACGTGCTTCTTATCTTTCCCTTTCCATGCCAGTGAGCTTGCCAGCATCTAGCATCAACAAGTTCATAGACCAAAGCTTCGTGATATTATAGCCGGGCCGCGCGCGCGGGCGAGCGTCTCAGCGCGCTCTTTAATTTTGCTACTCACCGAACATCGCCGCCCCGACACCGTATCAGAAATGTTCCTCGCGAAAGTGCTCTCTGCACATTCGAGTTGTAGCCGATGGCTGCTTGCCGGTTCTAAGTTTCGCAATCCAAGCTTCACGCAGCTTCTTGTCCTGCGGGTACTTGTGAAGGCTGACACCGGGCTCCGTTGTGTACGCCCGGCACTGTGGCACCGAGCCGTAGCCTACCGTATTGGAATCCTTCAAAGGCAGCGACTACCTATTATAGGGCTTTCAAGTGTTATCAAGCACATACCCAAAGCAGGAAAACCTCCCCACTTGATCAGAACCGCAGCGCAGATGGACTTTAAACTTTGGTTTTCAGCTCGCTTCGTCACTTCGGAAGCAGTCGACGCGGCCGCTGTGTCCACGTGATCCCTCATGCCACGTGACGCCGACGGCGGCGCCACCTTTCCCAGTGGTTGAGCTCGCCCCCAATAAGTCATAACGTCAATCCGCCTTTTGCGATAAAACCCCTTAAACTTCGTAAAGTAGTGCCACGCTTTGAAGAATGCCGCCTCCTCCTCGCACGCTCTGGCCGAGGCCGACGCCGCTATTGGGCTAATAGCATCACGCGGGCCCTCGCGCCATGCATCAGCGCCATTTTTGCTCGAGAAGCATCTATTGGCGGCGAGGAGTTACGGAGTCGCCATCTATCGGAAGCGCCTCGCTGGCGTAGTATGAGGGATCACGTGGCGCGCTCCTCATTGGTTTTGCTGTCAGCGCTCACTGAAAACACCACGCGCGAGCTCTCCCGATCATTTCTGTAAGTATTTTAGAAACGAGAGAAGTTTTTTACTGTCTAAATAATAATCTTGGGCAAACTGAAAGCACACAATCGTTTACAGACTCTATCTCTTTACCGAATACGTACAGTGAACGCCACAGCGCGCGGTCGCCGCGATGAAGTCTCCCGAACCAGCTTCTTGCGTGAAAGATAGGTAAACGCTGAGAGCAAACTATGTGAAATATGTTCTTATAGTGTTTGTATAACTAAATGGAGCGTAATAGAACGAAGCCTCAATGCAGCGATCGCGCAGATTCGCAGCGACCGAATGCGCGTCTGCATGCTTGTCCGCGCACTGTTTCGCTTTCACCGCGCGCGCGTTTTCGCACCGTGCCATGAGCTTTAGGCCGCAGAATATGAGCATTTGACAGTGTACAAGCAACCATTGTTGCGTGGGCGCTATCAGAGCGGTTCAAAAGTAATTTCATTGTAGAGACTTCGACGCCTACAGGGACTGTGATGTGCCGTCGCCACGATTCAATATTTTTTCTTCTAAATTCTTTGAATTTTCAATATTATTTCTCGAGTTGCGTCGCACTATGTTTATAGGTGTTCTCAGCGTGCAATTTCCCGCTGCTCCTTTTTTTGTAATCCAGTGCATTAATTCATAACATAAACATGACCATATGCCATGCTTTTTCTTAAATGTGCTTCTTACCTCTGCCTTTCCACTCCACTGAACTTGCCAGTATCTATAGCATCGACAAGTTCATGGACCAAACCATCATGACATTAGTCGGGCAGCGGACTGGATCGAGCGTCTCAGTGCGCGTTTTCAGAACATCGCAGACCGGGTGCCGTAGCAGAAATCTTCCTCGCGTCTGTGCTTGCTGCATACCCGAGTTGTAGCCGATGACTGTTTGCCGGTTTTATGTTTCGCGAGCCAAGCTTCACGCAGCTTCTTGTCCTGCGGCTACGTGTGAATAAGTCTGACACCGGCCTCCGTTACGTGCGTCCGGCCCTGCGGCACCGAGCAGTAGCCTACCATGTTGCGCGCCTTCGAAGGCAGCGACTACCTATTGTAGTGCTTTAAAGCGTGTAGATTTTTATCGTGTAGATATAGCGTAGCTGCACGGTGAAAAGAAGGACATGAAGGACAAGGACAAAAAAAAGAAGAGGCACCGGTGGCGATTTTTGCCGCAACCTCCGCTACTGTTACGGCTACGCCGGTATTTTTTGGTGGGGTTTAATTTATGCGTGAATTGCCAGACATACCACTCTGGTCTACGACCGAATGAGTTACGTCAGCAACCACAGAGCGTCATGCTTCTAGCCGCTTTAAGCTGGTTTGAAGAATGACGCAGCGGAGTTAGCAGCGCCCCCCAAGTGCACATCCCACGAATTGGAGCCACGCTCCGGGCAGGGGAGACACTTGTACCCTTTAAGCGGTGGGTCTCCGCCGATGGTGGGATTCGAACCCGCCACATACCGAAGCCGAGGCCGGCGCCCTAACCACTGCGCCACGACTTCGGTGACATTTCGAAGGTTAACATCGTGTTTTGTGTGCGGAAACGCTTTCTCCCCCTTACCTACTCTGGAATCCTTTTGTTCCCTTCTTGCCTGAGGCAAATCTGCCCTTTTCATGGTGCGACGGCGCATGCGCCCAGGCCTAGCGGATTAGTCGCGAAACATCTTGGAAGGGTCGGGCGCAACCCCGCGTGCCGGGAAGTCCCCTGTAAAAGAAAAAAAGAAGTAAGCACTCGGACGCACGCCGCTACAAACGCTCGTGTGATGTCTTGCCTTGAAACTCCACTGGTAGGTCGTCAGCGTCAGCGCGGTGCCGAAAACGTGTGTAGCTTAAGACTGCAAGTCAACTTTTAAACAGAAAGCGACTAGGTTGTCGTACGGAGTGCGCCGTGAGGCTACGTTGTTGCCGCCCTCCATTTATGGCTGGCCAATTCATTAACGAAAAGTCCTTGTGTTACACTTGGGCAACGCTTTAAAACATCACGTTGACGACGAAGTCTTGTTGCAAGGGCGGCCCTCACATGCTGGTGGTGGCAGCGCGCGCGTGGTTTCACGTAGCCATTCAAGGCGCGGCAAGACTGGGTCGATACGAAACCGACTAGACGCTCACGTCAACGACTGACCCACTGTTCAGTACAATGCGTCACTGAAAGCACAACATCATATCAGGCCGAACACGACGCAACCGACGAGCGCGAGTTGCCGCACTGCGACGGGCTTTCTTGTCAACAGCACCGAGAAAATCAGTGCGCCGGCCATCGTTCGACCGAAGCCTAAGCGATCGGCTATCAAACTGACGACGCGAAATGGCGACAGTGCCTTCGCTTGTATATATAATTAATCGCCGTCAAAGTGTGGCAAAAGATGCCTAAAAGTTGAAATGCACAAGATTCAACCCTCCCACGCCGTCCGTGCACATGAAGTTTCAGTCAATGCTGATGCTGTTCAGCGAATGTTAAGCCCAATGCCGTCGTGCTCGTGCACCCACTGTTGGCGCACTTGAGCTGAAAGGGAAGCAGTTAGAACGAATGAAACAGCTTTTATAGCTCAGTGCTGTCGTTCGCGATTAGAAATCGACTACACTGCACTACGCAAGGCGCGTATACACTATAAGCGGCAAGCGGTGGCACCGCGTCACAACACAATTTGCTGTTTTCACAACGACGGAGAAAAAAAGTTACGGCCTGTCCGTTTAACGGAACACACCGTTTTTCATTTACGGAAAAGTGTGCGGCAACGTTTTACCTTCATCTTTCGCCGTAAGCTGACACATTCTTTTTTACAGTGTATAGGCGTACCGACGGCCTTTTACAACTGTGAATACATGCTCGTGAACCACAGGAGTACAAATCGAAACACGCGAAAACGAATATAAGTGCAAATGTAGAAGAAATAAATGGACGCAAACTACGACCTTTTCTTTTTTTCTATTCTTTTGTTTGCTTGATGAAAATCTGTATTGGAACATTGCAACTGTTGTCGTTACGTTATTTGCATCGGTGCAAATACGCTTGGATAGCTTCCCAATCTTATTAAAGAGGATCGATGTGTGCATTTTTTAATATCCCTGGTGTACATACTCTTAGTACATGTTTGGACTGTTGATGTACAAGGCGGTAAGAATTGCTCCTCAAATTACTGCGTAGTTGACCATTTCTGGGCACAATCGATAACATAACAGCAACGCAAAGGCACGTAACTTGCTAGTAATTACGAAACTATTTTCAAATTACTTCATGACACACTATCCGCATACCGAATATAAGGCGACGAGCACTACTAATGCTTATTTATATCTCTTAACCGCTACGTCTTTTTTATGCGGCTTTGCTGAAGGCGTGTTTATGCATTAGTCTTGCGCAACATTATTTCATCAGCGCAAGAAACAAGTACAATAGGCAAACCCTCAACAAGATTGGAAGAAAGCATTCAACATAATCCTAGCTCTCTTGTGTAGCCTACCTTTGCTTATATGCCCATGCCCTCGAAAATTCATGCGTATATCAGCGGATACAAGTAGACGCGATATAAGGGCCAAGAACACTTCTACATGAAAACACGTGAAAGTATATTGTGTTTAATCACAGAACCACTGTTGAAATACTTATTGAGACAGCAGTATCCAAACTATGCTGGCTGCGTTTTGCGGCAATGCTATCCATCATGCGCCCGTGCTCGACCTGAAGATGTATGTGGTGGATCGGCCCCCGATAACTGGCTCTCGTGCACATTTAGCCCTCCTCCACTAAGGCATGACGTCATCCTGCGTTCATGCCACATCTGATCAGGCAGCTCGCTTTCCTCCTTCTCCCCTTTTGACCTGTGTTGTTTATTCTACCCCTGCATTTTATTCAGCGATATATCAAATACATCTATTAAAAAATATGGAGCACGCTTATGCTTCGCGTTTAAGAGTGGCACGTTACAGCATTCAAAGATCTCTGACTGCTTCTCACACTTCCCGGCAACTGGAGCATATGTACCTGTAATGTTTAGCGGGAAACGTCGACTGCGAACGCTAGGCACGAAGGGGGGATTTCTGGAAGAAATGGGGCTTCCAGCATGCGGCCCGATGGATGGATGGATGGATGATTGTGGCTCAACCCTTTGAATCGGGCGGCGGCGGCGCGCGCCACCTAGCCTTTAATGGTTCTATATGCATGCATACCTATGTATTTACTCCTTTACTTTTGCGTTGATATTGTCCACCAATCAGATAGCCTCCGTTTAGTTATTTCTACCTGTTCAAAGTCTATTCTACTTTCACTGTCTTTAAAACCCAAGGCTTTGAATAGTTCCCTGTTAGATTCAACTGCAGGGTGAAGTTGTTTACAAGCAAGTATCACGTGTTCCGCCGTTTCCTCCTCCTCTCTACACGCCTCGCACACCAAATCTATCTCCTGGTATTTGGCTCGGTACGTTTTAGTCCTCAGTACACCTGTCCTGGCTTCGAACAACAATGAGCTTCCCTTAGAGTTATCGTAAATATTTTCTTTGGCTATTTCTTGCTTAAACGTCCTGTACGTCTCCAATGCCGATTTGGTTTGCATCTCTGTACTCCACATACCCCTCTCTGCCTCCTTAACCTTTTTCTTGACAGATGATTCCTTACTTGTTCCCCCGCTACTGCCCAAGTATTTGCTTGTCAATTTTCTAGTTCGCTTCCTCCACCTCGTGTCAACATTCCTCGTGTATAAGTAACTGGAAACCTTCCTAGCCCACCGAATTTCCCCCAGTTTTCTCAATCGCTCCTCAAATGCTATCTTGCTACTTGCCTCTCTGCCCTCGAAAGAAGACCATCCCAGATCCCCCTGCACTCCAAGATTTGGTGTCTTGCCATGTGCTCCCAGAGCGAGCCTACCCACACCACGTTGCCTAATTTCCAACTGTTGCCGGGTCTCTGTTCTAATACATAGAACTGCATTGGCAAAAGTCAGGCCTGGTACCATTACCCCCTTCCATATCCCTCGTACTACCTCGTACCTATTGTAGTTCCACAGTGCCCTACTCTTCATAATCGCTGCACTTCTGTTACCTTTAGTCGTTGGATATTTTTCGTACTCTGTCAGATACTCAATGCCATTATTTATCCACACCCCAAGGTACTTGTATTTATCGACTATCTCCAGCGTGGCCTCCTGTATCTTATGCTCGCCGCAACTGTTATCATTAAAAATCATGACTGCTGATTTTTCTTTGCTAAACTTCAAGCCTAACCTGTCTCCTTCTGTACCACATATGTCCATTAATTTCTGCAGATCTTCTGCATTGTCAGCCATTAATACAATATCATCCGCGTACATCAGTCCTGGTAATGACTGTTCAATCAATTTTCCTTGCTTGAGAAATGATAGGTTGAAGCCGAGTCCGCTTTGCTGTATTTTGGCCTCTAGACCTTGTAGGTACAGCATAAACATCAGAGGTGACAATGGGCACCCCTGCCTAAGCGCCCGCCTAATCATCACAGGCTCCGAAACCTGCTTTTCCCATTGTATAATCACCCGGTTACCTTTATAGATATCTTTTAAGAAATTGGTTACTCCATCTTGCACTCCTAAAGTTTCCAGAATGCCCCACAAGCCCTCTTGAAGTGCACTGTCATAGGCTCCCTTGATGTCCAAAAAAGCCAGCCATAGGCGTCTGTGTTCCTTTTCAGCTATTTCAATGCACTGTGTTAGCGAGAACAGATTGTCTTCTAGCCTCCTATGCTTCCGGAACCCATTTTGTAGCTCTCCAAGTACCCCCTCGTTCTCTACCCATGCCTGCAGTCTGTCCTTTATAATCTGCATAACCACCCTGTAAACCACTGACGTCACTGTTATAGGCCGGTAGTTATTTATGTCAGCTTTGTCCCCCTTTCCCTTATATATCATTCTCATCCTACTTAGCCTCCATTCGTCAGGTACTTTACCATCCAGTAGCATTTTGCTCACCACCTCCCTCAATGCTTTCTTAGATTTCGGGCCCAATTTCTTTATTAACATAATTGGAATACCATCGGGGCCTGCCGATGTGCTACTTGGTACTCTCTTCTCCGCCCTTTCCCACTATTTTTGTCCAAGCGAAAGCAGTGGGTTGACCGGGCTATCCCTCTCCGACGTACTGCATGTACCATTTGTCTGTTCTGTAAATTTTTCCCTCATCATGGTTCCTATATGCTCCATTGCCGCCTCTCCTTCTAACCGAGTACCTTGAGCTGTTACTATATACCTCTGCTCTTGGCTTGTCCTATTACCCAAGGAGTTCAGATGTTGCCAGAATTTTCTAGCTGCCTGTTTATCTTTTTTATTGCTTATTTTTGACAGCCATTGGGACCCTTTTGTCTTGATTTTCTCGTTGATCAAATAAGATGCTTCCCTTTTGCATTTTATGTAGTTTACCCATTTCCTTTCTACTTCTGCTTCAGGTTCTCCCTTACTTTTGGAATACCTGTGTTCCCTGGAGGCTTCCTGACGTTTCTTTATGGCCTTCTTAACCTCTTCATCCCACCAGCTCTTGAGTTTTCGTATCCCTTGCCTTGTTTTCCTGACTCGCGCCTTACCTAGCTCACGCTCAAATAGTCTCATTAACTTTGGGTAAGTCCAATCAGTTTCAGTACTCTCTGATATTTCCTCTTCAATTTGTTTGGCCGCTATTTCCACTTCGTCTTCTGAGTAAAAAATCACGTCTGGCGTTTCCTCGCGCGTCGTTCGTGCTTTAGTTTCCCTCTTAAAACTCAACTTGATACGTTTGTGGTCGCTACTCATACTTCTGGAGCCCTGTTCATCTATAATCATGGCTCCTAATCTATCGTACATCCTTTGTGACATCAACGCATAATCTATTGTCGAGTGTCTACCCCCTACCTCCCATGTTATGATCCCGTCACACTTTTCAGTAGAGTTACAGACAACTAAGTTAAGCCTCTCACACATATCCAGCAGCATGTTACCTGTGGAGTCTGTGTACCCATCCATATCTTCAACATGCGCATTCATGTCTCCTAATACAATTGCTTCACATCCTTTTCCTAGCTCATTGATGTCCGCTGCTATACAGTCCAACATTTTTTTGTTTTCCTCTTTAGCATTTGATCCTGTCCAAAGGTATACAAAGCCCAGAAGTGTTTTCGCTCCTGCTACTTTTCCTTCTAGCCATAAATGCTCCTTGCATTCCTGTTTGACCCTTTGCCAATTTGTATTTTTATGAATGAATGCTCCAATTCCCCCACCCTTTCTGCTACCCTGCACTCTGTTGCAGTATTCCCATGCATAATCAGGGTTACAGGGCGGTTGTTCCATGTCCCTAAGATGTGTCTCTACAAACCCATAAACCATTAAGTTCTCCTGCCTTAGTTGTTCTTCGATTTCCTCCCATTTTAGCCTATTTCTGCCACCTTGCATGTTAATGAACCCTATGTCTGACTTAATTTGGCTCTTGCGCTTATTCCTGTCACCTCTCCTACAGTACCGATGTTTGCGCGTTTGTGGCTCCTACCTCGAATCGTCCACGCCTACACTGCTTCTTTCAGGGCTCTGGGTCCCCCTAAAAAAGCTGTTGCCTGGCGACCCATCCTGCTCCCTATCCTTTTGCCAGTGGCACCACTGTAGTGAATACCATCCTGCACAAAAGGTCGGAAGCCGGTTCCGTACACGTCCCTGTTGACCTCCATCACGCTGTACCCGAGTCGTCCGCTCAGACTCCTAATGACCCGATTGGCCTCAACCACCCTCCTTTCTACCTGGTAAGCCTGGCCCTGGACCTCTGGGATAGTGCATATGGTCACATGCACCCTCCCGGAGGCCTCTCTAAGCTTACTCAGCCCAGTCTCAATGTGCCTCTCAAGGTCCTGGCTTCTCCCCTTAAGCACGTCATTGAGCCCAGAATGCATAATGACCAAGCTGTCGCTCTCCGTGCTGACCCCAATTACTTCCCGCGCCTTGGTAATTGCTTCCGCCATACCCTTGCCCGCTTGCACCTCCACCTGTACTCGCCCGTCCGCCTTCACTCTCGCCATCACGCCCTGTTCGGCCCTCCCCACATTGGAGTCCCCTATCACCAGGACCCTTCTACGTGCAAACCGTTCGACTGCAGCCTGTGCCTGCTGCCCCTCCCTTTGCGCCCGCTGGCGCCCCTGTGGCTGCAGCGTCGCCTCACTCGGGGCGCGTTGTGCAGCTTCACTATAACTACGCCGTTTCACCGGCGGCGAGCTGACGACGGCTTGCTTTGGCTCCCTGCCTCCCACTTCGCCTGTAGGGTCTACCCTACTTTCCGAGTTTTTGCCAACACTTTGTTGTCCTGACCCGACCTTCTCCGCTGCCCGCGTCTCCAGCGCGTCGAGCCGCCTTTCCAGTTCGGCGCTCCTTTCTTTTTCTGCCTCAAGCTCGGCCACGGTCCTTACTAACTGCGCGGCCTGGGCCGCCTCCACCTTGACAAAATTGTCAACTTTCGCCTGCAGTGCTACCCGCTTCTCCTGTTCCTCCCTCAGTTCTGCCTTAAGTTCGTCGAACTTAGCCGCCCAATTCCCTTCCAGTTTTTGGACGGCTTCCCTGACGCCCTCGCACGACCTGCACGTGAAGCTAGACCCCTCCGCGTCTGCTAAATTCTGGAACTTAGTTTCGTCGAGGAAGCACCATCGCAGGCACTCGTCGCACTGCACTTGCTCCCCGTCCCCCGCGGCCTTCGCGTTCTTCGATTTCATCGCTAGGCCTACGTCCCGAGGCCCAACGAGGAACTTCGCCAAATCACTCAAGCAAAGCCGACCTCGACCACTATCCCAAACTAAAATAAAGAATTGTCACTCCCTACCCCATGCAAGAATCTGAGGAGCTAGCTGAAATAATTAACGAAGCCTATCAATAGGTCCCTCCTACCAACTAGGCCTAACGGGGGAGCCGCCAGACCTAGACAAAGCCGGTGCGTTTGCTACTCTTACCAAGAATTCAAAATTTGCGCCCCTACTCCATGCAACAGAAAATATTTCAAAACACTAGCTAATAAAGATAAAAAGGTACTTAGCTACGAACGAAGTCGCTGAAGCCTCGACCACAGGAGCGTCCGTACCGCCGTCCGCACCGTGATTCAACTTTGACCATTGGGTATCTGCTGGTTGTCGTACCGATGAGAATAGAGCACAAGCCTCTTCGTATGTGCCCAAATTGTCAATTTTCTGCCTGTTACAATATGGATACGTAGACGACTTGAGGAACTGCGAACGTGTTCGAACTACAACATAAGCGTTCCGTATGTGACATAGGAATGACCCAATTCATGACCAGTCGTCGATAAATAATGTGTCACGTTCACGCCAGGTATGCGTACTCCTAACAAGCTGCTTGAGCCAACCATAACGCGATAGCGTTAAGGGCCCAGTGTCCCACAATATCTGGTGTGGGAACCCAGATATCTCGCCTTCGCCGATGCGGCGAAGGCGAGCGCCATCTGGAGGCATTGCAAGGAACTGGGCGCACCATTCCGTCGCCCCCGAGATACTCACGATCCGGCGCCTGCAAATGGCGGACTCCGTCGACGGTCCATCAATGGTGAAGCGCTGTGAAAGGCGTTTCTTTGAGTTTTCGCGTAACATAGTTATATTTTCTTGTATTGTAAAATTACAATCCGTCACTATCATATCTGTCGGTTTGTGTGTATGTCGTACGTTACGATTTTTCGGCGTATTTCAGATTGAGGCATTCAATTCAGTCGCCTTCTTGCGCCAAATGGAGGACCTTGGTATGGCTGGTTTGAAAATCTTTTGTCTAAACGACGTCCGACGCCGGGTTCCCACACCAGATATTGTGGGACACCGGGCCCTTAACGCTATCGCGTTATGGTTGGCTCAAGCAGCTTGTTAGGAGTACGCATACCTGGCGTGAACGTGACACATTATTTATCGACGACTGGTCATGAATTGGGTCATTCCTATATCACATACGGAACGCTTATGTTGTAGTTCGAACACGTTCGCAGTTCCTCAAGTCGTCTACGTATCCATATTGTAACAGGCAGAAAATTGACAATTTGGGCACATACCAAGAGGCTTGTGCTCTATTCTCATCGGGACGACAACCAGCAGATACCCAATGGTCAAAGTTGAATCACGTCCAGTTTGATATTGTGATCGGTAGGCTGACGACCATTTAAACTAGGCAAAATTGCTAAATAAAGGCTACATTTCATCACCGAATGTACACCGAGCTATCGTTTCAGAGTTTGACTTTGGTCTTAGCCAGTCATCACTGACATCAGCTGCGAAAGAAAACAGTGAATGGATTGCGGTATGGGACGCCTAAACTGTATAGTCATTTTGTATAGAATTTTTTTTCACTGATATATAGGGTGGCATTAATCAACTTACAATGTTCTTACACCGGCTGGCAGTGGACTTTTTTTTTCTAAGCGTCTGAAGTACAAAAAGATTTCAACGAAAGGTTTTCTTCACGGCACCCACATACTCCCCATGTTTATATATACCGACATTTGTCCGCAATATATAGAATTGTACGCTATGTAATATATCACTCCTTGTTCTCGTTATCGTGTAGATATAGTGTAGCTGCACGGTGAAAAGAAGGACATGTTTTGGCGGGTAAAAAAAAAAAAAAGAAGAGGCACCGGTGGCGATTTTTTGCCGCAACCTCCGTTACTGTTACGGCAACGCCGGTATTTTTTGGTGAGGTTTAATTTATGCGTGAATTGCCAGACATAACACGCAGGTCTACGACCGAATGAGTTATGTCAGCAACCACAGAGCGTCATGCTTCTAGCCGCTTTAAGCTGGTTTGAAGAATGACGCAGCGGAGTTAGCAGCGACCCCCAAGTGCACATCCCACGAATTGGAGCCACGCTCCGGGCAGGGGAGACACTTGTACCCTTTAAGCGGTGGGTCTCCGCCGATGGTGGGATTCGAACCCGCCACCTACCGAAGCCGAGGCCGGCGCCCTAACCACTGCGCCACGACTTCGGTGACACTTCGAAGGTTAACATCGTGTTTTGTGTGCGGGAACGCTTTCTCCCCCTTACCTACTCTGGAATCCTTTTGTTCCCTTCTCGCCTGAGGCAAATCTGCCCTTTTCATGGTGCGACGGCGCATGCGCCCAGGCCTAGCGGATTAGTCGCGAAACATCTTGGAAGGGTCGGGCGCAACCCCGCGTGCCGGGAAGTCCCCTGTAAAAGAAAAAAAAAAGCGCTCGGACGCACGCCGCTACAAACGCTTCTTTTTTTATTTATTACCGGTTTTCAATATAACATCGCACATATGAATTTCACACTCATGACAGAAATGCAAGCCTTTCAAAGAGGAAAAGGAAGGCAAGAAACATAAAAGCGCAACGAAGCCGTCCATCCGCATAGGACTGACGTTGTCAAATTAAAATTCCTTCATGACTGTCAGAGGTTCGAGCCTCGACAGCCAATCCGGAACACACTCTTGCATTTTCTGCATTTCAATGTATACTGACATACACTCTCTGAAATATATACGCGCTGGCCGAGAGTCGGCGTCACAATGGTACCCGGCCATGCGAGCTCGCCATATAGAGTGGAGGGCTTTCAACATTATAAAATCACACGGTACTCCGTCTTCATCTTTAATTGGCAGATACCTGATCCCTTGGGGGTCCACCGGTAACTCCTTTTTCAGCGTTCGCTTTAAAACGTTCCATAAGAAAACCGCCGCCCAGCAATGCAAGAAAACATGATCAATGGTCTCTGGCTTCTGACAGATCAAGCAGTGGGATCCCCACGGCACAAGACAGCCTCGTTCTTCCACAAAAGTCTTAACAGAGAGCGTTCCTGTGTGGAGCTTAAAAAAGAAGGTTTTAACCCCTGGTGGCACCTGCATTTGTTTCACCCGTTTAAGGACGTCTTGTCCTGGCCCTCCACTGTATATGGCTCTGTATAACGGCACTGGGAACACAATGTCGCACACATCTTTATACAGTGTTTTCCTTTTCACGTGACACAGATAATTGTTTGAAAAACGAACTGAAAGGAAACGCACACTGTCGGCCACTTGCTTAAAATAACCACGCAGTGTTCCGGTCATGCTTGCCGTACTAACAACATATGCAGGCAGTGCGTCGCTCAACGTTAGCTGACATACGGTGCGCAAAAAAGGATCGCGCAAATCGCGAAAAAACAAAAAGCGTTTGACAAGCTGTCGAACAAAAAGATGCGCCAAGCCCAGCCACCCTTCCTTCACGTGCCTGAACAGATTTGTTCGGCTACACCTTTCCCAGGTAGAGCCCCAGATAAAAACCGCGAACACTCTGTGCAGCTTTTGCACGTTTACTCTTGAACAGTACATCGTTTGCATGACGTACCACAACTTCGTAATAAAAAACATGTTACACACCGTTGCCTTAGCGAAAATGGACAGGTTGATGCCTTTCCACCTTTCTGCTTTTTCTCTAGTTTCTTTTGTTTGGTTCATCCAGTATTCGTCGTTATTTTTGTAACTGTCCATGGGAACACCTAGATACTTGGTCGGGGTTTTCATCCAGTTCACATTTGCAAAATTGTCCGGGGCGGAAGACCACTCTCCGTGCCACAAACCGAGGGACTTTCCCCAGTTCACTCTACTGCCCGTCACACCACAAAAACTTTCCACTACGCTTATCGTTTCCGTTACACTTTGTTTGCTTGTACAACACACTGCGATGTCATCTGCATATGCCAAAAGCTTGACTTCGGTGTCTGCCAAGCTATAGCCGCGTATTTGATCATTTTGAATTATGGCCAAACACATAGTTTCTACGTAAATTCCAAACAAAAGAGGACTGAGGGGGCAGCCCTGACGCACAGAACGCATGACGTTAATGGGGGCCCCCAATGATTTATTCACAATTAAGCGTGTTGTGCAGTTCTGGTACGCCAACGCCACTCCCTCAGCGATGATGGAACCAATATTAACGTGATCCAAAATGGCAAACAAAATACCATGCGAGACACAATCAAAGGCTTTCTCGAGGTCGAGCTGAAGCACTGCGACTCCGCCCAAGGTGACGTCGCAGCACTCGAGCACGCACCGCATCGTGTGAATATTTGAAAAAATCGACCTTCCTTTGATCCCACACGTTTGGTGATCTGAGACAATTTCCTTTATTACACTTTGAAGTCTGGCTGCCAAAACCTTCATGAAAATTTTATAATCTACATTGGTTAGAGATATCGGCCTGTAAGATGTCACTAGCCTAAGTTTCTCCACTTGATCACTCTTAGGGAGGAGTATGGTGTGCGCTTTGCCAAAAGAAGGCGGCAAAGCTTTGTTCTCATACGCATCATTAAACAGCTGTGTTAGCAACGGTGACAGTTCCTTCTTGAAAGCTTTATATAAACAAGCGCCCAGGCCGTCAGGTCCTGGTGATTTGCCTTGATTCAAATCATCAATTGCCTTTTCAACTTCGCTTTCTGTTATTTTCTCTTCTAAATATCTTTCTTTTGTGTCGTCACTCAATCGCGGCATGCGACCGAGGAAGACCTTTTCGAACTCGTCTACATTCGCTTCTTGAAACGCAAAGAGGGACTGGTAATACTCGAAAAACGCTTGGCCTATACTCTTACTGTCGTCGGCAATTGTGCCATTCCATAGAATCTTATCGACGTGATTCCTTCGACCTTGCGCTTTTTCGAGTCCAAGCGCCCTTTTAGTGGGCGTCTCTCCACCTACTAATGCATTTGCTCTTGCGCGCACAATCGCTCCTTGGTACCGTTCTTTGTCGAACTGTTCGATTTTTTCTTTAATGGTTCGCACATCTTGTTTATACGCCCCTGACTCTTCACACTCAAGCGCTATCAGCTGCCTAAGTGTCTTTCGCAAGCCACTTTCTTTCATTTCCTTCTCAAACTTTAAACAGCTCGATCTTTCACAGGCTTTCATTTTTACGTTTTGTTTGCACCCTTCCCATTTCTCTGCTGTTGTTTGACCATTTTCCTCACAAACCTCCCTAACGGCCTCATGTACTGCCTCTACAAATGGTAGGTCTTTTAGTAGTAAGGCGTTCATTTTCCTTAGGTCCCAATGAAAAGATTTTCTCTTCCTCTCCGTGCCTATGTTACATTTCACCAAGCAGTGATCTGAGAACGATACTGGTGCCACAGAATAACTATAGCACTTTGGAATCGTGTCTTGCGATATGTACATGCGGTCTAACCTCGCGTGACTAATACCTTGAAATCGCGTGTACATTACTTCTCGCTCCCCCTCCAGATACTCGCAAACATCGTCCAGTTCATTTTCACTGATTAGTTTAGTCAACACACTGCTGCTTCTGTCACGAACACCTGCATTATTGGCTCTATCCCGAGCACTCAAAACACAATTAAAATCCCCCAACAAAATCATGCACTTATTGCTGCAAATATACTGAAAAAGGTTCTCAAAAAATAAGGTGCGCTCTTCTACAGAATTCGGCGCATATATGCACATGACTCGAAATTCAACTTCACGATAAACAAAATCACAATAAACAATCCTTCCGGACTGACATGAAAATATACTTTGAACAACAAGGTCAGGCAACTTCTTTACAAACAGAACACAACCGGCGGACGTCCCTACCGCGTGACTCACGACCGCGTAATATGTAGTCGTGAAACGCCGCACCATGCTCCCGGTCTCCTCCTCTCCGTCAACCTTGGTCTCCTGGACGGCTAGTACGTCTATGTCTTGGTCAGTGACCAACCGTAGGACCCGACTTTGCCTACGACTAGCCGCCAACCCTCTCACGTTTAATGTGGCGATACTAAGTGACGGTAAGAGAGCCATCTTAACTAAGAAAAAAAAGTAGGCCCGGAGCATGGTGCTTACCCTTCACGACTAGCCCTCGGCTAGCCGCCTCCGGGACCTTCCGGCTTGCTGGCGCTGGTCGCCGTCACCGCCGCGGGCGTACCGCCCGGCAATGGCAGTAATGCATCCTGCACAGACGACTCGACGCGATCGGATGGTTCTGTCTTTGACGTCGACGGCGATCACTTAATCGCAGATATCCATATCAGCTCGCAGGAAGCCGGTGCTCCTGCAGCAGTGGGGCGCGGTCCGGCAGCTGGATCTGATGGGTCGCTCGGCGTGGCGGCGCCTTGTTCGGAGCGTGGCTCCGTCGATGCTGCGTTCACTGCTGCCTACCACCGCGCGGTGGGCTTCCAGCAGGAAATTACAGACGTCCTGTTCGACAGTACTTGCAAGGTGACCAACTGCCACAGGTCGCAAATCCTGGGGCTTCTGAGGCAGCTGATGCGGGAATGTGCTGATTTGAGAGCGGTGGCGGCGCGGCAGTGTGGCCGCGCTGATGAGCTCGGCGCCCTGCTGGGACGTATGCCCGGTGCCGGCCCCGTACTACGCCCGGAGGCTGCCTCCCTGGTGCCTCCTGGGTTGACTTATGCGGCGGTTGCTCGGACCGGGGTGCCGACTAGTACTTTGACGCCAGCTGCCGGTGCTTCAGGCCTCGTCCATGTCGGGTTGGCGCCTGCCCCGGCGAACGCTTCTGCACTGGCTCCTTCACAGGCTCCGGCACCCAAACGTGAGCATGCTCACATAATGTTTTAGAGCGCAGCTCTTTGGCGTCCGTTCCTGGGTTTCGCGTCGTCGTCGGCGTTGTCGTCGGCCTCGTAACCAGCTCCGCCCCCCTTTCATCCCCCCAGCGCTAGCAGCGACCGACTGATACCGCTGGATGCCGCTGACGCCGCTAGAGAGTCAAGATAACGTGACTGCATAGAACACCGTCGCCGCCATGCAGAAAGAGGAGGAAAGGGTCCCCCCCCCCCTGTTCTTGTGTGGCGGATAGGGTGCTCTTCAGTTGCCGACGCGCCGGTTATTTCACGTAGGCCCCGGCACGTCGACGAATACGTGACCACCTTCCCACGGCTAGACCTGGTTCTTAGCGCTGCGGAAGCGAGGGTATCATATTGTTTGTGTCGGCATCGGCGGCGTTGTCCCTGAAACCAACTCCGCAGCTGGGGTTGACTCACTATCGGCGTCAGCGGCATCAGTCAGTCGCTGCTATCTCTTCCCTCCTCCCTTTATCGTGTTGTCCGCTTGCTGCGCGCGCTTCTGCCCCCATCGTTTGCCGCTGGGTGTACACGCCGCCCCCATCCCCCCTCTTCCTGCGAGTCTCCGGTTGTCAAAGCGCCGGCTCGAACTTAATTCCTTTCTTCGCTCCTCCTCCAATGCAACCCCTGTGCGGTGGCAATCACAGAGCCAGATCGGTGGCGGCGGATCTGTATATGTGCACCGCCCGAGCCGAAATTGCCGCTGCCGTTCGCCCTGTGCGGTGGCAATCAGAGAGCCAGATCGGTGGCGGCGGATCTGTATATGTGCACCGCCCGAGCCGAAATTGCCGCTGCCGTTCGCCACTGCGAAATTATCTGCCAGTTCTTTCTGAGCCATGATCGAGACGACCGATGGAAGTCCTCCGTCTGCTGCTGCTGCTGCTAAACGAGCTGCCAGAGCAGAGGCCCAGCGCCGTCGCCGTCAGAATCCAGAGGTGCGTGCCGCCGAAGCAGAAGCTTACCTAGTGGAGTCTTTGTTAAAGGAATACGTGTGAAAAATAAAAAAAAATTCTGTGATAGCGCATACATGTGTTGCTCGATTTCTTTGCCTCAATCTATCGAAAAGGTGAAACAGCTTATTTGCTGCGCTCAAATTTCGCATTAGGAAGTAACGTAATCGTCGGTAATTTTTTTTTTTAACCCCGCTGGTTCCATCGCCCACTGCTGCGCAGGACGTGTTCCGCCTCCTTAAGAGCAACATTGACCCTACCCAGGCGAAGTTAACTGATTTGACGCTCCGTCGAACACCTCGCGGTGTCACGGTTTTATCAGACGACCTTGATACCATGCAACGTTTACAACAGGCTATAGAAAGTAACATCACAACCACGCTCGCTATGTCTGTTCGCCTGATAAATCGTCGCAAACCACAGATCAAACTTACGGGGGTCGACACTGACATTCCGGCTCATGCGCTCATTGATCAGATCAACCTGCGCAACACAGACCTGATGCTTGACCCTTCGTCATGTGAGGTGCGCGTTTCCTTCCGGGAGCGTTCGGGAAATTTTCCCCACGTAATTGCAGTCGATCCTCCGACGTTTCGGACGCTTATGAGCCGCGGGCGTGTCGCTGTGGGGTGGACCTCAGCGACCGTGGTGGAAGACCTCCACGTGCCTACGTGCGCTTTTTGCTCCACATATGGTCACCCCCGGCGCGCGTGTCCCATACGTTCACAGCCTGAACGCGCAGTGTGCACGCGCTGCTCGGGGCCGCACCTCGGCGAGCGGTGCACCGTTCGCTTGGGGGATGCGGCCGTCTGCTGCAGCGAGTGCAAGCGTGGAGGAAGATCGAGCGCTCACCCTACAGGCTCTCAGGCCTGCCCGCTTCTTCAGGACAGGATAGCCCGTTTGCGGGCTCGTACCGACTATGGCTGAGCGCGCTATATCCATCTTTGCGTCACTGCTTGGCGGTCCCCTGTCGCTCGCAGTCGCCTACGGCGTTTGCTGCTGTGCGCCCTCTTCGAGCGCGCGGACTTCGGCGAAGTGGGCTCGCGTGGGATCGTCATGTGGCTTTCGACTACCTTCCTCGTTTTTTCCTTTGCTTTTCATTCTCCATATTCACTGTTTTTTTTGGAGCCTCTTTATCTTATCCTTTTTCCTGTTCGCCATGTCTCCGCTTGCGCGGGTGCTTGCGGACGTGGGCGGGGACCTGCTGTGTGTTTGGCGTCCGCCTCTGAATAGTGCCATTGGGACACTATGTCCTGGCGTCTTCGGCGTGCGCAGGCGTCTGGTTGCATGCACGCTTTGCGGTTTGCACTTACCGTATCTCAGTCTTTGGTTCAGTCTGGCTACACTGGGGCGGTTGCTCCGCCATACTTATATTGACCATGGCTGATTTGCAGCCATTCAAATTCATCCAGGCTAGCCTTGCCAGCAGCTGCGATGCCACTAAGTTATTAATTCACCGCATGCTCAAGCATGACATCACGTTTGCTTTGATCTCGGACCCTCACACGCGCGGCAACAGAGTAACCAATGTGCCCCCCACTCTCTTCACTTTTAATGCCAATGACCATCCCCGTGTGGTCCTGCTGGCACGCGCTTCGAGCCTCCAGTTCTTCCCAATTTACGTATCACAACTGGTTGTGGCTATTCACTGCGAGGGTGTGGGAGTTTCTTTTGTCGTTGTTGCTGTATATGCGCCGCCTCATCGTCCCCTTGAGCTCGTACTAGATGAATTAAACCAAATATTCGTGAAATATCAATCCTACAGTTTTGTCTTGGGTGGTGATTTCAACGCGAAGCACGCGTTATGGGGACCCGCCTCAGGGGATGACCGCGGCGCGCAACTTGCTCAATTTGCGTGCGCTAACAATCTCCACATTCTAAATCTTCCCGACTCACTCCCGACTTTTGAGACGCCCCATGCCCGTTCCTGGATAGACGTGACCTTGGCGTCTGTCTCACTAGTCGGCGGTGGGTACAGCTGGTCCGTCTTGGACGCGGACACATTATCCGACCACCGCTACATTGAGTTCACGTTCAGCGCTGCCGCGTGTGTGCCTGAGAAGCGCCTCACTAACTACGCTCGGGCGCAGATCTTGGAGCTTCTTAGCCGCGAGTCTTGGTTCCATCGCATTTGTCGCTACCGCTTTTCGTCGGCTTGGGCGCTCGATGCCGCGATTGAGCGTTTTTATAGTACATATACCACCTTATGCCAGCGGTACGCGCGCAGGCCACGGCCATATAGTGGGGCTGCCAAGGCGTGGTGGACGCCTCAGTTGACTGCGGAACGGTCGCGGGTGCGCGCGATGCGCAGGCGATATCAGCGCGTACGTGACCCCACCTTGCGTGAGGTGTTTCGTTCACAGTACGCACAGGCGTTCGCGGCGTATAAGCGCAGCCTTCGTTGCGCACGGGCTGCCGCCGATCGCGCCTTGTGCTCGGACATCTCGTCGCGCACCCTCTTCGGCCGGCCTTTCCAGTCGGCGTTTGCGAAGCTCCGCCCTACAACTTGCATTCCCCCGCTTGAGACCTCCGAAGGCGCCCTTACCACCTCTGTCCAGGCGTCAGCTACCCTTTTACTGAGTACGCATGTTGCGGTTGATGATTTAGCTGCGGACAGCGCATACCATAGCCGCATTCGCGCGATCACGGGATCTCCTTATCCTGAGGTGCCAAACGATCACCCTTTTACGCTCCCTGAGATTGAGCACTCCCTTCTTCTAGGCAACATGCGCGCGGCGCCGGGGCTGGATGGGCTCACGGGCATGTTTTTGCACAATCTCTTTCGGATACATCCTACCTTCTTTTTCCACATCTTCAACGCCGCTCTCCGACTGGGGCACTTTCCCTCTCACTGGAAGCAAGGCCGCATTATTTTTATTCTTAAGCCTGGCCGCCCCGCCCGTCTTCCGTCATCCTATCGTCCACTCGTAATGAATTCATTATTCGGTAAAGTTCTGGAACGTCTTCTTTATTCTCGCCTTTATTATTTTCTTCATTCTTGCAACCTCATTCACGAAAACCAATTTGGCTTCACTCATGCCCGAAGTGCACCACTGGCCCTATACGACCTCAAGCACCGGCTTCGTGCCCTAAAGGCCGCCAAGACGCCTGCAGTATTGATTTCCTTGGATTTTACAGGCGCCTTTGACAGTGTATGGCATGATGGCGTATTGTTTTTTCTTCGTAAGCATCGCTGCCCGACGAACCTATATCGCCTCCTCCAGTCCTTTCTTACAGATCGGACGGTCGTCCTCCGCTGTAAGACTGGGGACATAACGGCTCGCCCTTTCATCGGCAGTCCCCAGGGTTCGCCACTTGGCCTCTACTCTGGAATTTAATAATTCATTCATTACTCAGTCTCCCGTTACCACAGGGCGTCCATATACAGGCTTACGCTGATGACACAGTTGTATTGCTCTCTGGCTCGTCGCGCTTGCAATTACAGGCTTTAGCGGAATCTGTCTTAACCTTGATTTGCGATTGGGCCCGGCAAAACAAGGTCAAAATTAGCGAGTCAAAATCTTTCTTTGTCTTCTTCAACAACGGGCACATTGGTACATCTAAGCGCCGTCCGTCTATTCGATTGGATGGCGCTTTTCTAAAACATCAGGACCCCATTAAACTTCTCGGCGTGGTCTTTGATAACAAACTAAACTTTCACGCCCACGTTGATTTTCTTAAGACAAGAGCCGAGATATTGGTTACTCGATTACTAACTTTTGTTCGCATGCATTTTATGCTGCGCCCAGTACTTTTGCATCGTTTATATAGACAGGTTCTGCTGCCTGCGATTGCATACGCGTCCCCTGTATGGTGGCCGCCTTTCCCGACCACACATCTGCAGGCGCGTGTCCTGTCGGTGCAACGATCGTTGTTAATCGCATTAACCGGCGCCTACCATACCACCCGGACTTCCGCCCTCCAGATCTTAGCCCGCTGTCTGCCTCTTACGATTGACCTGGAGCGCCTCAATGCGGAGTTCTCTTTATTCACGCTCCGCCAGGTCACGCACTTTGGGTGCGACACGTTTCACCCTACCGAGGTTGCCTCTTCCTTTACTCGTTGGACCCATCACCCACGCGAAACCTGCCGGTTTATGTTCACGCGGCTCTCCCCCGCAGGAGCTGCTCGCATCGCCACCCGCTCCGCTTTCCACGTCTATACTGATGGCGCGTACACGAGTACTTCGGCGGGGGCGGCATTTGTTGCATTTAACCCGGCTGGTCGCCTGTCCGCCGTCCGTAAATTCCGGGTCATCAACGCAACATGTGCGTATAGCGTCGAGGCTGTTGCCTTCGCCGAGGCGCTCGCGTACATAGTCTCGTTACCGGCCAGCGCTCCCGTCCATCTTTACACTGACTGCCTTTCCTTATTGTCCACCCTGTCGCATCTTCGAGACACTGACTCCCGGATACGGGCATTTAAGCGGACCCTCACCTTGCTTGCTCGTCAGGGCCGGCGGATTTACCTGCACCACGTCCCTGGACACCGGGGCGTCGTGGGCAACGAGTTGGCAGACACTGCTGCAACGTCTGCGGCTCGCACGGGACTCCTCCGCGTTGCGGCGGCGTCAGTTAATACGGTGCGCGCATGTTTCCGTCGCATTGCGTGGTTACAATGGAGTGGCTACTGGCGGCGCGAGGGTTCTTCCACTCACCTATACCCCTGGGTTCCGAGTGTCGACGACATCCCACGCTGGTTTCCACCTACTAAACTTCTTAGCCACTTGTTTACCGGCCATGGTCATTTTGTTTCCTATCTTTACAGATTCAACCTCCACACGTCCAACGTGTGTACGTGTGGCGCTGTGTGCGCGGACGTCTCACATTACTTCACCACCTGCCCGAACACTGTGCACGTCGTTCGGGCGTTGTGTGACGACGCTCACGTGCAGTCGTTGACTCCAGCCAATTACGCGAGTCTATTGCGGTCTCGCCGCTCACGAGCTTTACTTCTGCGTCTCGCGCGCCTGGCCGTCCTTTCTGTTTCCCCTTCATCTCCTCCTCCTTCTCGTACTCCTGACGGTTCATAACTCGACCATATCATTTCTACACTATCTTCATTATTTTCACCCATGTTGCTTTTGCATGTTTGCTTCTGTCAAATGCACTGTTTCAGCCTACAATTGGCGGGGCTTCCCCGTGTCAGCTGGCTCTAGCTACATGCCTCATCATTCATTTTGCTAGTTTTTTTCTATCCTTCGTGGCTCCGCCTTCTCCCTTCCTACATGATGATTTCTGGCTCTTTGTGTGCACTCCGGCCTTTCTTACTCTCTTGTTAGCCACATGTGCAGGCATTGTCATCGGCTCCACGTGCCTGGCCTTCATTCCTGGCCGTCTGGGAGATGCCTCCTCTGCTGGCGCCACCTCCGATCCTCAGCCTACTCGTGCCCCGGGCGTCGGTCTTTGCACTTCTAGGCGCTTGCTGCTCCCGTCCTGCTGTATTCACCACCGACCTCCAGACGTCATCGCCGTCACCATCACATGCCCTCCCGTCTCAACCCGCACTCCTTGGACGTACCTGGACTGAATAGCAGCTCAAGCCGTTGGCTTCATTCCTCCCGCCCCATCGTGTGCCCATCTTGCCGGGTCCTGCTGCTCACCTGCTTGCCTCTGGCCTACCCTGGACAGTGACCGGTCCGACCTGCAGGATCACTGACCTGCCGTACCGGCCTCCCGTGGGGCAGGCTTGCGCATGCTCATTTGCTGTCCTCAATAAAACTCGCCCGTGCTGCGGATGGTGAGTGCAGTGAGTGGGTGGTTGGGGGGGTTTGTTGGTTCTTGCCAGGAGCATGATTTTCATTCTGCGTTTAGCTACTTCTCTTCTTCTTCATCCTTGACAATTCTTCTCAACTTCTACAGGCTTGCCTCCGTTTTTTTCTTTTCCTAATTGGCTTTTCTACAAATTTTCTTTGGGATGGCATTCGCCTCCCCTCTTCATTTATTTTGATTGGCTTACGCCTGCCATACCTAGCTGGTGGTGCGGGCTTCCCCACTTTATTTTTCTTTCTTTTTCTTTCTGGGGACACACAAAGCCACTTTGACAACTGGCTTTTTTTCAGGCGGAATATGAGGTTTTGGCTTGAAGCCCATCCGCCTCCCATGAGGCGCCTTCGGCGGTGGCCCCTCGTTGGTGCTGGTTGCACTACCGTCCCGGTCCTTGGTCGCGTCGTGGGGGCGCTTGACTGGGGCACCGAGAGTTGCAGTCTGCTCACCGTCGTCGGTGTCCTCATCTTGCAGCATTGCTGTCGTGTCATCATCGGGTAGCCTCGTCGTTAACACCCCCGCAGCATGACCCACTGAAGACAGAACCTGTACCGTCTTGCTCATCTTCTCGCCAGCTTCAGCCACCGTGCCTTCTGCGCCGACGGTGGATGTCCCACTGACTGTCGCTGTCAGAACCAGGTCTCCGGTTCCTTTGGCGGCGTCCTCCGTCTCGACCACGTCCATAACGTGCTCTGCAGCAACGTCACTCGCTGCTGGTCCTGTCACGGCTGCATACGATTTGACGCAGTCAGCATCAACGTGGCCGAAACGCCTGCACCTTGAAGAGCGGGGAACTTTACAATCTCGGCGGACGTGTCCCGTGCATTGGCAGCGCAGACACTGCATGGGCCTCCCGGGAACGACCACCAATGCTAGCTCTCCGCCGACGCGCACCTGATGAGGCAGGTCTTCCAGTTTTACGCCGCTGTTCAGCTTCAGGAGCACGGTCCGGGTAGTAGAGGTCTTGTCTCCCATGCCTTGGACACGCCACCGCTCTCGGCTCACCTCTTCCACCTTGCCAAATGTTGCGAACGCCGTCCGGATGTCCTCATCGGAAACGCCGTGCAGCAGCCAGTGAAGCCTAAGCTTCACCTGCTGGTCTTGTGGGTCAACAATGACGCACCGTCGTCCCTTCACATGCATTTCCTTCATGGCCAGCAGGCGTTTTGTGGCAATCGCATCATTGAGAGTCACCGCCCAGATGTGGTTAATCTGGTACGCCCCTATGCATACCACGTCAGGTAGCAGGCCCGTCGGCAATAGGGCGTCCCTGAAGTCTTCAACCTTGTAGGGTCTCGCACGTACATCCCCGTGTAAAAACACGGTGTTGATCGTTACTCGTCCTTTCGGCAGTTGCGGCAAAATAAACGGGTACTCCTTGTCTTCGTCAGTAAGCCTGTTTCCGCGGCCAAAAGTGGCCGCTGTCGCTGCTCCACTGGAGCCCATGATTCTGCGGACTGCTGCTCAGCTCGGCTGCCGGAAGCAGAATGACGCCGCTACAAACGCTCGTGTGATGTATTGCCTTGAAACTCCACTGGTAGCTCGTCAGCGTCAGCGCGGTGCCGAAAACGTGTGTAGCTTAAGACTGCAAGTCAACTTTTAAACAGAAAGCGACTAGGTTTTCGTACGGACTGCGCCGTGAGGCTACGTTATTGCCGCCCTTCATTTATGGCTGGCCAATTCATTAACGAAAAGCCCTGGTGTTACACTTGGGCAACGCTTTAAAACATCACGTTGACGATGAAGTCTTGTTGCAAGGTCGGCCCTCACATGCTGGTGGTGGCAGCGCGCGCGTGGTTTCACGTAGCCATTCAAGGCGCAGCAAGACTGGGTCGATACGAAACCGACAAGACGCTCACGTCAACGATTCACCCACTGTTCAGTAAAATGCGTCACTGAAAGCACAATATCATATCAGGCCGAACACGACGCAACCGACGAGCGCGAGTTGCCGCACTGCGACGGGCTTTCTTGTCAACAGCACCGAGAAAATCAGTGCGCCGGCCATCGTTCGACCGAAGCCTAAGCGATCGGCTATCAAACTGACGACGCGAAATGGCGACAGTGCCTTCGCTTGTATATATAATTAATCGCCGTCAAAGTGTGGCAAAAGATGCCTAAAAGTTGAAATGCACAAGATTCAACCCTCCCACGCCGTCCGTGCACATGAAGTTTCAGTCAATGCTGATGCTGTTCAGCGAATGTTAAGCCCAATGCCGTCGTGCTCGTGCACCCACTGTTGGCGCACTTGAGCTGAAAGGGAAGCAGTTAGAACGAATGAAACAGCTTTTATAGCTCAGTGCTGTCGTTCGCGATTAGAAATCGACTACACTGCACTACGCAAGGCGCGTATACACTATAAGCGGCAAGCGGTGGCACCGCGTCACAACACAATTTGCTGTTTTCACAACGACGGAGAAAAAAAGTTACGGCCTGTCCGTTTAACGGAACACACCGTTTTTCATTTACGGAAAAGTGTGCGGCAACGTTTTACCTTCATCTTTCGCCGTAAGCTGACACATTCTTTTTTACAGTGTATAGGCGTACCGACGGCCTTTTACAACTGTGAATACATGCTCGTGAACCACAGGAGTACAAATCGAAACACGCGAAAACGAATATAAGTGCAAATGTAGAAGAAATAAATGGACGCAAACTACGACCTTTTCTTTTTTTCTATTCTTTTGTTTGCTTGATGAAAATCTGTATTGGAACATTGCAACTGTTGTCGTTACGTTATTTGCATCGGTGCAAATACGCTTGGATAGCTTCCCAATCTTATTAAAGAGGATCGATGTGTGCATTTTTTAATATCCCTGGTGTACATACTCTTAGTACATGTTTGGACTGTTGATGTACAAGGCGGTAAGAATTGCTCCTCAAATTACTGCGTAGTGGACCATTTCTGGGCACAATCGATAACATAACAGCAACGCAAAGGCACGTAACTTGCTAGTAATTACGAAACTATTTTCAAATTACTTCATGACACACTATCCGCATACCGAATATAAGGCGACGAGCACTACTAATGCTTATTTATATCTCTTAACCGCTACGTCTTTTTTATGCGGCTTTGCTGAAGGCGTGTTTATGCATTAATCTTGCGCAACATCATTTCATCAGCGCAAGAAACAAGTACAATAGGCAAACCCTCAACAAGATTGGAAGAAAGCATTCAACATAATCCTAGCTCTCTTGTGTAGCCTACCTTTGCTTATATGCCCATGCCCTCGAAAATTCATGCGTATATCAGCGGATACAAGTAGACGCGATATAAGGGCCAAGAACACTTCTACATGAAAACACGTGAAAGTATATTGTGTTTAATCACAAAACCACTGTTGAAATATTTATTGAGACAGCAGTATCCAAACTATGCTGGCTGCGTTTTGCGGCAATGCTATCCATCATGCGCCCGTGCTCGACCTGAAGATGTATGTGGTGGATCGGCCCCCGATAACTGGCTCTCGTGCACATTTAGCCCATGTCCACTAAGGCATGACGTCATCCTGCGTTCATGCCACATCTGATCAGGCAGCTCGCTTTCGTCCTTCTCCCTTTTGACCTGTGTTGTTTATTCTACCCCTGCATTTTATTCAGCGATATATCAAATACATCTATTAAAAAATATGGAGCACGCTTATGCTTCGCGTTTAAGAGTGGCACGTTACAGCAATCAGAGATCTCTGACTGCTTCTCACACTTCCCGGCAACTGGAGCATATGTACCTGTAATGTTTAGCGGGAAACGTCGACTGCGAACGCTAGGCACGAAAGGGGGATTTCTGGAAGAAATGGGGCTTCCAGCATGCGGCCCGATGCGGCGTAGGCGAGCGCCATCTGGAGGCATTGCAAGGAACTGGCCGCACCATTCCGTCGCCCCCGAGATACTCACGATCCGGTGCCTGCATATGGCGGACTCCGTCGACGGTCCATCAATGGTGAAGCGCTGTGAAAGGCGTTTCTTTGAGTTTTCGCGTAACATAGTTATATTTTCTTGTATTGTAAAATTACAATCCGTTACTATCATATCTGTCGGTTTGTGTGTATGTCGTACGTTACGATTTTTCGGCGTATTTCATATTGAGGCATTCAATTCAGTCGCCTTCTTGCGCCAAATGGAGGACCTTGGTATTGCTGGTTTGAAAATCTTTTTTTCCGCCTGGCTCGAAGGACTTTCCCACCCCCGCACCCGGGGCTGAGCCGAGCGGAGGCGGTGCTGTTCAGACAATTGCAAACTGGTTCTTTACCCACCCCAGTATTAATGACTCATCTATACCCTAAATTATATGTGAGTGATGTGTGCCGCGTGTGCCAGCGGGAGAGGGCCACCTTGACGTACATCCTATGGGATTGCACCAAGTTCCCCAATGAGGCTTCGACAAGTACAACGATTCCTCCGCGACTCGCGGCTGCGGCGGAATGCTACGACCACGAAAGCCAAACCTGGGCCGTCCAGCAGGTCTCGGCGGCTCTTGAAAGACAAAGGCCGAGCGAAACCGACGGAACGTTGCCCCACAGGGCGACCAACCGCGGGAGTAACACGCGCTGGAGTTGAGTAGAGACCACCCGCTGAGAAGACGTCAGGGCCCGCGTCACGGCGCCATTTAGTCATGGTGTCGTTCTGCAGGCAACTACATGAAGTTGTCTCTCTCTCTCTCTCTCTTGTCTAAACGACGTCCGACGCCGGGTTCCCACACCAGATCTTGTGGGACACCGGGCCCTTAACGCTATCGCGTTACGGTTGGCTCAAGCAGCTTGTTAGGAGTACGCATACCTGGCGTGAACGTGACACATTATTTATCGACGACTGGTCATGAATTGGGTCATTCCTATGTCACATACGGAACGCTTATGTTGTAGTTCGAACACGTTCGCAGTTCCTCAAGTCGTCTACGTATCCATATTGTAACAGGCAGAAAATTCACAATTTGGGCACATACCAAGAGGCTTGTGCTCTATTTTCATCGGTACGACAACCAGCAGATACCCAATGGTCAAAGTTGAATCACGTCCAGTTTGATATTGTGATCGGTAGGCTGACGACCATTTAAACTAGGCGAAATTGCTAAATAAAGGCTACATTTCATCACCAAATATACACCGAGCTATCGTTTCAGAGTTTGACTTTGGTCTTAGCCAGTCATCACTGACATCAGCTGCGAAAGAAGAGTGAATGGATCGCGGTATGGGACGCCTAAACTGTATAGTCATTTTGTGTAGAATTTTTTTTTCACTGATATTGCATTGGGTGGCATTAATCGTTCCTAAACCGGCTGGCAGTGGACTTTTTTTTTTCTAAGCGTCTGAAGTACAAAAAGATTTCAACGAAAGGTTTTCTTCACGGCACCCACATACTCCCCATGATTATATATACCGACATTTGTCCGCAATATATAGACCTGTACGATATGTAAGATGTCACTCCTTGTTCTCGTTATCGTGTAGATATAGCGTAGCTGCACGGTTAAAAGAAGGACATGTTTTGGCGGGTAAAAAAAAAAAAAGAAGGGGCACCGGTGGCGGATTTTTTGCCGCAACCTCCGCTACTGTTACGTCAACGCCGGTATTTTTTGGTGGGGTTTAATTTATGCAGAATTGCCAGACATACCACTCAGGTCTACGACCGAATGAGTTATGTCAGCAACCACAGAGCGTCAAGCTTCTAGCCGCTTTAAGCTGGTTTGAAGAATGACGCAGCGGAGTTAGCAGCGCCCCCCAAGTGCACATACCACGAATTGGAGCCACGCTCCGGGCAGGGGAGACACTTGTACCCTTTAAGCGGTGGGATTCGAACCCGCCACCTACCGAAGCTGAGGCCGGCGCCCTAACCACTGCGCCACGACTTCGGTGACACTTCGGAGGTTAACATCGTGTTTTGTGTGCGGGAACGCTTTCTCCTTACCTACTCTGGAATCCTTTTGTTCCCTTCTCGCCTGAGGCAAATATGCCCTTTTCATGGTGCGACGGCGCATGCGCCCAGGCCTAGCGGATTAGTCGCGAAACATCCTGGAAGGGTCGGGCGCAACCCCGCGTGCCGGGAAGTCCCCTGTAAAAGAAAAAAATAAGTAAGCGCTCGGACGCACGCCGCTACAAACGCTCGTGTGATGTATTGCCTTGAAACTCCACTGGTAGCTCGTCAGCGTCAGCGCAGTGCCGAAAACGCGTGTAGCTTAAAGGCTGTTTCACATGCTGCGACTGCGACGACGAAAATCGGTGCTGTCGCACGCGTCGCAATGCGATTTTTAGAGGGCTCATTTCACATGATTGCGATTTCAACAATGCGACTGGTGCGACGCCCAGGGTTGCTGACTGCCAGGTTTCGTGGCACACGCTGCATAATTACTTTATTGTAGTGAATAAAACGTTTACACTATAATATTATTGACTTATCTTGATTAGAAGCAAATAATATGTACGTTTACTAATTTAAAACCGTTAGTTAAGATTTGTCTTGGAGTGCGCGACGGCGGTTTCTGTAGTTCAGTGCGACATCGCGCACGTAAACAGCTGTTCGCAGGTGGTTCAGCGATTCTTTATTGTATGGTTCAGCGCTACTTGTTGTCTGATCTACCTTCTATGACCGTTTCGTTTTGCCTGCGCTACAACAATCTACAAGATGGCCTATCGACAAGTTCATATAGCTGCCCTCACCGTATATGCAGTATTCGGAATTCGTCTGGACGAAGTTGTCGTGTCAGCCCAACAAGATCCTCGCGCTACCCGTGCTCGGCGTCAGCTTCTGGAGAAATGATGCGTGTATATTGCCCGTCATTGCGCATATGTGGTGCCTGCTCCTAGCCATATTCTTACGCCAAACGCATCAAGAAGCACCAACCCGAACTCCACCAGCCCGCGTGTGCCCATGAACGAAGCCTCAAACGATCTGTGTGATTACGACGTGGAATGAAAATTGTGTTGTGAAATTCAACCTTAGCGCTAGCCTGGTTCGTCGATCGCCGTGCTTGCGTTGCGAATATATATATGGGAGCCCTCTATAAATATTTCTAAAGGCGCAAAAGCCGACGAATCAAATGTTTCGAGCAGTTACTGTAACTTTTGTAGAAACCTGTACGTTGTAACATAGCATTCTAAAAGACACACTTCTCGTCCACTTTGTTGTCCCGTGTCTCGCGCTGGTAGTATACTCGGAAATTCTAACAAGAAGGCCATATCAATACGCGCTATCCATAATGCAGGATCGTGGGCCCACGGCAGGCGCACTTGCCGTAGAATTTTTCAGCTTTCTGCTCAGCCTCGCACGCCTCTCACGTTTAGCCTGTTCTGTGGAAATAAATATTATTATCAATGTTTTTAGATATTATAGTTTCTTCATTGTAATTTATAGCAGTCTTCCAGATTTCTTAAGCTAGTCATGCATTTAACCTGTATTAGATCAACATTGTTACGACATGCTTATGGGAGTCATTTCAAACTAGATTGCTCAGCCAGAGAAAGTACAAATGCAAGCCTCAATGTTTATTCCAATTTGGTATTCCTAAACAGATTATATTGGCAGAATTTTGTGTCTGCTTGCATTTCCTGCAATTCGATGTTGAGAGCTGGAAAAACTGATTCCTTTTCTTGCTGTCGAAAGGCTGCTTCAATGTCGATAGCAAGCTATAATTATTCATTTCGAAAGTGTTAAGCAATGACTATATGTCTAAGCTTATCAATGCGTTTTTGTTCCACGAACACAATCAAGTTTTCTCTCTCCGTCTCATTGACAGCCATAAAATGAAACCGTTCACTTTCATAAGTATCAGGATGCAAGCATTCTGGAGTTTGTCCTGAGCATTTGTCTGCATCCTATAGTGTGCATGTTTGTATCAAGTTATGGTGTTACAATCTATAGTAATTAGCTATAGTGCAACAGAAATACGATGGACAGGAACGAAGTGAACACACAGAGCGCTTCGTTCTTGTCTGTTGTCAATTTGTTGCACTTTAGTTAATAATGATTACACACAAACTCATCTAGTTTTCAGTTATTATGTCGGGCTTATAAGCCTGCTTGTGTCCTGGAATATCTGCACGGCTATGTATCCTGTAATTTAATTTCTGGCCATGTGCTTGCAAGTCGCGTGTCAATCTCCTGATTTTCCTGACAATCTTGTGTGATGTGCCGGCCCAAATAGTTTCTAGTGAATCCAAGCAGGGTGTTGTGCAGGGTGTAATCTGCACTACAAGTGCTGCTTTGATTGCTTTCAGTTCAGCTTTTCTAGGTGTAGGATGACCTGGAATGGTACTCACTTATATAGGGTTTAGCTTTATGTAGTGTTATACTACTGTTACACTGCTATTGCCATGCCATATGTGCCTTATGTTTGCTTGCATCTTCATGATTAGCAACCTCCTCTGTGTGTTTGGCAGTTGCATATAGTCTCCTGGCCTAATTGTTTGCCCCCATATTCCACGGTATGGGCCTGTTGTGTTTCAAGTTCAGGCACTCCCGAGGTTGTGTTTCTGAAGGGAGGGGTAGTCGTCTTTGCATCTCATATGCTAGCTGGCATAGTATCTTGGGACGAGGTTCTGAGCTCTTGAGACAAAGAATTGGTGCTGCAGGCTGCAACTCTACTGTCTAGGTGCTTGTTCGTTAGCTCTTTCTCATAGAGGTCTTCAAGCATGGTAAAGTTGGAAAGACCTGTTATTACTACCCGATGCCTGTATTCGACGAGTTGTCTTTTTTGTGTGCTGCTGGTAATTCATACCGTACCATACCTTGGACACAAGCATAGCATCTGCGATTTTCTATAGTATCCACTTGTACACCCCCATTATTTCGAGATTATTCTTTTCACCAGGTGCGGAAGTTGCGTCCAGGCAGTGCATAATTGTTTCACCCACGTGCTGGCTCTGCCGTCATGGGCTTACACTGGCTGAGGATTTGTGGATGTTGTCTTGTGGGCATACTTGTCCAGCTGTGTGGATCACAATGTGCAATCTGGGGTAGTTCTTGATTCTAGTCTTTCTTTTTTTGCCGACGTTGACATGAGCTGACTTATCAGAAAGCGAGAGGCCAGACTGGCAAAGAAAGTCTGAAGTGTTGTCGAGGGCTTGTTGCATCATTCTTGATTTCTGCATAAGATAGCTTTCCCATAGACTGTAATACACCATAGGCTGTAGTGTTTCTTGTAGTATGCCAGTGTTGTTGGTGTGTGTGGGCCAAATGTACCTCCAACTCTCACCTGGAATTTTCTGCCTTTCAGAAAGTTACTGTTTAAGTGCTCTACCAAAAATGTTTTTGCTCATCGTTCCTCTTATTAGAGCAGCATGAGGTACTCCTGTTAAAAGCCTCTTCACTCTCTTCATTCTTTCATAAGCGGTATTACACAATGTCCTGCAATAAAGTTCCTGCTGCTTATGGCCCACTCATATCTGCCAGAAGGGACAACTCTTGAAAAAGGTTTTCTTTGTGCTATGTGTGCGACGTATATGTAGTATGAGCATTCATGCCTTGACATTATACATCTGTAGAACCAGCTTCCTGACAGAGTACTTGCTATACCTGATCATGCTTATTTGTGCAGTGCTGTTGAACAATACATATTGATGCAATGAATATTTACACACTCGAATTATCACGAAACATGGTTGTTTTACAATTCTGCCCTTTGCTTTCTATTGGTGTTAGATTTTGCATAAGCATGCCCCCCTGTGCAATAGTATTTTGAAGTGTAAGGGTTCAATAAAAGGTGATGAACTAAATCTAAGTGCAAGAGCTTTTTTTTCACCTATGACTCCCATTGAAATGCGACTTCCATGGCTGGCAAAACAACCCCTCGCCTTGTGTTAGCAGCAGAATGCTATAGCCACAGTGGCAGGTGAACAAATTGAAGAACAATATTTCTGTCTATAATTTTTTTTCTTGCCTGTATATAAGTAAAGTTTGGAATAGGTTTGTCATTGCAAAAAAGCCCAGTTTGTGTTATTATATTGAATAAACCACATATTGTGTATAGTTGAGATGCAGAAATTTGTTCTAAAATCCTCGGGTGATATATGTTCTTGCAAGTAGCATGGTATTTCATTATTTATAAAGATAGTAACCGCAGCGGACATCGTTATATGGTTTTACACACTAATATATGTGATCACAAACTTATTAGAAACTTACTAGAAACATGTAAGGCATGAATGTTTCTGCACACTTGATCAGCCGCGAACGTGCAAGAACTGCTTGTACTGGCTGACTTCACTGCACAGTTTTGATTTACTTTTCTTCAGCGTGTCGTTTTATACTGTTTTATCCCCACAAGAACAGGCCATTTGCCTGCTTTTCGTATTGTTGCACGAGTTCTGCATAATTGTGCAGGAGGGTACGTTGTCACTGTGCCATTATAGCAAGCAATTTACTTAATCTACTAGCTGTACAGTTAAGTACCGTGCAGAGCAAGTGTTCATACAGATGCAGTAAGGATACAAAGTCCGCAACATAGTCAATGTTTATTGGTTTCTGTGCAAGAAAAAAAAAATATCCAGAGAAGAGGTGCAACTTAACGTGCATGAAATGTTTTATTCAAGCCACGGATTTAATGCTATCGTAGCAAATTCATTACGATAGCCTACACTTTCGCTCTGTCAAATTTAATAAGAGGCAAGATAAGCTTTCAAGATGCATCGGGAAATTCATGCTTGAAAACCGACAAGAAAATGCAACTGAACGGTACCGCGTTCAGCGCAACGTTGAAACTTCGGGTACTTTGCTGTCTTGTCATTTGCCCTTGCCAAGTTTGAAGTAATTCAAGCTGCTTTGTAAGTGCGATTTCTGCATGCTACTCAGCAAAAGAAAATTGTGACGACCTCGTCGTCTGCTGGGGATCGAACACCTCCTAGCACTGACAACTCGCAAAGGCGTTCGAAGCAAACGTGAAAATGCACTTCACTTGCTGTGTAGTGTGTCAACAAACGCATAGAAATCGGAGAATGCAATCTGCGGTACAAGTTTTTCATTCTCCCTTCGCGTACGTACCGAATTCGACGATCCACGTCTCCGCGCATTGCACTTGTCGTGCGAGACGCCATTTTCCAAAACAAACCGGCGAAATAGCTCCGTTGACAGCTCTCCGCGCAATTTCGACGGAAAATCGCAGCGATCGGTGCGACGGTTGCGACTGTGCGACCAACCGGTTGGTCGCAGCCAAAAATCGCGGGGTCGGCACTGCGACTGCGATTTTCATCGCAAACGACGGAAATCGCACTTCCGGTGCGACGAAAATCGCATCATGTGAAACAGGCTTAAGACTGCAAGTCAACTTTTAAACAGACAGCGACTAGGTTGTCGTACGGAGTGCGCCGTGAGGCTACGTTGTTGCCGCCCTCCATTTATGGCTGGCCAATTCATTAACGAAAAGCCCTTGTGTTACACTTGGGCAACGCTTTAAAACATCACGTTGACGACGAAGTCTTGTTGCAAGGGCGGCCCTCACATGCTGGTGGTGGCAGCGCGCGCGTGGTTTCACGTAGCCATTCAAGGCGCGGCAAGACTGGGTCGATACGAAACCGACTAGACGCTCACGTCAACGACTGACCCACTGTTCAGTACAATGCGTCACTGAAAGCACAACATCATATCAGGCCGAACACGACGCAACCGACGAGCGCGAGTTGCCGCACTGCGACGGGCTTTCTTGTCAACAGCACTGAGAAAATCAGTGCGCCGGCCATCGTTCGACCGAAGCCTAAGCGATCGGCCATCAAACTGACGACGCGAAATGGCGACAGTGCCTTCGCTTGTATATATAATTAATCGCCGTCAAAGTGTGGCAAAAGATGCCTAAAAGTTGAAATGCACAAGATTCAACCCTCACACGCCGTCCGTGCACATGAAGTTTCAGTCAATGCTGATGCTGTTCAGCGAATGTTAAGCCCAATGCCGTCGTGCTCGTGCACCCACTGTTGGCGCACTTGAGCTGAAAAGGAAGCAGTTAGAACGAATGAAACAGCTTTTATAGCTCAGTGCTGTCGTTCGCGATTAGAAATCGACTACACTGCACTACGCAAGGCGCGTATACACTATAAGCGGCAAGCGGTGGCACAGCGTCACAACACAATTTGCTGTTTTCACAACGACGGAGAAAAAAGTTACGGCCTGTCCCTTTAACGGAACACGCCGTTTTTCATTTACGGAAAAGTGTCGGGCAACGTTTTACCTTCAGCTTTCGCCGTAAGCTGACACATTCTTTTTTACAGTGAACAGGCGCACCGACGGCCTTTCACAACTGTGAATACATGCTCGTGAACCACAGGAGTACAAATCGAAACACGCGAAAACGAATATAAGTGCAAATGTGGAAGAAATAAATGGACGCAAACTACGACCTTTTCTTTTTTTTCTATTCTTTTGTTTGCTTGATGAAAATCTGTATTGGAACATCGCAACTGTTGTCGTTACGTTATTTGCATCGGCACAAATACGCTTGGATAGCTTCCCAATCTTATTAAAGAGGATCGATGTGTGCATTTTTTAATATCCCTGGTGTACATACTCTTAGTACATGTTTGGACTGTTGATGTACAAGGCGGTAAGAATTGCTCCTCAAATTACTGCGTAGTGGACCATTTCTGGGCACAATCGATAACATAACAGCAACGCAAAGGCACGTAACTTGCTAGTAATTACGAAACTATTTTCAAATTACTTCATGACACACTATCCGCATACCGAATATAAGGCGACGAGCACTACTAATGCTTATTTATATCTCTTAACCGCTACGTCTTTTTTATGCGGCTTTGCTGAAGGCGTGTTTATGCATTAGTCTTGCGCAACATTATTTCATCAGCGCAAGAAACAAGTACAATAGGCAAACCCTCAACAAGATTAAAAGAAAGCATTCAACATAATCCTAGCTCTCTTGTGTAGCCTACCTTTGCTTATATGCCCATGCCCTCGAAAATTCATGCGTATATCAGCGGATACAAGTAGACGCGATATAAGGGCCAAGAACACTTCTACATGAAAACACGTGAAAGTATATTGTGTTTAATCACAGAACCACTGTTGAAATACTTATTGAGACAGCAGTATCCAAACTATGCTGGCTGCGTTTTGCGGCAATGCTATCCATCATGCGCCCGTGCTCGACCTGAAGATGTATGTGGTGGATCGGCCCCCGATAACTGGCTCTCGTGCACATTTAGCCCTCCTCCACTAAGGCATGACGTCATCCTGCGTTCATGCCACATCTGATCAGGCAGCTCGCTTTCGTCCTTCTCCCTTTTGACCTGTGTTGTTTATTCTACCCCTGCATTTTATTCAGCGATATATCAAATACATCTATTAAAAAATATGGAGCACGCTTATGCTTCGCGTTTAAGAGTGGCACGTTACAGCATTCAAAGATCTCTGACTGCTTCTCACACTTCCCGGCAACTGGAGCATATGTACCTCTAATGTTTAGCGGGAAACGTCGACTGCGAACGCTAGGCACGAAAGGGGGATTTCTGGAAGAAATGGGGCTTCCAGCATGCGGCCCGATGCGGCGTAGGCGAGCGCCATCTGGAGGCATTGCAAGGAACTGGGCGCACCATTCCGTCGCCCCCGAGATACTCACGATCCGGCGCCTGCAAATGGCGGACTCCGTCGGCGGTCCATCAATGGTGAAGCGCTGTGAAAGGCGTTTCTTTGAGTTTTCGTGTAACATAGTTATATTTGTTTGTATTGTAAAATTACAATCCGTCACTATCATATCTGTCGGTTTGTGTGTATGTAGTACGTTACGATATTTCGGCGTATTTCAGATTGAAGCATTCAATTCAGTCGCCTTCTTGCGCCAAATGGAGGACCTTGGTATGGCTGGTTTGAAAATCTTTTGTCTAAACGACGTCCGACGCCGGTTTCCCACACCAGATCTTGTGGGACACCGGGCCCTTAAGGCTATCGCGTTATGGTTGGCTCAAGCAGCTTGTTAGGAGTACGCATACCTGGCGTGAACGTGACACATTATTTATCGACGACTGGTCATGAATTGGGTCATTCCTATATCACATACGGAACGCTTATGTTGTAGTTCGAACACGTTCGCAGTTCCTCAAGTCGTCTACGTATCCATATTGTAACAGGCAGAAAATTGACAATTTGGGCACATACGAAGAGGCTTGTGCTCTATTCTCATCGGTACCACAACCAGCAGATACCCAATGGTCAAAGTTGAATCGCCTCCAGTTTGATATTGTGATCGGTAGGCTGACGACCATTTAAACTAGGAGAAATTGCTAAATAAAGGCTACATTTCATCACCGAATGTACACCGAGCTATCGTTTCAGAGTTTGACTTTGGTCTTAGCCAGTCATCACTGACTTCAGCTGCGAAAGAAAACAGTGAATGGATTGCGGACGCCTACACTGTATAGTCATTTTGTATAGAATTATTTTTCACTGATATATAGGGTGGCATTAATCAAGTTACAATGTTCTTACACCGGCTGGCAGTGGACTTTTTCTTTCTAAGCGTCTGAAGTACAAAAAGATTTCAACGAAAGGTTTTCTTCACGGCACCCACATACTCCCCATGTTTATGTATACCGACATTTGTCCGCAATATATAGAATTGTACGCTATGTAATATATCACTCCTTGTTCTCGTTATCGTGTAGATATAGCGTAGCTGCACGGTGAAAAGAAGGACATGTTTTGGCGGGTAAAAAAAAAAAAAGAAGAGGCACCGGTGGCGATTTTTTGCCGCAACCTCCGCTACTGTTACGGCAACGCCGGTATTTTTTGGTGAGGTTTAATTTATGCGTGAATTGCCAGACATACCGCTCAGGTCCACGACCGAATGAGTTATGTCAGCAACCACAGAGCGTCATGCTTCTAGCCGCTTTAAGCTGGTTTGAAGAATGACGCAGCGGAGTTAGCAGCGACCCCCAAGTGCACATCCCACGAATAGGAGCCACGCTCCGGGCAGGGGAGACACTTGTACCCTTTAAGCGGTGGGTCTCCGCCGATGGTGGGATTCGAACCCGCCACCTACCGAAGCCGAGGCCGGCGCCCTAACACTGCGCCACGACTACGGTGACACTTCGAAGGTTAACATCGTGTTTTGTGTGCGGGAACGCTTTCTCCCCCTTACCTACTCTGGAATCCTTTTGTTCCCTTCTCGCCTGAGGCAAATCTGCCCTTTTCATGGTGCGACGGCGCATGCGCCCAGGCCTAGCGGATTAGTCGCGAAACATCTTGGAAGGGTCGGGCGAAACCCCGCGTGCCGGGAAGTCCCCTGTAAAAGAAAAAAAGAAGTAAGCACTCGGACGCACGCCGCTACAAACGCTCGTGTGATGTCTTGCCTCGAAACTCCACTGGTAGCTCGTCAGCGTCAGCGCGGTGCCGAAAACGTGTGTCAGTTTGATGGCCGATCGCTTAGGCTTCGGTCGAACGATGGCCGGCGCACTGATTTTCTCGGTGCTGTTGACAAGAAAGCCCGTCGCAGTGCGGCAACTCGCGCTCGTCGGTTGCGTCGTGTTCGGCTTGATATGATATTGTGCTTTTAGTGATGCATTTTACTGAACAGTGGGTCAATCGTTGACGTGAGCGTCTTGTCGGTTTCGTATCGACCCAGTCTTGCCGCGCCTTGAATGGCTACGTGAAACCACGCGCGCGCTGCCACCACCAGCATGCGAGGGCCGACCTTGCAACAAGACTTCGTCGTCAACGTGATGTTTTAAAGCGTTGCCCAAGTGTAACACAAGGGCTTTTCGTTAATGAATTGGCCAGCCATAAACGGAGGGCGGCAACAACGTAGCCTCACGGCGCAGTCCGTACGAAAACCTAGTCGCTTTCTGTTTAAAAGTTGACTTGCAGTCTTAAGCTACACACGTTTTCGGCACCGCGCTGACGCTGACGAGCTACTAGTGGAGTTTCAAGGCAAGACATCACACGAGCGTTTGTAGCGGCGTGCGTCCGAGTGCTTACTTCTTTTTTTCTTTTACAGGGGACTTCCCGGCACGCGGGGTTTCGCCCGACCCTTCCAAGATGTTTCGCGACTAATCCGCTAGGCCTGGGCGCATGCGCCGTCGCACCATGAAAAGGGCAGATTTGCCTCAGGCGAGAAGGGAACAAAAGGATTCCGGAGTAGGTAAGGGGGAGAAAGCGTTTCCGCACACAAAACACGATGTTAACCTTCGAAATGTCACCGAAGTCGTGGCGCAGTGGTTAGGGCGCCGGCCTCGGCTTCGGTAGGTGGCGGGTTCGAATCCCACCATCGGCGGAGACCCACCGCTTAAAGGGTACAAGTGTCTCCCCTGCCCGGAGCGTGGCTCCAATTCGTGGGATGTGCACTTGGGGGGCGCTGCTAACTCCGCTGCGTCATTCTTCAAACCAGCTTAAAGCGGCTAAAAGCATGACGCTCTGTGGTTGCTGACATAACTCATTCGGTCGTAGACCTGAGTGGTATGTCTGGTAATTCACGCATAAATTAAACCCCACCAAAAAATACCGGCGTTGCCGTAACAATAGCGGAGGTTGTGGCAAAAAATCGCCACCGGTGCCTCTTCCTTTTTTTTTTTACCCGCCAAAACATGTCCTTCTTTTAACCGTGCAGCTACGCTATATCTACACGATAACGAGAACAAGGCTTGATATTTTACATAGCGTACAAGTCTATATATTGCGGACAAATGCCGGTATATATAAACATGGGGAGTATGTGGGTGCCGTGAAGAAAACCTTTCGTTGAAATCTTGTTGTACTTCAAACGCTTAAAGAAAGAAAAGTCCACTGCCAGCCGTTGTAGGAACATTGTAGGTTGATTAATGCCACCCTATATATCAGTGAAAAAAAATTCTATACAAAATGACTATATAGTTTAGGCGTCCCATACCGCAATCCATTCACTGTTTTCTTTCGCAGCTGATGTCAGTGATGACTGGCTAAGACCAAAGTCAAACTCTGAAACGATAGCTCGGTGTACATTCGGTGATGAAATGTAGCCTTTATTTAGCAATTTCGCCTAGTTTAAATGGTCGTCAGCCTACCGATCACAATATCAAACTTGAGGCGATTCAACTTTGACCATTGGGTATCTGATGGTTGTGGTATCGATGAGAACAGAGCACAAGCCTCTTGGTATGTGCCCAAATTGTCAATTTTCTGCCTGTTGCAATATGGATTCGTAGACGACTTGAGGAATTGGGAACGTGTTCGAACTACAACATAAGCGTTCCGTATGTGATATAGGAATGACCCAATTCATGACCAGTCGTCGATAAATAATGTGCCACGTTCACGCCAGGTATGCGTACTCCTAACAAGCTGCTTGAGCCAACCTTAACGCGATAGCATTAGGGGCCCGGTGTCCCACAAGATCTGGTGTCGGAACCCGGCGTCGAGCTTCGTTTAGACAAAAGATATTCAAACCAGTCATACCAAGGTCCCTTACAAAAATGGTTGTTGAATTTCCATTGTTGATTTGTTGTACTATTATTGATTAAATAGAAACTCCACAAAATTTCCGCACTCATTGAGCCAACACCATGATACTTGAACAAAAATTTTATTGATAACTACACAATAATTTTTTATTGATGAAATAATATCCATTTTCCATGGTGAAATGCCAAGAACTGGACCGAGCTAAAGAGGTGACATACAATTTACAGGAAAAACTAATTTTTTTGTTTAGGCTGCAACATGAAATGGTGTAATTAGGCTGGCCAGAGCTTGAACCAATTAAAAATTTTGTTGCACAGGCAGTTGTAAGTTCAAGTACAGGATTAGGGCCACTGCAAAATAATGCACTCTTTCAGTATTTACCCACTATAGCCCCAAATGCAGTCTCCGGAGTTGTTCACCTTGTTTTAAGTAATGTGGATATTGCAATGTTTGAAACGTATACACAGAAAGTGGCTGTGCAGTGTACAGCAGGGCCACAATGGCTGAGGCAAAATCGTACACAATAGCCAAATAAAATATCTCCTTACTGGTGTGTACATATCGTGTGCATTGAAATTATCAAGAACAGCTGGCATTATGCAGGTCCTTATAGCTCTCGGAACTGTCATGAAGGTGTCAATATAGTGAAGCCAAACGGCATGTCCAAGTACTATAGGGACAAATGGTCATCCCAGTCCTTTCTTGTACAAGTTGCGCAAAGTTTTTCTAAAACAGACAAAAAGCACTTGTAGTGTCGATCCATCCTACTTCTGTGTCCTTGTGTTTCACTCTACCTTTACCACGGAACTGTACCAATTCGCCCAAATGTCCACCTTGCCGAAGTTCCATTCTTTTTTTAAATGACAGGAAAGCGTGGGTGCACCTCTATGTTGTTAAGCGTGTCTTGCTACATATGGGTGGAGCTAGGGACAAGTAGCAGCGTGCCTTTTGTAGTTTCACTGCATGCCAGTCATAACACTTTATCGCAAGGTGTGCGGCGAAAACTTGTCCAGAAATTCAAATTTGAATGTGGGCATAGTCAAAATTATTTGTACTTTAGAAAATGAAATATGATGAAGACGAGTCATGCTTAGAATATAGACCTGAAATTTAATGTAGCAGTTTAAATATCTTAGCATCTTTAAGTACATCAAAGGTTACGCTATGAACCTACCTTGCATAGTTCGATCATTGATGTGTAAATGGTAGCAACAAAATTGATGTAAGAAATTTTGTATTCTTGATGCAGAAAATTGTATTTGATGAGTCAGCATTTAGACTATAATTACCAAGTGCACGTCATACAACACTAGGTTTTCTTGATTTATATTGATGAACACAAATACATTCAATCACACTTATCGGGATATGATGTGTGTTAGGCTGTGCGGATCATGCACTAAGTTTCTGAGCACTGTATAGGGCACCAGTATGAAATTATTTTTATTCTTTATGGCTTCAGAACAGGGCACAAGACATTTCTTATCTATAAGCGAAAACACAGAACATCAGCTACATATGATACTTCAACAGTTCAGTAATATCAACAGAAACCTTACAATATACTATTCCTTTCATAAGTGCTCAACATACTCGGAAGCTTCCAGGCTACGCACATTCAAGTTCTACCATTAAGTTATTTTCTGTTAAGGTAGCCTTGGGTGCAAACACTGTCATCACTCAATGTAGTCATATTGCAGTAGATGTCACTTAACACACATGGAAATCACTGACAATTAATAACTTGGAAGCATGACCATCCAAACTTTCGGCATGTAAAACACCTATGCTGCAGTGCCACTGCACAATGTTTATAAACCAACCATCCAGTAAACCCAGTCTATACTGGTCTCACCATTTCTTAACCATTTACAGGCTGATGTTGCAAAGTGGAACGTTGAATTAATATATTTATCATTGCTTGGATTTTCTAACTGCAGTAATATTTCTTCTGGGTCTACACACGGGATGTAAATAGTAAATGTAAAACACAGTTTGTCATCACAGCACATACATGAATTAAACATGAATGTATACAATTTCTTAGATTGCATAAGGCTGGCAATTCAGAGCAATAATACGTAAGTATATGCCTTCTAGCATCAGCACCTCTAGAAATGTGGCGCTGTCTTTTTTTAAATAAAAGAAAAAATAAGCTTATCCATATATACTTTCCTTTACGACTACTTTCACAATGTTCCGTTTCGGAAACATTGGAATTTAGCAGCATTTCTTTAGACGCATTTCTTCTGGCATTGGTCAAACATTTTGTTTACTAGCAGCACTCATATAAGGCTACAACCTAGTCCATTGAAAAGTATCAAGGTGGTATAGCATAAACAACATTTGGATGCCAAGAACATGTTGTGGTAAGCTCGAACAAAACATTCGAATGTTTTTGTACTTGCTCTCACAATGCACTTCCCTGATGTGATATTTTGCATACCTTGATAAAATTGGAACTGTATTTTTACTTCATCATTCTGAAAAAAAAACATTACACTTGTTTCAGGTCATGTGCTTCTTTCTCATGCTATGATGAAGCATGTTCTTAACTATATGAGGAAGTAGGGGCACATGCATTAATTATTGTACAGTATGAACAAAAGAAAGCTTCAATCTGCTAGCTGCTCCCTCAAAAGATCGAAATACTGAAGACTCCATAAAAAAACTGATTTGTGCAATGTGTGGCCACGTCAAATTTCCACAATGCAGTGACAGGGATCGTGCAAACACCTCAACTCATGGACTACCATTGAAAAGAGACAAGCGGCAACTAGTTTTCAGAGCAAGTGACACCTAACAAGCAATCTGAATTACTACTAGATGGCACTGAAACAGAGTACACAAAGAAACAAAGCAAACAATTCACTGCAGAGGCACTGCACAGAAAAAATGTGGATATTTCAAAACATTTCAGCAAATTATTCTAATTAAGGAATAAGCAATGTGTCGGCACTGGATTCTCGGAAGCTATCCGCAAGTTTGGAAGCAAAAAGTGGTCGTGAAATAATTTCAGCAACGGGTTTGACATGGTTGTACTCGCTGTCAGCTAGCTCCTTCACTGACTTTCACAAGAGTAAGAAAGTATTAATAATCGATTTGAATTTCATATTTCAAGTTGTCATTGCAAAATATGAAGTGGACACAATCTGTCACTCCTTGTCAACCTTTCCACGTCATGTACAAGAGACATCAAACACAATTGTTGTAAGAATTGTAATACAAATCGGCAAACATATCAAGGACAAGGACAGTTTGTTATGTCTTCTGGTAAAAGATGTCAGTTGATTCATGTCTTCAGGTACAAGTAACGTTGGCTACCTTTTTGCTGAAGCATTAGCTGTGGCCCTTCTTAGAGCTTTGAAAATAATGTTGGTCAATATGCACGAAGACACACATGCGAACATTGGGCAATTCTGTAGTTTAGCCATCATTTTAGTTCTTGACAGACCAGTATAGAACAGTGGTCATATGATCAGCACACGCATGTAATGAATTCATATTTTTGTCCCGATTTCACTCGTGAGCTTAACCATGGAGTACCTTTTTCACCTCACATGTACACACAGATGTCACCTATTACAATCAAAGCTGAAAGTAAAGTGGAACTTACTGATAAACTCAAGATGTCAAGTGCCCCAATAACATAACTGCTAAACCGCTGAAACTACCAAATCAGTTTCCAGCTTGATATTGCAAATTATTTTTGATTGGTCCATTGCCACCAGCTTCACTCTCACAGAGGGTTTGGGTACGGGCTAGTTGGTATACCATTCAGCACTTTTCTTCGTCGCTCTTTCGGTTCCTCTGTCTATGTACGTGCTGTAAGTGATGTTTGCAATGGAATACCAACTAGCTCGTACTAAAACCCTGCTTCAGTATACTTCTAGTTCGTCGGGCATTGCTAAACAGCGTTTGTCTTTGTCGTTCTTTCGATCCCTCTGTCTATGTACGCGCTGTAAGTGATGTTTGCAATGGAATACCAACTAGCTCGTACTAAAACCCTGCTTCAGTATACTTCTAGTTCCTCGGGCATTGCTAAACAGCGCTTGTCTTTGTTGTTCTTTCGATCCCTCAGTCTATGTTCGCGCTGTAAGTGATGTTTGCAATGGAATACCAACTAGCTCGTACTAACACCCTGCTTTAGTATACTTCTAGTTCGTCGGGTATTGCTAAACAGCGCTTGTCTTTGTCGTTCTTTCGATCCCTCTGTCTATGTACGCGCTGTAAGTGATGTTTGCAATGGAATACCAACTAGCTCGTACTAAAACCCTGCTTCAGTATACTTCTAGTTCGTCGGGCATTGCTAAACAGCGCTTGTCTTTGTCGTTCTTTCGATCCCTCTGTCTATGTACGCGCTGTAAGTGATGTTTGCAATGGAATACCAACTAGCTCGTACTAAAACCCTGCTTCAGTATACTTCTAGTTCGTCGGGCATTGCAAAACAGCGTTTGTCTTTGTCGTTCTTTCGATCCCTCTGTCTATGTACGCGCTGTAAGTGATGTTTGCAATGGAATACCAACTAGCTCGTACTAAACCCCTGCTTCAGTATACTTCTAGTTCGTCGGGCATTGCTAAACAGCGCTTGTCTTTATCGTTCTTTCGATCCCTCTGTCTATGTACGCGCTGTAAGTGATGCTTGCAATGGAATACCAACTAGCTCGTACTAAAACCCTGCTTCAGTATACTTCTAGTTCCTCGGGCATTGCTAAACAGCGCTTGCCTTTGTTGTTCTTTCGATCCCTCAGTCTATGTTCGCGCTGTAAGTGATGTTTGCAATGGAATACCAACTAGCTCGTACTAACACCCTGCTTCAGTATACTTCTAGTTCGTCGGGTATTGCTAAACAGCGCTTGTCTTTGTTGTTCTTTCGATCCCTCAGTCTATGTTCGCGCTGTAAGTGATGTTTGCAATGGAATACCAACTAGCTCGTACTAACACCCTGCTTCTGTATACTTCTAGTTCGTCGGGTATTGCTAAACAGCGCTTGTCTTTGTCGTTCTTTCGATCCCTCTGTCTATGTACGCGCTGTAAGTGATGTTTGCAATGGAATACAAACTAGCTCGTACTAAAATCCTGCTTCAGTATACTTCTAGTTCGTCGGGCATTGTTAACAGCGCTTGTATTTGTCGTTCTTTCGGTTCCTCTGTCTATTTACGTGCTGTAAGTGATGCTGTAAGTGGTGCAAAATTAGCCATATTGTACTGGTGCATAAACGTTGCAATCCATTGATTTAATGTCCAATTTCCTACACATGCATCTTTTGTAAACTTATGGAACACATACTCGCACGTAGTTTCTCACCTCGATAATCCCTCATTTTTTCCTGTCAACATGGCTTTTGGCAAGGCCTGCCATGTCAAACTCGGTTTTTGAATGTACCAGTGAGATTCATCGAAATCTTTATTCTTGCATCTGAACTTCTCTAAGGCATTTGACCGCGTTGCACATTGTCAACTACCAAGCAAACTTTATTGCCTCCACTTTGATACATTGATACTATGATGGAATGAATATTTCCTTTCTAATCTGTCACAATAAATAGTCATCGATGACCATAGTTTGGAAAGTAACGAAGTAATCTCCGGCGTTCAATAATCAGTCCTTGGTCCTCTTTTGTTTTTAATTTTTGTTAATGATTTCCTTATACTTTGTTCCATACATAGCAGTAAACACTGTGAAGGCGAGACTTCCTTCAGTGGCTTCGTTCGCACTTGGGTATAGTTCATGTTTTTTTTTACCGCAATTGTGTGCAACTGTTTTTTATATAGGCTCATTATTGAATGAAGCAAGTTGAAATCCTTAGAAACAGACACATTGTAGTATATGGCTGCTGATGCGTTGTTATAGAATAGATTAATTTTTGGTGCGCCTCTCGGTTTTTTATTTACAACCCATTGCGAGGAGCCTCAAGTGCATGCTTGCGCAAGCGAACGCTGTTGGCGCGGAGCCAAGCATGGACGGAATGCGCGGAGTGATAACTTGGCTGTACTTCTTGCGTAGCTTCCACAACGTTGACTGCTATGTATGGAACGGAGTATAATAACACATCGTCAATCCAACTGTTTGAAGATGACTGCATCTTGTATCAGCGCATATTGTCTAAAAATGAACATCTATTACTAATAAATGACCTCAACAAGATTTCCAACAGTACATGCAGGCTCATGGTACTAAACATTTCTAACCGTCCATGCACATCTTCTGTAAACAAAATAACAGCGTTATAAGCATTCCCTTTACTCTACAGTTCTAACACCATCTGATACAAACCACTACCAGTGTATTACAGTCTTCAGCGACTTCATGTGGTCTGACCACATGTTAAAACTTGCTGCTGACTGTTCAAAACAGCTCAGCTTGATCAAAAGGTCGCTAACAATGTCAGCCTCTCCTATCTGCAAGCTTGTTTATGAAGTGTTCATTAGTACTAAACTGGAAGTTGCGTCCCAAATTTGGAGGCACCATTCAGACTTGCTAAATAAATGTTGTAAGGTATCTAATATTGCACTCTCTTCTCAGAATGGGTGGCAAAAAAGTGTTAGCACTATCATCTCACTTCTGCTCTCTGTCAAAACACTACAATATTGCACAACTGTGTCTTTTCCACAAATTTTACTAGTTCTCACACTTGCATAATTTGCGTAATATTTTATTCCTTCCTCCTCATTAAACTTCTTGCCGACTATTCACCGGCCAATGTGTACAGTGCCTGCACGGTACTACCACCACTTATTGATCTTGTCCATCGGTATACAGCAGTGGAACAATCTGCCAGAATCAGTAGTCAGTAGCAGCATTTACATGAATGCGACAACTGGCGCATCTCATCGCATCACGTCAAGTTTCTAGTGCATCGCATCCATGTAAGCGGGGCTAATGCGCCGCTTACATTGAGATGAGCAAATTGACTTTCGCAGTGCATGTAAATGCAATTGCATCATATTAAGAATTCTGGGAAATGTAGCTGCTACAGATCTGCTGCACTCGCCGAGCTGTGGCGTACCACAAGAAGCGTCTGATGCACTGCTTTGTCTTCTATGTGCCACACTTTGTGCGATCACAATCACATTACCCGTGATGCGCTAAAAAATGTGATGCACTACTGTTGCATTAATATAAATGTGGCTAATGAGCATGATTCACAAAAATTTAAGCACTTACTGACATAAAGATTGTGTTGGGCAATAAACTTTAATGAAAAATAAAAATAATTTGAATAAAAACTAAGCCCTGCCTGCTGCACCTAAGTTTTGCAGGGTAGCACTTACTGACAGCCTATTTTCAGAACTAATATTACTTTCAGCGCACTTCCTGCTGCTTTAACATCTACTTTCGCTTTCTGGAATGCCCATACCATTTCCGCCCCTAAATTGTTTGCCATTTCTTTTTCTGCTGTTGCTGTTTTCATGACTACTGTGATTACTAGTGTACATGCTCCCCCGTATACAATACTCTGCAAGGGGCCTTTAAGGGACAATAAATGATGATTCCAACATTTCAATAAAAACATAACTTCCTGAATGCTTTCCTTCGCTTAATTGCATCTTAGCTTGCCTTAGCATGGTCTCTTAGACTGCCAGAACAAGTTATTTGCCCAGACATCTTTGTACATACAGCTAGCACTACAAAAGCTGCGGCAGGCAATGCAGGTCTGTGTTGCCGCTAGGCAAAGATATATAAAAAATTTCAGCTCGCAAGTCTCTTTTTTGTAAACAACTGTTCAGCAAAGTTTGAAGCTGACAAGCCCGTTTCTGTACGTTCAAAGACATGTACAAAAGAAATTGTCACAGACTCACACGGATTCCAGTACCATGTTGTCATGCAGTGAGCACAAAAAAAGTGACCCCGCGTCATTTAAGAAGATAAACTTGTCTAGGCATCTTGCCTTGACAACACAGCTCTGAACAGTAGGAAATACCTCAACAAACTACAAGACGTTACTTTCAGGAAGGATGTTCAGCAATTTCTGCTTGACATTCAAAATTTCCATGCAAACTTCCACTTCCTGGCTACCGTGTACTGATGAGCTGCTGTCCTTGAGAAAAATCTGAATGCGCCGAAAAACACCATTCGCGTGTACGTAAGAATTTTTTCTTTTCGATTTGTCAAGACGTGCTGTGCAGAAACGAAATGACCCAATTACCATCTTGTGAAATTCTTTCCTGTCTGCGTTCTGATCTCCCTTGCCTAGCAGTAACACAGAACCAACTCTGACGACATTTTTTCGTAGGTAGTAGCCCTTCACAAGAGCTTTGAAAGAAGTCTCTAGAGTTCTGTGCACTTTCTCTATGTGTCCCGATGACCACAATTTAGATTGGGCCTGTAAGATGCAAAATTTGTCAGCGATCTGGAATTGTGGATACCTGGTTCCACATACAAGCCGACCTAGTGTTCCATTCATTGACTCAAATGGGTAGAGGGAATATGCCCACAAGGGTCTCCAGTTGATGACACTGTCCACAAGGTGCGAATGCAAGTGAGAATTATAGCTCATGCACTCTGTACCATAGAACTCCTCATACTCCAATAGAAACTGTCATTTCCTTTTTTATCATGACCAGCTGCTCAACACAGATGCATGGGCCAAGGAGGTGATGCATAATTTCCACAAATCGCATCCAGTGTTTGTAGTACTTTTCTGGAAGGCGCCCTTTCACTACTAGTGGTGAATAATATAGCAGCCAATTTCTCCACTCAGCAGCCTTCCAGTCCTTCGCATCATGCAATGACCTTGGGAGCCTTGACAGCTCCTACGTTGGAGTGAGGCTCAACAGACAGCTGTTTGCATTCTCAAGATTACGTCGAAGATGAAATTTTCGGCAGCGCTCAGACTTCAGCCACGTGAAATATATGTAGCCCTACGAATCCTAAACAAACAGCATGCATATAGTCCGCAACAAATCCTGTACCAAATCTGAAAAATGCAAGCTGCGTGAGTGCGCTTGCTCCTTTGATGCGGCAAGTTGGGGATTCCTTAGCTTTTCTGGCATGCTGGAGAAAAGATTCATGTGTTCTTAGCTTGGGCGTTGAGGCACTTGGCGGATATACACGACAAAATCCCTTTCCTTTAGGAACAACTTGTCCCTGGTCATCGCACCATGCATACCCATAGGCACCATTAAACTGAGTCATGTTCATCAGCTCACTCCTAGCGACACTATCCACAGCACATGGACCTGGGAACATCTTTGACGTCTGCTGCACTCCATCTTTGTCATTCCACAGAATTCCACTCGATGACAGCTAATTCATGGCCTTTATAAAAGAAATTAAAAAACAGTTCATTGCTGGCTTTCCTGGACGAAACCAAAGTCCTGCTAGCAGGAGGTTCTCGATACGTTGCTTGTAGGGAAGCTGATTTACCATTGCAAGCAGAGGCCACATACTGGATTTAGAGTTTTCAAAAAGGGGCACACCATCAGTATTAAAAGTTAAAGTGACATCATTTGGTCCCAATGGCAATTTGTGGTACTGATAACTCTGAGTGATGTCACTCACATCAAAAGATGCAGCTTTCTTGGTTTCTTGTATACTTTTTGATTCCAAAATGTCACGGATTTGGCTCTTTAGATCCATAACAAAAAAAGATGAACTTTTCATTAAGGTTTCACCAATATGTACTAAGCTGCACTGGCTGCATGTCACATTTTCGGCTTGCACCAGTTCGCCGATGTATGCGCTGCATCTGCTGCAATAAAATTGCTTTACATATTGCTTGCCAGCACCACAGAAGTGCCGAAAGAAGGTGTAGCTTTGATGTTGGGTAAGATACCCCTGCCGGCAAATCAGCACTCAGAAGCTGGAGTAAGCTTTCTGTGGCTTCCTTTGAAGAACCATGGCGTAGGCTGTGAGCCATTACCATCAACAAGCTTTCAGCTCTTGTCACCTTGGATCCTGAAAACAGGTCTTCATCCTAGCACGGAAAAAAAATGAAAATGATGGTTTAGCAACAGGACAGTTAGAGCAAGATGTTTAGACATGTACATGAAGCTGCTGTTCAAGGCATGGAAAATGAGTTAAAAAGAAGCATTTTGAGAGTAGACCCTTATGAAGTGCTGCAATTTTTTATCCGATGGCCAACAAATACCCACAACTCAAATGATATTATGCATAAACATATATGGATAGAAAAAACTAGATTCTTGCAAAAAATTGTGGGGTACCTCTTCTGCAGCGACTTTTGGTTCGAGACATTGTGCCGCCGTATAATGCTGCTTAGCCATTGCTTTCTGTCCTCCGTCAGCACTTGCAGATGATGAATGTAATCGCTGAGGGACACTTACAGAAGGTGAGAGCTGTCATTCTTTCATTCAAGTGCAATGCTTCTGAAATACTGCACATTGTTTCACCACAGAAAGTTTGCTTCTCATGTTTGTTTCGTGCCACATTAAGAGTTGTTCAATATCACATTGCCATGCAAAATCATGACATCCCATTTAACTCAATTTCAGGAGTACTTTTGATGTTTAACTAACTGCAGTTTGTACATGAACTCATGAAACAATTTATTTGCTTTGTTATTGTGTACTGTTATAGCTTAAAGAAAGCTCAAGTAGTAATAAATGGTGTCAGTATAATTTTTCTATGGATCCAAAAAGTCTGTGGTACTTTAAATGAACATTCCTTCTCTTGCGGCACTCAAACTTTTGCCACAACAAAGCAATATACATGCAACACATTTACTTTGCATGCTTACTGTTTGAGACACAGCAGAGTCGACTCGACGAAATGTCTCAGATACAGCAGAGACGACTACTATGCCACTCATGCAGAAGTGAGAAATGCCGTTCCATGTTCTAGTAGTGATCTCAGCAACTGTAATTGAGTGCGAGATTTGCAGTGCACTTTGCTGGCTCAACATTCTTAATATTTTGGACAGTAAGTAGGCAACACCGTACACATGTATAACATACCGAATCGGCGCCTTTACACAAGCATGCAGAGGACCTGTAATTTTGTCAGAAGCCCTAATAATTATTTGTGAACATTTGCTTGTTCAACACTGGCACCATGTATCCATATGTGTAAGCAATCATCAGGCAAACACGTTTACTCTCGAAAATATGAAGACAAACTTATTCGTCAGAACATTTGCATTGTGGCAAAACAATCTGCATATACAGACTGCAACGCTAGGATCCCAAACATTGCTGTTCTCTGTTGCTCATCGATGGTGAATTCTCATTTTCGCTCACAAGCTTTGTACACTGGAATGCAAAACATTTCCTTTCCACTTGCAAATGAACTCAGAAATGCAATTGCTGGATTACAACTGCATCGCAGAAGAGTACCTCTTCCCTCCTCGATTTTACCAAACACTGTGAATTTTCGAACTGCAACAAACGTGTAGCAGAAGATATGCCATTTTGCTATTAACCTATTTATTGGCCCCATACTCTACAAGTCTCTGAAGTCAGTGTTCTCTTTACGAAAAAGCAATACTGCAGTGCCATATTTTAAGCAGCCGAACAATAAGTTGGGTATGATGTATGGAATAACCAAACACCTTTCATGTGAGAAGAATGGTATTTGAGGACAGCTGCGAAGAACAGATCTGCCAGATCATACTTTTTGGCAGTTTTACTAAGCTATCGCAGCTTATAGGGACAGACGACCAACAGCTAGCTTGGACGCGACGTCCTGGACACAGCTTCTTACAGTGCTGGTTTGCCAACATGGCGGCTAGGATGACATTAATGCAAGCAATCTATAAGATGAAGCAATGAGAATGAAACAGCGCATAATCGTGAAAAATGAAAAGCTACAAATTGCTTTATAGCAAACAATTTCAAATGTGTAGACATGCTGCATGAGCTCAAAAAATGCATAAACCTAAGTAATCATGTGCCCTCTGCTTTTCAAAGAAATGGTTTTTGTCATAATTAAGTCTTTAGTTCTGCCAAATTTATTAATTTCCCTTTTGTGAGCTCAAAATAATTTTGCTGACAATTTGGGAATACTTTTGCTAAAGAGACGAAACGGGTTGTGACATCAATTTCTGTCCAGTAAATATCAGCTGCATTAAAGAAAGAGTACGCATTGCCCCGTCATGAAATGGGCCGTTGAAAGTGACAGAATTGTGAATGGGTTATTGTTTTATTTTTGTATGGCAGTGTATAGCTCTGCCTTACTAATACTTAAAAAAGAAAGAAGAAAAAGGGGGAAGTCATTTGTATTCACATACATGTTTGGTGCCTTTATCTTTAGAAAGCTTGTCCGGGGCTCTTCCCCACTGAGTTCTTTGTAGAGATGCTGAGACAATCGTTCTTTTTTCTCTTTTACCTATCTCGAAGAAAAATATTACGCAATGCCAACTTGCGCAGAATTTTTTCATTCTGTACCGGCTTTGTCTGGGTAATTCCTCCCAAACGCTGCCACGGTTTATAGCTAGGCTGTACAAGAATCTCTACTAGATGAAGGCAGCTTTCTTGCTGAAATCTTAGTACAGTGTATTATTGTTCATCCTTCAATTTCGCTAAAATATTTTCGTTTTTTCCTAGTCAGGACTAAATTCTCCTTCTCCTAATTCCATCAAGGCTTGTCCGATTTCCTATGGTTGGTACGCCATCAGTAGAGGCAAAACAAACCACCAAACCAACAGAATGCATGCTTACCAGCTCGTCCTTGAAGTCCTCCATGCACTGCCGCTCGCTGTGGTCTGGCTCAAAGTCAGCATCAGGTTCTGATCCGCTGCCATCGGAGGATGAAGTTTCAACTGGATTTTGCGGTGGATCGCACGACTGCGAAGGGCAGTGTTCTGCACAATGTGGTTCGGTATATTGATCTGAGCCTGCAGGGGCCGACCAGCGTGCTTCTTCTGCCTCAGCATCGCTTCCGTCTGAGCTGTCTTCCTCACTCATCGCATGCCAAATGACCGCTTCTGGAATCTGTGTTCAGAACGAGGGGGAACTTCGACGGATGAGTCCCATAGGTACTTGCCAAATTGCCTTTTCGGCGGCATAACGGCAGTCGGCGCAGGCAAATCAACGAGAGATACGAGTTTTCGCTCATGAGCACATCCGATTAGACTACGTTTAGAGTGCACACGTGCGGGCGAACGAACGCACGCATAGGACTTCGTTTGTACAGTGCGGAAACAGAGCCTTACTATCTCACGACGACAGCGCCATGCGAAATAATAGTAAAAACAATAATAATAGGGCAACATATCTGAAAATTTCTGCTTTTATTACAGAGTACAGATTATTAGACGATGCTTGGATTTCCAAGTTTACAAATGCATATTCGCAAGTAGAATGGTGTAGAATGTTGTAGAATGTTTATGTCGCACTGCTTCCATTCTTGCAACACGAGTAGGTCTACTTTATTTTTATTGACCGTCAACCAGACCCAGTAGCCAAGGGCATGCATACGCTGGGCTCCTTGCCTTGGCCGTAGCCGTAGTCAAGCTTGGGTCAACCTAACCTGACCCCGCGCAAAAACTGCCTTCGAGATTGGCTGTTGTTACTGATAAGCAGCCATCCCTGGAGCGTTAAATTGCACACAACGTATAAGTTAGAACACAAATTATTATAATAGGTAAATATTGTTTCTTATAAATTCTGTAAACTATTTGTAATAGTTCAGCCAACAGAATTTACTTTTTTTATCACCACATTTGGCGACATCATAGACATAGAGCAAGCAACCATGACAGCCTGCTTTTGTCTGTGAAACGTTTATAAAAGGAGCGCACATCAATCAAAATGCACGTGAGTGGTTATATTTATGATAGTAAGTCGCACATACTAATAAAATGGGTGGCGGAGGAAAAATGGGATGTGTATACCGTCCGCGCACTCGCTGACGCCGATGTCGGCTTTAGTTTGGTGGCCCAGGAGGGCGCCATAAAGAAGTTACGAGGCAGCACGCAGCCCGTGTTTTGGAAAGAAGGGGAACCAGCGGCCCCGACAATCCTTCTGAACTGCGGTAAGCACTTATTTCACGTCATATATTTGCATGCATATATACCGTCATACTTTAAAGCAACGATTGGCGATCGCAAGTGATGCTGGCACTCTCGAAGAGGCCTAAAACGGAGACGGAAGTATCTCCACATTTAAGCGCTATGACGACACTCCATGTGCCGTCTCTGTTAACGGAAACAGCTTTACTGTAAACTTTAAAAAGTATACAGATTATTTGGTCCTGCTCGGTGCTTTACTATGCTCGGCTCAGAACATTTTGGGCCTTAGCAGGGGGCATTGCTTCTTCTCACCCCTTGTGCATGTATTTGTCGAAGCATTGTTTGAGCACTTGCATTTGTGCATTATTTCTCGCAGGGAGCCGGCAAGCCCTCGAGAAGAAGCGCTCGCGGCTTGTCGCCAACGCAGGGGCCCTAACTTCAACTACAGAAGGGGTTCGTATAAAGCCCACGTGGGTGCAGTGTTGAATTACACTTCATGAGTGAAACTAACCACGTTTTAAGCTTGTTGCATGCATTCTGTCGCTTCTAATAACACTTCAAAATTTAGCAAAAATAGGGTTCCGCCGTTTTTAATTATACAATCGTGCGTCCACGTGGTGCTTGCGGCGCACGTGCGTGGTCATTTTGCGGTCACCCTACCCCTCTTAACAAGTCTAATTTCTAGAAGGGCTGAAGGAGGGATTCCCGCATCTGAGATTGGTATACCAGTTAGTGAAAATACTACAAGCTCTCACTAGGCCCACCTTGTACTGATGTATTTAGTGGCATTGACAAAAAAATGCACCAAATGAAGTTTTCACTGTTGCATACTAATAACTTCTATGCCTAATTACTTTGGGGCGGTTACTGCATCCATTTTTTTTCTTGTGAAAAGCGGTGGCCGCATTTCAGTGGGGGCGAAGTGCAAAAACGCCTTTGTGCCGTGCGCTGTGCCGTGTGCTGGGGGCACGTTAATGATCCGCAGGGGATCAAAATTAATCTGGAGTCCCCCAACTATGGCGTGCCTAAAATTCAGATTGTCGTTTTGGCATGTAAAACCTTAGAATTTTTCATGTCTTTTTTTTTGTGAAAATAAAACAAGCCTTTGTATAGGCCTAGTATGCCTGAGCAAACATAAAATTTGACGAGAATTGCATTGTGATTTTATAAGCCAGGCTTGACACATAGGGGAGAGTCTGGAGGAATGGGACACTTTTCACTAATGTATTTTTAGTTTTGTTTATTTTGAACGCAACCAGATATTTGATGGATTATAGTACAAGTCGAAACATGCTGCACAAATTCTGAGGAACACTGGTTTTAACCACTTCTGGCACACCTTTGAAAAGATAAGCTTCTAACAGCTGAAATCTATCCCATTCCACCCCTCTTTTTGGGTGGACTGGGACATCTGTAACGCGTTCGTTCCAGCGTCTTCCGTAACATGCCTCTGTCACACGGGCACCCGCAAACTCCATCACCTTTATCTCGAGGGAAGTGCACTCGGTGTCAGACGGTCGCCCTTCCGCTAAGGGAGTTTGAAGGAGCTTTTGGTCAAGGGAGATCGGCGATCTCCCTCAGCGGCCTGCTGTAAAAGCGATAATTTAATTATTGGTCGCATTAAAAATGATCTAGCGTGCGTTTAAAATGTTTCCATTGAATTAAATAAATGTCCAAGCACAATTCAGCAACAGTTACGCTTGCTGCTGCATAATGCTCTCGACCTAGGCCGCTTGGCACCATGTTTTTCTCGTCTTTCAGGGCGTTTACACGAACCCGACAGAATCAAGTTGAGGCGCCTGGTCGGCCTAGAATATGTCTGCAGAGTTCATGTAGATGCTAGCCGGTCGGACTGAAGAAACGTCGAGTCCAGCTGAGTCATCCCAACTACATGGGGTAGGTTCAACCAGCCCGATCCATTTGCATCGTGCATGTGTACACGCACGGGTCCGGCTCGCCACAACGAGCCTTGCTCGGGAACGCTGGGACATCGCTATTTATGCGTCAGCAGCTGGAATAGTATCAGGTTAAGGACCAAGACAAGGCACTGTGCAATGCAACCTCATCGTAGTGATAAGACCCACGAAATAGAGCTGTTCCAGACGGAAGCAGGGAACCGCAAGCAGAGTTCGAACGCATTAGTCTCAGCTCGACACTGTGTGGTGTTTGGGCTGCTAAGCACGAGGTCATGGGATCGAAACCCAGCCACGACGGCCGCATTTTGGTGGGGACAAAATGCGAAAACACCCATGTACTTAGATCTAGGTGCACATTAAAGAACCCCAGGTAGTCGAAATTTCCGGAGTCCCCTACCATGGCATGCCTCATAACCAGAAAGTGGTTTCGGCCCAAAAAAACTCCATTTTTTTTTATGTGTGTGCCATTCTTGTCCACGCTCATCAGAAGCGAGTTCGTGTAAATGCCGTCATGTCGGGCTCGGTCAGCTCGCGTCAGGTTCATGCAAACATGGCCTTTGTCGTGCTAGTCTGGCAGCGGTCGGTGTGGTCACTCATGAATGACACCATGGTACAATAGACAAAATAAAAGAAAAGCCCACGAGGTCACCGTGCACGAAATGTTGTGTTTTGACTATAGTTTGCAGCAGTTCGGGTAACAGAACACTGAGCCTACTCGCCACGCTATGGAGGCTAGCCGCGCCACAAGGAAAAGTGCACATAGGCACCGGGTGGCTAATGGCGCTGTCAGCAATGCTATGTTTAGCGAGCACACTTTGATTCTTAATGAGGTGTATATCTTTAACATCAAATGCATTGAATAATATTCTTATAGAAGGAGCATTAATTACGATATCTACAGTGTAATTGGAAGTTACATTCTTGTATTCTTGTATTAGTTCAAAAAACAAACACCGCTTAATGCACTCCTGGCGGCTACATTTAGGACCTCGTTATTGGCCGTGTGACATGACCACAACTTCCTTGAGGTCGAACTCCCTTAGGAAGTCTCGTGCTCCCTTATCCTAAAGGAGTTCGTGGGTGCCCGTGTTACACAGGTATAAGGGAGTTCAACCTCAAGGAAGTTGTGGTGTCACACGACCAACAAGGGGCATTTTAAATGTACCCGCCAAAGGTGCACTCAGCGATGTTTGTGTTTTGTGCAAGAACGTAACTTCTAATTACGCTCGTAGCTATTATGATTGGCACTCTTTCATAAAAATATTATTCAATATGTTTGATGCAAAAAACATAGACCTCATTAAATATCAAAGTGCGCTGGCTAAATGTAGCAGTGCTGACAGCGACGCTAGTGCTTATCTGTTTTTTTCCTTTGCGGCTTGGCGAGTTGGCTCTGGGTTCCGCTACCTGAGCTGCTGCAAACTATACTAAAACACATTTCGTGCACGGTGACCTCCTGAGCTTTTCTTTAATTTTGTCTACTGTGCCAGTGCCAGTCATGAGTGACCACACCGACCACTGCACGACAAAGGCCACGTTTACATGAACCTGATGAAATTGGGTCAAGTCGGAATTCGGCCTGACGGAGCCAGACGTTACTGCATTTACATTAACTTGCTTCTGACGAGTCGGGAGGACGGCACACAGCGTTGAGCCGAGACATGAACGTGTTGGAACTGGGCTTCCTGTTCCCACTGCTGTCTGCAACAGCTCTATTTCATCGGTCTTATTGCTATGATGAGGTCGCACTGCACAGTGCATTGTCTTGACCTTGTCCTGATACTATATCTGCTGCAGCCGCATAAATTACGACATCCCAGTGTTCCCGCACAAGTCTCGGTGCTGGTGGGCCGAACCCATCTGCATTTACATGTACGCTTTAATCGGGTCGGGCTAACTCAGCCCGACTCGATGCTTGGTCAGTCTGACCGGCTAGCGTTTACATGAACTTGACAAGCATGTAAACGCCCTCTAAGACGAGAAAAACATGGTGCCAAGTGGCCTAGGTCGAGAGTATTGTGCAGCAGCAAGCATAACTGTTGCTTAGTTGTGCTTGGACTTTTATTTAATTCAATAAAAACATTCCAAATGCACGCTACTTTACTTTTAATGCGAGCAATAAATAAATTATCACTTTTACAACAAAAAGTATGGGCACAAGAGTACTTCCTTCCGCCGCTGAAGGAAATCGCCAATCTCTCTTGACCAAACGCTCCTTTATACTCCCTTAACGGAAGGGCGACCGTGTGACACCCCAGTGCATCTTCGAGATAAAGACAGTGGAGTTAAAAGGAGTTTGCGGGTGCCCGTGTGACTGGGGTATTACATAAACTTGCATATGAGCAAAACGTGAACAAGGTGAATGCAGGAGCCAACGTTTCGACAAGTGGTCTTGCATATGTCATATATGATACACCATGCATTTAAGGGTATATTTTATGACTACGCAGAAAAACATTTGAGTTGTGGAGAACATGCAAAATATGTCACAACCATGTCCTTTTTACATAAGTTGTGCCATTGCTGTATCATGACATAGTTTTGGTAGTGCGAAATTTGGGGAGCTGGCACACAGTAGACATCACAGTGCCTGGTGGCGCTACATTCATTTGCTACATTGATTCATTGCATCACTGTCAGTAAGATTGCCATTGTGACAGTGGACAGAATGCAATTGAAACCTATTTCTATGCACCAACTGTGGGGGTACTATGGATTAGGTGGCCATGCTGCCTCTGTGACTTCATGATGAATGCAGTAGTTCTACACATCGACGGCTGATGTGTGGTGGTGCTCTGTAGACTTAAACATTGTCCTCTGCTTCTTCCTGTTGCTTGCTTTCTTATCGACAATGTCTTTAGTCGTAGTGTAAGAGTCTAAAATGTGCATCAAAAGAGACGATAGCTGTGCAAACACTGCATTGATTACACTGTCTAATAAATAATTTCGTTCTGTTAGCAAACTGGCTAGGTGCACGTGGTGAGTAATGCTGGGCACGAGGTCTGATTGTATCCTTTCCAGTCTTTGTGTGATCTTAAATTTCCTTTCCAAGTAAAATCCGTTAAAGGCAAGTGTTCGTTCTGTTCTGTTCCCATCCTCTGCTTTCTTAAAAGCACTGACAATATTCAGTCACAGGCCAGCATTCAGAACCAACCTCCAGAAGTAATATTCCCCAGTTATGTTACTGACGGAACATCTGCACCCATTTTTCTGTGTATTTGATGCCTAAGAATGCATGCACTGTCATGATTTCAGAATGCAGCTTGTGGCGCTTGTGGTGATAGAGTGCGCCAGCTGGAGATGGAAAATGAGGCCCTAAGAGCAGAACTGCAAAGCCTAAAGAGGCTTCAGGAAGGACACGGCTATGTGACTGGTAAGCACCTTATGGCAGCAGCCATATACTTAATCATTCTTCAGTTTATTTATGATGCCCTTATAGCACATAAAGTACACGCAGGTCAACACTACGTGTTGGTATTGTTCCCCAAAGGACTTTTAGTGCACGAAACATTAGTCTTTCTGAGCACTGCAACCCTTCCTTGCAGGATTCGTAACATTGTTGAAGGCTCACTGCAACAAAGCCTTTAACTGTGTAAAAAGCCTTTCATGAAATGTTGGCATAAAGGAGCCTCTGTGCAAAATTTTACCTTTGAAATTTCAGCAGAACTAGCAGAAATATTTGGAAGAGGAAACGGTGCATAAGACAAGGACAATCGCTGTGCCGTTCCCCTTTCATTGTCCTTGCTTTATGCACAGTGTCGCCTTCGAAATGCAATGCCAACTAGCCCAACGTCGATCCCTCATATAGAAAAATACCTGTTTTTGATACTGAAGCTGAAAAAAAATGCCAGCATTATTGCTCGGTAGCAGTTGCACATCACATAATGCACGGCTCCTCAATGTAACCTTCGAGATCGCAATGCTGCACCTTTGCAACCGCTCATTGTTGCACCTGTGCAACAATGAGTGCTCTCGCTTTCGTAGACATGAGTCCTCTCACTGTAGTAGATGCTTGGAACACCCACATGTCCTGATTAGTATGTGGTTCTCCAGGCATGGCAACGTGAGGCCAGCTTGAGCCACAATAGCTTAGAACTGCAGACCGTGGCAAGACTATCAGATACATGTATCATCTACTAGGTGCTGTTTAATGGCTGCTAAAAAAATTATACAATTAACAGCTCTGCTGCTTTGCCAAGGTTGGTTCAGTGGTATATACAACTCATCTATAGCAAATTTAGCAATTGTGAAATTTTATTTAAACCCGCCGTGGTTGCTTAGCGGCTATGGTGTTGGGCTGCTGAGCACGAGGTCGCGGGATTGAATCCCGGCCATGGCGGCCGCATTTCAATGGGAGCGAAATGCGAGAATACCTGTCTACTTAGATTTAGGTGCACGTTAAATATCCCCAGGTGGTCGAAATTTCCGGAGTCCTCCACTATGGCGTGCCTCATAATCAGAAAGTGGTTTTGGTGCCTAAAATCCCATGATTAAATTTTTAACATTGCAACATTGTGACACTCGCTGCAGCTCATTCGGTTGTTCGCTATGCTGCTACATTGGCCCTCACAACGAATAGTAGCGAGGTGATCGAGCAAGCTGGAGTAAGTGTCAGAATATCGTAATGTCCTGTTCCCACCTGACCACATACTACGTCATGACTTCCCAAAAGAGTATACTCCTTGGAAATGTAACCCAAACTGACTATAGAAAAGCTATTATAATAAATTACTCCGAGGCATATCGGTATCTTTTTCTGGGGTTTAGAGATCTAGAACCTTAAGTTACCGAAAAAAAATTGCTATGTCAAAGCCCTTCAAGCACGTATGTAGGCGAGGTACATGGTATATGTAAGACGGATTCTCTCTTCTGATTGAGAGTTTCTTGTCTGGCTTATTGCAGTGATGCAACAAGGTTTTGTATTTGACCAGATTTTAAATAATTGTAATATGTAATGAGCTTTTGCTTTTTTAAAAATTCCTTGCTTTGAAATGTGCACACAGGGCTGGAATTTATGCGTGAACTGCCATAGGAAGGGGAACTTTAGTTCTAAGACTTCAATTTAAGACTAATGGCAGCACGCAAGCTAGGCTTGTGAAGCACCAAGACATCAAAATGGTTCTTCATGGCGACTCGGAAGTGATATAGAGGGATTGCCTTGGCATTTACCACCAGTGCATTCGGAAAATCATGCCACCACGCAGTATTGGAAAGCTGAGAACTCCAGATAGACAGGCCGGTCAATAGGATATACCTGAACAGCATGCTTGCGCAATTATCTGTAAACATAATGCTGGCGATCAGGACAGCAGGATAATTAACAAAAAGTTTTGATAGAAATCTGGAAACCTGTAATTTTACCGTACAAGCATAGCCTGTTACGTAAAAGAAAAGGAACGTGCAAGACAGTTAATAAGATCGAAAAGGTGGAAAGCCAAGATGCTTGGGAAACAAAACACATGTGCAAGTTTCCAGAATGTGCCAGCAGCGTTGTTTGTGGGATTTCCCTGTCATGCAGCAAGGTATGCGTAGGAGAGGTCGGGATTTTCTGTGTTAGTATAAAGAAAAAGGAACTGTGAGCATGAAAAGACTGCTCTGATCCACTAATGCGAAACCATCAAATTTAGAGCACACATTCACGTAAGGCACAGGTCAATGTTATGACTTGATGTAGTACTTGTCCCTCTTATTGACCATTTAGGCAGTGATCAGTTTGCATAATGTACCTTTTGCAACATGAGGGAACGTGCACTCTGTTTCATACTTAGCAGGCAACCCTGTGGAAGCTATGCAAGTTGTGCAGCCATCAAGTCTCACTCTGCATTTTTCATGGTGCAGTTTTGTATTTGCAACTTTTTGCAGAATGACTTTTACGTATTACATGCATAACTTGTGGACACAAAATTGCCCCAAATCATGCATCAATGACTGATGCACCAGAAGAACAGAAGTGTCACAAAGTTCATTATTATGTATGACATATAGTGCTGCATAAGGAATTAGTATTTCGTGCTCTTTCACTGAAATGGTTGAAATACACATACACTTTTGTTCACTGGTTGTATTGCTTACTCATTATGCAGAAGCTGGCAAGATGGCCAAGCGACTGAAAAAGATGCTGCAGAAAGCCGAAAGCAAGCCGGAGGAACTGGTGATTGCTTGCACAAAGGTACGCTTCTTTGCTGCCAGCTGTTCCCTTTTTTTTGGCAGTATAGTGCATTTGAAGTGATGCCTTAAGCAATGCAAGGTTAAATCAGTGTTTCCCAAATTGCTGGCCCCTGGAATCACTTGAGATAGTGAAAGGGGTCTGTCTGGATCACTTAACGATGTGCAGTTGATCATTTGCAATTTGTGACTATGACTAAAGCTGATGCCTGGCCGGCATGATGGCCGTTGGCAAGCCGTTGCAGGAAGGTTGCTGAAACTATGTGCCATTTAGTAGTCGTTAACAATGATCATGTTGATGTCACACCTACTGACAGCCGCCCGTGTATCTGTGGGCAACGAGCCGTCAATTACGAAGTCCACTTGTGAACAATTTATATTTGTCTTTCCGTCTTTTTCTTTCTTACTCGCACCTGCACTGCAGTCAGTCTCTGCAAGTAACTGTCAAAGACATGCCTCTACAATGCAAACCATGTGACGATGCTGCCAGACACTTGTTTTTCTTCTGCTGTCATTTATGGCTAGTATATTTGGTGATACATTGTTCACCTTTATGCCCTGTGGGATCAGGTGAGATTCTAAAGTGTCTCTTAATTTTCTGTGTCCAGGGGGACATTGGCGGTGGCAAGCTGGTTGATGAGACAATCGTCAACCAGTTGTGCCGAGCCTGTGACAGCGGCAGTGGCCCTGGCAAATTTGCCAGGGCACTATTGCGCCACGTTTTCCCAGAAGAAGAGCTGCGGGGCAAGTCCCTCTTTGGAGGGAAAAGCTGCCTTCGGGGGGAGACGAGACAAAAGGAGGCCCTCGATCCCACACGTGTGGAGGCTGTGATAGGTGCGTACACTAGTGGATTACAGTGATTTTGCTTAAAGTAACTAAAAACATGCATGTAAGTTGCCATAGCAAGAAAGCCTATTGTGGTTATACCCACTGTGCCATTAGCAACTAGCTGAAGTATAGTAAGTGTTCCTAGTAATTTGCGTGGAATGACAAATACTTCACTTGTATTATTAACCTTGTGGCTGCAATGTTATGCACAATTTTTAGAGGCCTGATAAAACAAATGATTGGTTGAGCTATGGATTGATCTTAGCTGGCCAGATAGCACACGTACAGTCCTAGGTCTGCTTCTGGTTCTCATGGCACAGTTTAAACCATGTTCAGCTGTGTTTGCTATGTGTTACCTATTCCATAGCGTTTTTTTTTCTATATTAAGAAAAGCCTGCAAAATTTTTCATTACTTTTTGGCCTCACGTAGTGCTTATTGCTATCACAAAGTGGCAAACATAGATGACTCATGTTGCATGCAAGGCTGACTCTAGCAGTACCTTAGTGACTGCACAGAGAAGAGCCCCATCAGATTCGTGTGAAAGACACATTCAGAATGGAGGTGATTTAGTTCGTTCACAGCATGTCTGACCAGCACTACTGTGATGTGTCAGCAGCAGGCTGCACCTACTTTAAACATGTTGCATGCTTTTTCCTAAACTAATTAAAGAGTTTGACAGAAAGTATTCGGTTGCAGATGCAATGTTTTCATGTTATTTTCAAGCCTTGCATTGCCATAGTGACCATCAGTTAGCTTAACAGGTAATGCTAATTGTAATAAATATTTAACCAAGGAGAACACAAATATTTCAGGTTTTTTTCAGAGGGATAATTCGCACATAAAGATATTTTATAGTTTAATCTCCATAGAAGCTGATTTAGTTAAATACTTTGTCTAACAACTTGGACAAAGCTCTTGCCACATTTACCATGACTCATTATACTGTTATAGCTCCATATACAGAACAACCTGGATTAAACCCGAAAGCTTCAAGTAGACATTCATTGCTTAGTCTTCTGGCTTAAGTAAGCATCCTTTGCTGATTAGTTTGCTAAAGCTGCACATTGTTTATTTTATTAATTTCTTTTTCAGGATACACCTGCACAAAATTTCCGGGGGCGAGTGTTCCATACCTGAAGAATAGTCTCTCTTCTCTCCTCTCCAGAGAAATAAAATGAGAATGCCTTATTTCTTAATATTGCACTTGATGAGCATTACCTGACAACATGAAGTCATTACACTGAGAACTAAATGCAATGTAAATCCCATGATAAACAATGCTATGGAAATCCCATGGAAATCCCACAAAAAGACAACGCCATGGAAATCCCATGGAAATCCTACAAAAAGACAACGCCATGTAAATCCCATGGAAATCCCATGAAAAAACAACGCCATGAAAATCCCATGGAAATCCCATGGATTCACGGTGGCCACTTTTCCATGATTGTGCAACAAATCCTGCATAAGATATCCACGGAACTTCAACAATTTTTCTGTTGTACGCACCATGAAATATCGATGGAAAACCAATAGATTTCCAACAACATTTTTTGTAAGGGGCTTACAAGAAAAATTTCCACTTTCCCGTTCTCTTCGAGGTGAACTAATAGCAATGAAATGACAACGCCAGCCTTAGTACGCTGTTTAGCATCAGCAGTAAACGAAGCGTAATAACCAATGAGGTCACACAAACGTCACTGATGGCGCACGCCCCTCAGCTATAGCAGGTTGGCGTTTAATTATCGTGCGCGCTACATCGGGACCGGTACGGTAGCGATCCCCGGCGGCGCGTCCTTTTCGTAGTAGCGAATCTGGTTGTCGCCGAAGTCCACCATCTTTCTCTCGCGCGCGAAGCCGATGAACACTTCCCCGAGCGAGGTGTCGTTGACCAGGAAGTCCTCGAACTTGATTTCTTCCTGGAGCTTGTGCAGCTTGGAGACCACCTCGCTCCAGATAAGCGGGTAGTCCACGTTCGGCTTGAGCCGGTAGCGCATCTGGTCCTGTGCAGGCAATACGATCATAGGGGGGTTCGCATGCAATCTGTTTATAAGAACAAAATCAGATTAGTACAATACGTCACATCGTTCTGAAAATTTTTGTTGCGATATAAGTATATGGACGCTCCAGGCGCATTGTTGCCGTCGCCGTTGCTGTGATATTCAGTATAAAATCCAAGGGCGATAATACCGTCGCCGCGCGGCGTATGCTGCATGTGCGAATGAAAGCACATGAGGGAAGTCGACGATGGCGGCTCAATTTGGCGCGCGCGAAGAAGAAAGCGGAGAATATACGCGCCGTCTTCCGTCGCACGAAAGGCCGTGGGGGGATGTGTGGGAGGGAGAGAGGGAGGGAAGGCGGCGTTGTGCTCCGGCAGCGATTGCATATTTCGCGACCGGGCGCAAGGGGAACTGACGATCGCGGCTCAATTTCAGGCGCCATGGGCGCCGACTACGGAGTGGTTCCGAAGCCCAAGCCCCCTACGGAGTTTTCCAGAGGAACAGGCACATTACCCCCCCCCCCCCCCACCCCCGACTGGCAATGCTGAAGCCTGGGGCGCTATAACGTAAAACTATTCCAAACTTTTCTATTCCAATTCTGCTATCAGCCCTCCACGATTGGTCAAAAACTTTTTTCGACCACCCCACTTCACCTGCCTGTCACGCGACGTCACGAAAACCGCGATACCTCCCCACCTGATATGATGTGTACACACTGATTATGCATGATTTGACAGAAAAAGAAAAACAGTTATTTCTGATTCGACTCCTTTTCGCCATTAGCCCTCGGCTACAGGTAAAAAGTTTTCGGGCTGCACCCACTTCACCTGCCTGTCACGCGACGTCACAAAATCGCAAGAACTCACCGCGTCAAAGTGACGTGTACGCGATAAACGAGAAGAAAGGGGGTTAACCGAGGGGCCCGATTTTTATTAATACTAATAAAAATCGGGCCCCTCGGTTAACCCCCTTTCTTCTCGTTTATTACATAACGAGGGTCTCGAATCCGGCAACATTGATGCCTTCAGGTAGCATATGTGGGTTTATTGACCAGTTGCCTTCACCCAAAAAGATCACGTTCTCGTGACGCCTTCGGCAACAAGGACGTTCCACGTCCGCCGCCAAGGTCTGTGAGTGGTGACGCTGGCTAACACTCCCAGGGTTTACTAGTACACATAAATACCCAAGAAAGTGGATGGGGAAACAGCGCCGCGGTAGCTCAATTGGTAGAGCATCGCACGCGAAATGCGAAGGTTGTGGGTTCGGTTCCCACCTGCGGCAAGTTGTTTTTTCATCCACTTTAATTTCCATTTATTTATTGTTTCTTCATTCCATTTATTAAGCAGAAGTAATTTCCCCTATGTTGTCCTTGGTGTCAGTGTTTGTTGGCTTCCCATGATGTGTACGCGATAAAGATGCATTAATATGCCGAACAAAACTGAATTTTCTTCGGAATAGCAGCAGGCTGCCCCGTTCCGAAAGGAATAGAAGATGGCTACTCGCACCTGCCGGAGAGGATGGGTGTACTTGCGTATAATAAAACTTCTTGCGTGGCCGTGTAACGTTTTCGAGAACTTTCGGCACGTTTACCCCGTCATTCTGCCAATTCTTTGGTGCGGGTCTGTTTTAGCGTCATTCTTGAGTTTCCGTTGCATGCCGCCGCGATTTTCGACCAGCCACCGCAAGCTAAGTAAGGGAAAGCCGACCAATCGTAGACGCCGGCACCACCCTCTTCATCCGGTTATCGACTTTCAGTGCAGCGGCTCGGCCCCATCGAATCCCTCTCCACTTGAACGTTCTCCTCGCCTCTTGTCAGCCAATTAGATACGACAAGCCGCTCAGTGTAGGCAATGTTATTCGTTTTTCAAGCAAACAAAAGTGACCTCCTATGAACGAGGAGAGTCTTTTATTGGTCTGTTAAGACAACCCTACGGGTAACCGCCCGGTGCTTGCGTTGGTAGTTACGCAAATTTGACGTCAGAAGATTGGAATAGAAACATATTGGAATAGTTTTACGTTATAGGGCCCCTGATCTACTAATTCAGTCGCGGTGGCTCAATTGGTAGAGAATCGCACGCGTAATGCGAAGACGTGGGATCGTTCCCCACCTGCGGCAAGTTGTTTTTAATCCACTTTCATTTCGATTAATGTAACATTTGTTTAATTCATTTAGTAGGCACAAGTAATTTCCGCCATGTTGCCCTTTGTGTCAATATTTGTTGGCTTCTTATGATATGCTATATATATATATATATATATATATATATATATATATATATATATATATATATATGGGGTTCGGAAAACTGGTTTAACAAGTAAACAACGGACGAATTGCCTTCCTCGGCGTCCTTGTTCGACGTTCTTCCGGCTGCCGGCGCTCTACAACCGCGTTTATGAAGCTCACACATTCGGGCAAGTACCTCAGCTTTGCCTCTGTGCATCCCATAGGCCGCAAGCGCTCCGTGGCGGCCTCTTTGTTCAAGCGTGCATTCCGTCTTCGTTCATACGAATCTAAAAAAAAGTAAACCATAATCTCGCACTTAACGGCTGCCCTCGCCAACTACTACGTCAGCAGGAGCGCCACTCCACAGAGCCTCCAGGAGCCAAATCCATTCATAGTATGGGAAACTGCACCTATTCCATATGCTCCCAGCATAAGCGAGACGATTGCAATAATTTTTAGGAATTATGACACACAAGTCGCACACTTGCGCGCGTACAAATCAAGAAGCCAACTTGTCCGCGTGAAAGACTCGTTGTAACGTGAACGCCACCCTGGAGTAATGTATAAGGTACCAGTAAAGTTTCGTTCGTTCTCTGTCCTCGCTTCACCGTTGGAACTTGAAGCTTCTCGGACGGTGATCGGCAGTTGTTGATCAAACGCAGGCAGGAAGCGATGAGATCCAACGGTGAAGCGAGGACAGAGAACGAACGAAACTTTACTGGCGCAGCACGACAGGATCGGCAAGCCCCACAACGAGCAACGAGCAGCGAGCCAGGCGCAAGGCATCAGAGGGCCACCAGCGAATTCCGCAAGGGTTGCAATTCATCTGGACAAGGACGTCAGGCGGCGCCCCCAGCAGCAACGGGTGAGCGGGATTCCTTGCGTTTTGTCTAGGTTGGCATGGCTGTTGTTCACTGAGGTTAATGGTGTTCACGCGCAGAACAGCAAATGCGATTGAGGCTAACGTAAACATTGATACTGCATCTGAACAAACAGAGGGCCAGAGACGGCAGGAGCTGCAACGCGTCGGAGAGACCGAGTCTGAGACGTCGGATACTGAAATGGATAGTGAGGCGCAAGGCGCTGCGCAGGCTCCGAGCACGACGGATCCAGAAGCCATGGCGGTGAGACGCCTGGAGCTGGAGCTCGAAAAGGTGCGCCTACAGCTAGAGTGCGAGCGCATTGCTCTACGGAGAGTGGAGCTTGAGCAGTCGGGCAGGCCGCCTTCGGCGTCGGAAGGAAGCGATCGGCACGGTGCCATCACGAATGGAATAGCACAATGTGCTAAAGTGCTTAAGGCATACCGGTTGCCGTGTGACGCTGACGTTCCGATATGGTTTGATGAGGTCGAAAAGTTGTTTGCATCTTTTCAAGTACCAGCACAGAGCCGTGTACATTTGATCATGCCTGCGCTGGCCGAGCGGGTTCGTTATCTGTTGCGTGGCCTCAATGACGAGGAATGTACAGATTATGAGACTGTGAAGAAGGCGGTATTAGATGAACTTAAGCTCACGCCAGCTAAATACTTGGAGAGGTTTGAAAAGGCATCTAAACGAAAGGAGGAAACTTGGGCTCAGTTCGCGTCCCGCGCTAGAACTTATTTGGCATATTACCTTCAATCTCGCAATGCAAACACCAAAGAAGCTATGACGGAGCTTATGGTCGCTGACCGTATGAAAGCCAGTCTAAGCTCAGAAGCCCTTGAATATGTTCTTTTGCGGGAGGGCGAAGATTGGTTTAAGCCAGTGGAGGTGGCGAAAGTGCTCGAGACTTTCGAGCAAGCTAAAGGGAAAGGACGAGCAACTAAGCCAGCCGCAACAGCCTCACTGCTGCAGCACGCAAAACTAGCTAGCCCGCAGAGGACAAATTTAAAATGCCACGTGTGTCATGAACAGGGTCACCTAGCCAGAGACTGCCCAAAAGCTTCAGATAAAGAACCGCAGGGGAAGACGCCGACTGTGCAAAAACAAAGGGTACAGAAGGTTGTTGTTGTAAGTGAAGAACCTCCACCAGAGCAAGAAAGGGTGCTAAGCGCTAGAGTACAAGTCGTAGCTCAAAATGCTAGTTCAGGGAGGTCAAATCTGGACCTTATCCCTATCATATGCGGGGATATAGCAACGGAAGCTGTGTTGGACACAGGTAGTGAGATAACGGTCGTCCGTAAAAGTATGTTGCCGGTTGTTTTACAGGAGCCATCACGAACAGTAAAACTCGAGTCGGCATTCGGAAACACCATTCGAGCTAACCTAGCTACGCTGCCCGTAGGCATGCATCGCCCGGGGGCTGTGATACAACCGCAGAGGATCGATCTGGTGTGCGCGGTTACAGACGAACTTGCAAACGGGGTTGACTGCCTGCTGTCAAAGGGAGATTGGGAACTACTACAGGCGCAGGAAAAAGAGGAGTTTGGAGGAGAAAATATTCCGCGGGTAGCCAATTCCGTTGGGGTCCGATCAGTTGAAATGGTCGATAACACTGACCCAGACTGCGGTCTAAGTTGCGAAGAAACGACAGATGAAATCCCTAAATTGCAAGGGAATAGTTTGATACAAGATATCAATGGGGTGCCCAGTCAGCGGGAGGAATTTCGAGCTGCTCAGATAGCCGATGAAAGCCTGAAAAAGGCCTCGATCGTATGATGCGAGAAATGGAAAAGCTAGCATGTTCGAGTCAGACGGACTTTTGTACCATTGGGATTCCTTAGCGGGAGTCAAAGTGAGACAACTGGTCCTACCAGAAGAAAGACGCAATGAGGCAGTGCCGCTCCGATCCCTGACAGCGAGGGCCACATGCGAGGCTTTACTGGAAATTTTCAGTCGTACTGGAGTGCCGGGAACGATCTGTTCAGACCAAGGTACTAACTTTAAATCTCAACTGACACAGTTAATGTTAGAAAAACTGGGCTGTTCACCCAGGTTCTCCACTGCCGAACACCCTGAGGGCAACGGAGTGGTTGAGAGATGGAACAGAGTCCTCAAAAATATGTTGTATCATGTAATGGAACGGGACCGAAGAAAGTGGGACAAGCTGATCCCATTTGTTCTGTGGGCGTATCACGAAGTGCCGCATGATACCACCGGGGTGGCGCCGTTCAGTCCATTGTATGGTAGAAACCCAAATGGGTCCCTATCAATGTTGCAGCAAACTTGGACGGGTGAAACTGCGGTGCCCTCAACTCTGAGAGAGAACTACGCCGATGCGGGGAGCCCGCTTACAGCTTTGACAAGGCGAGGGGTTCCTAATTCAATTCCATGGTTGGAAGATGCGCAGTGCGCGTTCGAAAGTCAAAAGTTAACTCTCTGTCTGGCTGTCGCCATGAACACTCCTGAGCCTCATCAGCCGTACCGGCTATTCACTGATGCGTCGGCGACGGTGGCTGGTGCCTGTTTAGCTCAAATGTCAGCGGACGGAAAAGAAAAGCCGATCGCTTTTCCTAGCCATCGCTTTAACCCGACACAGGCGCGCTGGTCGACTATAGAGAGAGAAGCCTTTGCTATTATTTGGGCACTCAAGAAATTTGACTACTGGCTTTTCGGAGCAGTGGTGAATGTTGTCTCTGATCATAACCCATTGTCATATTTGACAACCAGCACCCCGCAGGGGGACAAGTTAGCAAGATGGGCGCTTTCACTACAGCGCTACAATGTAACGGTGCGTCACCGCAAAGGAACATGTAACGCCAATGTTGATGCATTATCAAGGCTCTCGAATCGTTCATGGGAGCCAATCGAGTAAAGAGCAGAAAAGAAAGGATAGACAAAAACAGCCATGCCAGCTGGGACAGGCGTGAATGTTCCCGTTCACCCGAAGGACGTGTGCGTGGGACAGTTCAGCCTTGATGGAATTTTCTGTGGTTGTTGTCGTCCATGTGTGCGAGGGTTATAAGACTGTGGACATACTATGTATATACCCTGTATATGTCACTTTTCTGCTGTTGTACAGTGCAGCGCGTTGGAAAGTGTTCCTGTCGCCTATTCACCACTTTCTCACGTTTTGCCTCTATACGCTGTTTTCCTATCAGGTCTAAATACCAAAATGACGCAGGCTTACAATTTACTTTTCTTTTTCAGCTGACGTCGTGTGGTGGAGCTTTGTACGAGAACTACTGCTGCTACTTGGTGCCAAGACATTGGATGAACGTAAAAAAAGAAGAAAGCCCGGAGCGAGCATTTATATAGAGCAAAATAATTCCTCATTTCTCAAGGCGTTTTGAGTCTATAAAACTGTACGTTACACAGAGGACAGATTCGATGGAGGCCTGCAAACGTCGCTTGCAATTATATTTATTTTGGCAAATAATAATAAAAAAACATTCCGCACCAAGATAGTCCGCCGTTGAGCAGTAGAAACAAAACAAATGCCCTGCCGATCAGCGCAGCCGGCGTAAGGCGTACCAGCTAGCGTTCAAAACGTGCGCGCCCAAAACTGAAACAGGAAGTGTGGTTCAGGTTTCTACATCATCTGTTTGGTTCGTTACAGTCAATTCGGACGCTGAGCTCTATGGTTGTGTCCGCTCTTGTTGAATGTCTTTCTCCATATTGAAACACTGAAACGGAGAGCTGTCGCCCAACCTCTGAGGCCCGTGGAAGAGTCGCATTTGGACACGATAGGACACGTGTACAGTCAGCAGTAGGCCCACATTTGGCACGTGTACAATACGCCCTCAAATGAAGAGGGTGGATTTTGCGGCAAGAAAGTAGCAGCTTCGTCTAAAATCTCTGGCTTCCTGTCTTAGAATACCCAGATTTTGTATTTTCTACAAGTTTTCTCGCTGCTCGGCAATGCTGGTGTTCTCACTCACGTGCATCGCCTATCTCGCACTATCCATCCAAATCTTGTCGCATCACCACGGACCCACGTTTTTTTTTTTGCGCACTGCTCGCGTAGCAACGACCTTTACACCCATATCACGCTCACCTGCAAGCACGCCTGCTTCAAATCTGGTCGTGAATACGCGAACGCTTACCTGCCCCCTCTGCTGGCATTCTTTGAAACTCATTGGCCTCCTAATGAACTCAAACGAGGCAACTTTAAACAAGTTGTTAAAAGAGGTCCACACGCTCACCTCTCGCTTCTCGGCGATGACCGAGTTTGGGAACTCCCGCTTGATGCCCCGGTTGATCTCCTTGATGGAGCCTTCCTGCGTGCTCTGGGCCACGGTCAGCTTCACTATGATGGTGCATCCCTGGGTGGCCGACTGCTTCAGGGCCACCGTGTCGCCCACGCGCGTGAAGTCGCCGCCCGACAGGATGCCGACGCGGGTGCACAGCTGGTCGCACTCGCGCATGCTGCGACCAATGCGGGGACGAGGTCAAACCATGAGATATGCTTTTGCGTAATAAAGAAACCGGACAGTAAGCGCACGACAGGGGAAACGTGCGATAGAAAGAGAAAAAAAGTCAGAGTTTCGCTCAGAAGGCGAAGCATCGATTGCGAGAGCAAATTACCAGACTTCCATACGAAGTAAGGATAGTAGTTTCATCGGCCGTACCAACTTGCGAAGATTCGCTTGCTAACTAAATTAACAAGCATGGTGTCAGCGCGCACAGCAAATATTATGCATCACACTCGATGACCGCGGACACTCGCCGTCAGCACGCTGGCGTTAGGAAGCGCGGCAGCAGCAGCGAGCGAAGTGACCTTCGTGCTGTCTATCGCTTCAACGCACAGCACGCACAGAGCTACGCGCCGTCGACGCACCTAGACCCTGCCCCCAACGCAGATCGCTCTCAAGATACGACCGCGCGCAGCCGCCACATTCGCAGTGGCAGCCGGAATAGAACGCCGCCCTCCCTCCCTTCCTCTGTGCCTCCTGTGCGACGGAAGACGGCGCGCTTCCTCCCCGCTTTCCTTCCTTTCGTGCGGGCGAGATCGAGCCGAGCGCGAGCGAGATCGGCTCGCCTTGCACGCTTTCACTCGCCCATAAAGCGCAGCGCTAGCGGCGACGGTGCTATCGCCCTTGGATTGCATAGGAACATCACGGCGACACCAACGGCAGAAATGGGCTTGGAGTGTCCATATATTTGCTATCGCCACAAAATGGCAGGTGTAACTTGGAGAGATTCGAAGACGAGAATGTGGATTGTAAAGCAGAGGTGGTAGAAAATACGATTCGTATAAATCGTATTCCAGCTGAGGTAAGGAAATGGAGTTTCGCACGTTATTAAATAAGCTGTGTTCCGAGGGAAGGAAACTAGTACAAACAAGGACAACGTAGAATTACATGAAGTGAATAAATCAGGAAGTTTGCATGCATCCATGGGCTGAGTTCGGTAGGCTCAGGGGAGGGGCGACGGGGTTTCTAACGTGCAATGAAATGAACATGATGTTCACGATTACGATTGTGTTAAAATTCCGGCCGCGCCGCTCTCCCTGTTCTTTCAAAGACGAGTTCGCATGCTTCCGTACGCCCGAAGGGGGAAGTCAACCTTGTTTCTTCATTCATCGTAACAAGAGAACGGCTGCGCCTGTTTGTAAGATTGCGGGGCTGTTGAAACCACTCTGTGTGAACATGAGAGGAGACGAATCAAAGACACAGAAATAGAAAAAAAAACGACGATGCGTATGCGATGACATTTGCGATGACAAGGGCATGGCACTTGGCTGACAACCATGATGCCTAAAGCGCCGTTACTGCTATTGCAGATGCTGCGTGGTTTCTCGTCGGAATGTCGGAGAGGGACGACGGTTGCCTCTTCTTCGTCGTCGATGCGCAAGAAATGCAAGCTTGGAGTGCGCATTTTCCGGACTTGCTGCCACGGGTCTGACGTCACAAGCGATTAGTCTACAAAAGGAACAACGCGAGAACATCGGCTTCAGAGGGCATGGAACTTGGCTGACAAGCATGATGCCTAAAACGCCGTTACTGCTATTGCAGGTTAGTTACTGCTCTACGTATCGTAGTGATAATAGATGCTTGTTAGTCCTGCCATGCCCTTGTAGATGTTGTGTTATTATGGTGGATTGCTGGTCAATACTGCTGTTGCTGCTAATGGCCGGGGATGTTGAGGAAAATCCAGGCCCAAAAAATGCTAAAATCTTGCAGGAAATTCTTGGAAATCACAATGCGCTGGATCGCAAGATAGATGATATCAGGAAAGAAATTGCAGAAGTGAATGCTAAAACTGATAAGATGCAAAGTGTGCTAGCCATGTTCGACGAAATGAAAAATAGAATAGATAAATTGGAGACCACCGTACAAAAACAATCTGAAAAATTAATCGATTATGAAAATGGTTGCAGGCGAAATAATCTTATGGTGTTTTGTCTTACTAATGCACGAACGAGTCTGCACAAGTGTTAAAAAAGCGCCTTGTAAATGATATTTTTTCTAAAGTTCTTGGCATAGAAATCACTACAGTGGAAAGAATTCACCCGATTGGTAAAGTAAATCCTGATAGACCAAGGCCTGTGACCTTGAAATTTTATGACTACAAGGAAAATGATACCGTCCTCAAAATCTGCGCAAAGCTAAAGGGAACTTCAATCAGGATAAGCAATGACTATGCGAAGGAAACAGTGCAGATACGAAAGAAGTTATAGGAAAGTGCTGCCTTGGACAGAGACGCAGGCGCCAAGGTAGTTCTTGTGCACGATAAACTTCGGATAAACGATCAGTTATACACATGGGATGACGTCAGAGACAAGCGCTACTTGCATTCGGGCAAACGTAATACTGATCAAATGAAGCGAAGTGAGCGCGTTGCACCAACTAAGTCAAATGGATCTGATAGCTCATGCAGCTCATTTGAGACACACAAAAAAATATAGCTAAGATTGCTCTCGTTTAATGCGCGCAGTATTGTGAATAAGACTACGTATCTTGAGTATTTATTGCTTTTGCATGATCCTCACATTACTATAACTGAAACATGGTTCCATGAAAATGTACCGAATGATTGCACTGTTCCTCCCAGTTACAACACATTCAGAAAAGACAGAGACTCACGTGGAGGTGGGATGTGTATAATAGTTAAAGTTCTCTGAATGCTTCGTTGATTGATTGTGAAGTACCAGAAGCTCTCTGGTGTAAAATACCTCGTGAAAGTACTCTTTTCCTTATGGGAGTTGTATATCCGCCACCCTCAAGCTCTCCTGAATTTCTCGAAAACCTGAACAAGTTTTTATATTCTCACGTAAATCGGAACACTAGGTTAGTAACGACTGGATATTTTAACTTACCACATATAAACAGGAAAAATATTTCGTATAGTGGTGTAAAATCAGTAAGCGCTGAAAACATGCTAGACATTAGGTTTATGTACAATTTGAAACAGATCGGGCTTGAAGATACCAGAATTACACCGACGTCAAGGTCCATACTAGACTTGGTGTTCCTATCAAATAGATTAAATGATTACGATGTGACGGCAGAAGATGGTATATCGGGTCACAGGATGATCTGTCTCGATGTGCCTAGCCGAGCAACTAGGCAAATGAAGAGCTATGTGCCAGTAAAAATTAAGGACTATGCTAGGGCTGATGACACTTCGATTCTTGATTTTTTGGTGATTCAATTTGATACTTTCAAGAGTACCACGGGTCCAAAAATAGTAGAAGAATTATGGCAGGAATTCAAATGTATTATAAGTCATTGCATAGACAAATGTGTTCCATCACGGGTTAAAAAAGCAAAGCAGACAAGTCCTTGGATCACCCGAGATATAATTCATATGAAAAGAAAAATTAAGAGATGGCGTAAAAAGAGCAAGTCGCCAGTGGTCTTGGCCAATATAAAAATTGAACTTAAACGTACTTTGGCTAAATCTAAACAAACATTCTGTGAAAAAACCCTCAGTGATTTCCTTAGGTCCTCACTCCAAAAATTTTGGCGATATTTCAGTGATAGGAAAGAAATTATTGACGGAATTCATGTTGGAAGCGACATTATAAGAGAAAAGGATGAAATGGCAAACAATCTCAACAATTTTTTTCAATCTGTATTTAACGTCCCAGAAACTACTGTGGGTTTAGAAGAAGCCTTACCTATTCCCCCTACTGTTCCAATGGAACCACTTGAAATCACCAGCAAGGAGTATTTCAGCAACTACTCAAACTAGATACGAAAAACTCGAGCGGACCCGATGACATACCTGCAGTATTCTTCAAACGATACGAAGAACGGATGTGACATTATCTAAATGTCATCTTTCGAAAATCTTATACAACTCACTCACTGCCGCAAGACTGGCGCACCGCATTCATGATACCTGTCTTTAAAGGAGGTAATCGAAGACAGGCAACAAATTACCGTCCAGTGTCACTTACTTCAGTTACTTGCAAAGTCTTCGAACATATAATAGCAAAACACGTACTCAGGTTTCTAGATCAGAACAATTTACTATATCCTTATCAACATGGCTTTAGGACCATGTAATCAACTATTACGCAGTTGATAGAAACAATTCATGACTTTGCACGTGCAGTAGATATAAGACAACAGGTTCATGTGGTTTGCGCGAATTTTGCGAAAGCTTTTGATAAAGTACCTCATGTCCAAATAATCTTCAAATTACGTAATGCAGGAATAAATGAATGTATAATAAGATGGATTGAAGCATATTTAACAAACTGTACGCAGGTAGTTAAACTGCATGGTTATGTATCAGATTCATTAGCTGTACTCTCAGGAGTGCCCCAAGGCTCAGTATTGGGACGACTATTGCTTCTCCTTTATATCAATGACATCAGTAGCGTGGCAGAAGAGGTTAAGTATGGACAGCTGGGCTAGTTGGTTATGATTAGCATTACGAAACATCGTTCCAGAGCACAACTGAACAAGGACGAGAAGAGAAAGACAACACGAACGCCGGACTTCAACTGAATTTTATTCATGAAAAACAGGGCTTTATGTCCACAGGGGGAGGGAGTGGGGGGCTGCTAGTGCGCAGGACCACTCAAAAATATTTCCTTGGTCTAGGCAACAGTCATCAGAGGTGTCAAACCAAAATAAGAAACAAAGAAAGAACTTTTCCCTCTCTTTTTTCCTACACTCAGTGCAATCTTGCTCATCTCCCGCCCTACCTAGCTGATTCGATACACCCGTTTGCCCTGAGATAATCAAGTTCTTTTTTCCCGAGTACAACAGAAGGAGCACTGACACAGTAATCGTTTTCATTGGAGATACAAAACGCTTCAAAAATTTCCCGGTTTTTCTGATTGCTATATTTGCGCAACACACGTGTTCGTTCGAAAAACGCCTTGCATGCTGGCTTGTGCGAGCAACGGCGAATGTGGTCGGCTAAATGACCAGCGCCACTTAGTGAAGTAGCATTCCTGCGATGCTCTAGCAAGCGTTCATTCAGACAGCGCCCGGTTTGGCCAATATAGCATTTCCCACAGGCGAGGGGAATACTATACACAACACCGACGTCACATTCAACGAGGGTTTTGGTGTGCTTTATTTTGCAGGCTGGCTTCTTCTGGGATTCGTTTACTAGGCGACACATTCGTCCCAACTTTTCCGGTGCGGAAAACACAACACGCACCCCGCACCTGTCGCCAACCTTCTTGAGGCGGTGAGAAACCTGGTGCCAATAGGGCACTACGACAGGGCGCTTTTGCGGGCGTGCGTTTTCTTTCAGCGTGCGCCTCCCACCAACCTTTACCTCGCGAATCCCACCAATCTTTACCTCGCGTAGTTCTGTCATATTTCTGTCACGCGAAAGCTCAAAGAAAACGAATTTAGAGCGTTTCCACCATTCATAGACCGGCCACGGTGTCCACCATTTGCGCGCGCCCGGTTCCTTCCCATACCTCCAGCTGGCGCTCGCCTCCACCGCACTGCGGCCCACGCCAGAAGCTGCGTTTCTACCAGAAGAGTGGACTTCGTGCATAGCGTTCGCGGTCAGCGTTTACCGGTAAGCATTAAGTTTACATACGCTCCAGTGGCAGGGAACCGTGAGAAGCAGTCAGGGATCTTCGAATGCTATCGTGTTCTACTCTTAAAGGCGAAGCTTAAGAGTCCTCCAAATTTTTCGCTGTAGGCAGGCTATGAAAAACTAGGTGTTAGAAGAATGCCAAAGTAGTATGAGGATGCGTGGGCGTTGAGGCTGTTGTCAACCGAGTAACTGAAAGGGGAATACAAATGTTTACGTGTAAATATCATTACATTGTATTTACCAGTGTTGGCTATGATTAGGCAGCCCTGGGACCCTATAACGTAAAACTGTCTGTTTTTATTCGGATCTCCTGACGTCAAATTTACGTAACCACCGACGCAAGCATTGGGCAGCACCTCGCAGCGTTGTTTGAAAAGCTCAATCAAACGTGCTCCTCGTTTGTAGGCGGACACGTTTTTGCTTTAAAAAAGGGTAGCATTTCCTACATTGAGCAGTTTCTGTTATTATATTGGTTGACAAGAGGCGAGGAGCACAGGGTTTCGATGGAGTCGAGCCAGCTCAGTGAAAGTAGACAACCGGATGAGGATGATGGTGCCGGTCAGGGGCGTAGACAGGGGGGGGGGGAGGAGCTTATGGGGCTTCAGACCCCCCCCGAAATTTTTTCGTGCTGTCAATGCATCGCCGACAAAAGCAACCCCCGGCGCCGGAAATCATTCTGGATTTTGTCTAGAATGTCTTTTTCATGCTCGAGAAGATATTTCACCGCAAAAATTGCAAACTCGGGCTGGATTTCGTGGCAACGCCCATGCATCGGGAGTCACATAACGCAAGCAGCGCCATCCGAGCCCAAAGTTTCAATGGTGTTTTGATGACAAACAGGCTCACCGCGGCATCTCGCGGAGGCCGCGGAATCCACGGATCACATGGATATCAATTCCGAAACTTTATGGGTATAAATCTCATAAAATTTTAATGTGAAATGTGCATTGACATTTCTTAAGTAGTGCTTTAGATTTTCAATTGCGGAAATTTTTGGGTCTAATGCTATTATAAACATTTGACGCCAAAGGTGCATTGACTTTTCTAAAGTCTTGGATTGGAACATACAACGGGACAAGCCAAATCAACACACTATTAGACAAGTTGACAAAGCACGCAGCGAGGTCCGATGAGACGAAGCGTTGTGGTGGTTCATTTGTGCCGTCATGTCACATAAAAAATATCAAAATTTTTTCCGCTTACGCCAAAGCATCCATGTTAAGACACTAAAGCCAGCCAAGGTAACTACGTTCTAATTTATTTTTCCTACTTTGACTTTTATTCGCGAGAACACATTGAGCGTCTTCAATTTATTTGGTCTTGCTACCCTACCCGCGGGCTGCCAGAGCCAGCCGGAGCACATACGTTTTTCTCGTGTTGCCCTGACCCTCGCGCGGCGCACTTCCGTGCGTGTTCGGTTTGCTCTGACCGAGTAGATTTCCGCCTGGCAGAGTTTTAGAGGCTTTCTGGCTAGCAGACGAGAAAAAGAAACAATGGTCGCTCGCCGCCATCACTGTGGGGACTCAACGTATTGCACCGCGTTCGCTTGAGGGTAACCTCTCCGTAAAGTCTTTGCTCGCCGGTGTAGGATACCGAGCAGTATGCGTATGGTTCCCTGTGGACCAAGCGTCTCACGTTTTTTTTCTCGATATTCTTTCCGTAGCCACATCAGGTGCGCAAAGTAGGCATTCAATTGTGGCCAACATATCTTCCTTGGGTTTTTTTAAAATTTCGGTGTCCCCGACCCACAAAAGGAAAAAAGGAAATACATTGTTGCGGCGCAGCGAATTGTTGCATGTTGAAAGTTCGATTTCGTTACTTCTTTGCGGAAAGTAATGAGCCACGGGACGCTTCAGTTGCCGGATACTCTTACTATATTATTGCGATATCAATTATATGGGCACTCCAAGCGCATTCCTGCCGTCACCGTCGCCCTCATGTTTCGTATAAAGTGCAAGGGCGATAAAATCGTTACCGAGCGCCGTATCTGTATGTGCGAGTGAAAGCGTACGGGAAGGGGGGGCTGGAATGGGTGAGCCGACGATGGTGACTCAGTCTTGTGTGTGCAAAGGAGAAAAGCGGAGAGCAACTAGTCTTCTTCCGTCGCGCGCGATACATCGGGGGAGTGGACGGAATGGGGGCGGTATCTAGGATTCTGTGAATGTGTGATTGCGCAACATGTTTATTTGCTTCGTTTGACGCATTATACACCGTGACTTTTTCTTAGATACGTACATTTATTGGAGACTTATACGTCTATTTAAATATCTTGTTGGGAGATGTCGTGTATACGTGCAGTGAACTTTGTTTCCAGTGATGCTTTTTTGCCCTTTATCAAGCTCTATCTTCGTATTTGTATATCCCATTGTATCTTCGTATTTTTAATCTACGAGGGCGAGTCAAATGAAAGTGAGCCTACCCACCCCGCGCAATAATGGTTCGGTTCATTATCTGCAAGGCATGTGCGTAGAAGAGAGGGATGTCTCATTTACAAAAGTGACACGCAGGTGTGAGGATAAAGGTTCTGTAATGCTCTCATACATTCGGTTGAACATCGTTGCGTGACATATTGGAAACTCCAAAAGTTGAACAGCGTGGTGCCTTGAAGTTTTTGACTGCTGAGGGTATTTCGTCAAAAGAAATTAGTCGCCGTATGGCTGCCGTGTACGTTGAACATTGCATTTCATTGGCCACTGAGAAGCGTTGGAGCATTAGGTTCAAAGAAGGACGTGAAAGCTGCAAAAACGATCCAAGACCGGGTCAAAGCCACCGTGCAATCACCCCCAACAAAATGGCAAAAGTTGATGAGCTGATGAGAAAAGAACGGAGGATAAGGATTGGTGAACTGGCAGAGCGTCTGAACATCAGTCACGATTCGGTTCACGCCATAATTCATGAACATGTCGGTTATCGGCTCTTGTGTGCGCAATGGATGGATAAGATTTTTAACCACCGCTAGAAGACGGCGCGGTTCTGCGCTGCCTTGACTCATTTCATCCGGTATCACAATGAAGGTGACGACTTCTTGTCTGCAACTGTGATCGGGGACGAACCATGGTGCCACTACTATGACCCTGAAACACGACGGCAAAGCTTACAGTGGAAACATTCGAGTTCACCACCCGCAAAGAAGGCAAAGGCCGTCGTTTCCGGCGGAAAGTTGTTTTTGGCTTTTTTTTTTCTCGATCGTCAGGGGCCAAAACGATGTGGAAAATTGACGAATGGGGTCATCTTGTTCCACGACAATGCCCGTCTCCACATCTCTGATGTATTTAATACAAACTGGCAACGTTCAAGTGGGAAACGCTGCAGCATCCGCCACAGCCCAGATCTGTCGCCTTGCAGCATCCACATTTTGGGGCAACCGAAAAAAAAAAAAAGAACAGCTCAAGGGAACCCCATTCGTGTTGAAGACTTTTTGAAGCAGCAGCCCAGGGAATTTTATGAGACCGGAATCACGCGGCTCCTTAGTCAATGGGACAAATGTCTAAATGCTCATGGAGTCTACTTTTAAATAAAGTACCCCGTTTGTCATGTATTCGCATTGGCTCACTTTCATTTTACTCTCCCTCGTATATTTTGCAGAACTCCTGCTTTTTATACGTGCTCTATGTTGCGACTATAATTTCGGTGCAATTACTCACGATAAACGATCGCTGATAGCTGCTCCTGCGTAATACATAGGAACAAATGCCAGCGTCATTGATATTTTGCACTGGCCGTTGCGTACGTACATGAATGTAAACACGGTTCTTGAATGACAAAGTTTCATTAACATATTTGTCCTCAACTTGTTCATTTCATGGTTTTACGTTTTTCATATCAGCGGAATACACTGCTTTGCTGGTTTCGAACTGATATAGTTCTAAAGTTCGTGTGATATTTTCTTTACTTATTAAATAGACAAAAAACATGGAAGCATTGATATCAGTTATTTTGGACACAATTTTTGGCAAATACGAGTATATTATTTTATGAAGAATGATATATTTTACTTGTTTTTACGGTGCGTAGCCTTCAAGAATTCGTTTGCAGCCTCTTTGGCAATGGCAATGCAATTATTATTCATGTATTTGATCCCTCGACAAATTGTTTAAAAGGAATCTTTAGCTCGGGCCCCACTCCGACGCGGCCTATTCAAATACATGTAAAACGCAGAAACGCTTTTCTAAGATAACCTCTGGATCGCTTTTAATGAAATTTGTTGCATTTGAGAGAAAGTTAAATTGTAGTGTCTGCTGGAAGCGGAATTTCGATTTACGGCCTGAATTTTGTTTAAAATATTTCGAAAAATTTGAAAGTTCGAAAATATAGTAGCACGACGTTTACAAATTAACAGCTCTGGATCAAGAACAGAAATCGCGGTTCTGTCAACGGCATCTATTATAACAGTCAAAGCGGACAAATTTGGTATGTCAATTTGTATCTTACATGAATTGATTACGTTGTGTACAAGGGTTCTGCAGAAGCCGTCTTTCCATGGTACTAAATTTTTTAGATTCATGTGTAACATATCAATTTTGTCCGTTGTAGATGTGCTATTAGATGAAATGCACAGAATTGTGACATAAATTTTCGTTGTTGAGTTATAGAGCCTTAAACCTGATAGTTTCGTTTTCTGAAAATTTGCAACTTTGGCCAATTTTTCATAAAGACTGATGACCTAAATGAAAAATTCGAAACGAGCAGTCACTAGAACTACCCCCCCCCCCCCAAGTTTTTCTTTTAACTACAACAAACTTCGTCAAATTTGCTGCAGTGGTTGCCGAGAAAGACGAATTCCCCTTCTACAAGTATTTAGATAGGAGCACCGGAGCTAAAGCTTCCTCTTAATGAGGATGCCGAGCTGCAACGTAAGCCATGACTTTGGAGAAGTGTGAGTCTAGAATGCTCTCGCCATATTTTTCACATCAGTCTTCCATGCATGGCATTTATTTTTTCACCAGCAATGAAGTGTACCAATATTACCTGCGGCGCCTCATAATTGGGTTGGCATCTCCCATGAAACTATCAGTAAATAAAGTAGCCGCAAGGCATAGGATCCATTAGTATAGAACGCTCATATATCTGCAAGTCTGCTGGGAGAAGATCCTGTATAGCGCGTATACCGGGACTGTGAGTGCCAGCTCTGTTCTTGAGTCCCTTCCTAACTGCGTTCAGTAAATTTCATGCCTGCTTTTCGTTCAAAGTGTGAGCTGTCAGTTTAGAGTCTGCGCCTTGAACACTCAGTTTGCGCAACACGTCCAAGCACGTGCGTGTGACTGCGAGTAGCGACCTACCAGTGCGACGTGAAGAGCACTGCCATGCCGCTGGACCGCTGGATGCGCGTGATTGCGCGGAACAGGCGGCCACGTGATATGGGGTCCACGCCGGATGTGCACTCGTCTAGGATGACCAGCGCTGGGTCTCCAACCAGGCTCATGGCCAGCGACATCTTGCGGCGGGCACCCGAGCTAGAAGCACGGCCAAACGAACGGATGCAAGTGCTGCAATCTGACATTTTGCTATAGATGCAACAGTAAGTCGTTTCAGTTGTAATATACCCGGAGAGTATAGCCTTTAACGTTCAAAAAATAAACTTCAGTCATCCTAGGGAGTCGGGGCGTGAAGGCGCTATTTGATGAACTATTAACGGCACCACTCAATAGGCATCGAAACATCAAGCGCAGGAAGCTGCAAGTGACATTAACGATGCGACTAGTCGGGGCATGTGCCGCGGTTCCAACTCGTACTTTTTCATTGCGAACACAAGTAATAGCTTTTAGTATTGTACTGGTGCTTTGACTGGCAGCCATACTACAACCTCATTGAATGTAATAAAGAATATCTCAGGCTATATTTAATGTGAGCCGAGCCACGCTGTGTTATCTATGCTTCTTATCAAATGTGCAATGCACTTCGAAAAAAAAAAGATAAGCTCTTGTTGTCAAAAAACAACTGGACAAAATGCCACATTTATTGCCACGGACATACTGAAATTTCGATAAGTTGTCATTCTCCATCTCACTACTCAGCAGTGTTAACTGCGACGAGGAGCTATCTGCACATCACTATGGAGGAAGTCGCTTGTCGGCACCCACCATCCTGACAGTGCTGTGCAATTCCCTTTGCTATCTAACTTGTAAAGCATGAGATACAAGCTGTGCTGGCTCAGCCTCGAAGGAATTACTCTGGCGAGCACGTGTATGCAGGTTAGACTTCCCATCATGGCAGCTGTAATTGGATGATGGCAGAAAAAAAAAAGCTTGGTTTCTTAGGCTTGGGTACTCGTTAAATGGACCGAGGTTCTTAAAACGCAATCCGGCGCTCTCCGTTATGGCGTCGCTCACAGTCTCTGTGCCATTTTGCGTGTGTTAATGCCTATCCGTTAATCGATGAGTTGTAAGACCACACGTCAATCTATCCCACTGCAAACAGACAACAAGGTTTGTGAAGTATTCTGCTCGCGAAGCACAGCGGACATCTTCCAGAAGGGAGAGAAACAAAGTCTTACTGGGGTTCACGTGCTTTACGTCTTTGTCTACAGCGAAGCACGTTCCATCTGAGTTGAAAACTGATATAACGTTCTCGCTTTGGATCGTGTGATGGCTCTTTGGAAATTCGCTCACACTGTAGTGCACTCGTGTTACACTGCAAGCTGCGATGTGCACTTTGTAGCGGTCTGTTCCGCAAACTGTTTTGACAAATCCAGCGTACAATTTTTATATCAAAATAAGTCTAACGTGACCGCGTTTGTACGGTGTCTTGGTGACGCGGTCCACGTGTGCTGCGCAAGGATTTTTGACCTGAGCGTTCTGGTCACTGCGAAACGGTGCGAACAAGGCACGGACGTTGTGTGAATATTTGTACGGAGGGACCTGTCGTCCTCGTCTTGTTTGAGCTGCTCTGTCGTTATTAATGGCGTTTGAGTAAATCATCCTAAACAGCGTCGTTCTGAAACTGCATTGTTCCTGTTGTTATTATTATTATTATTATTATTATTATTATTATTATTATTATTATTATTATTATTATTATTATTATTATTGGACAAGCTGGCAGCTACGACGGTGGTTGCTGCGGGACGTGGAAGACGTCCTCTCCTTGTCGACCAGTTGGCACGCGCACCGCTTTTTTTTTCTCCGCAAGACTACTGCAGCACTACCCCAGGTAACGCTAGTGCGCGTGCGTTGCTACATGCTGCGGGCTGCCCTCAACGTAAAGGTGCCTACCTCGCCCCCTTGCTCGTCATAGTGGCCGCTTTGGGCTGCTTTCTGCGAGACGACAAGCTGGCAGCTACGACGGTGGTTGCTGCGGGACGGGGACGACGTCCTCTCCTTGTCGACCAGTTGGCACGCGCACCGCTTTTTTTTTCTCCGCAAGACTACTGCAGCACTACCCCAGGTAACGCTAGTGCGCGTGCGTTGCTACATGCTGCGGGCTGCCCTCAACGTAAAGGTGCCTACCTTGCCGCCTTGCTCGTCATAGTGGTCGCTTTGGGCTGCTTTCTGCGAGACAAGCTGGCAGCTACGACGGCGGTTGCTGCGGTACGTGGACGACGTCCTCTGCCTGTCGACCAGTAGGCACGCGCACCCCTTTTTTTTCCACAAGACTATTGCAGCACTGCCCCGGGCAACGCTAGTGCGCGTGCGTCGCTACTTGCTGCGGGCTGCCCTCAACGTAGAGGTGCCTACCTTGCCCCCTTGCTCGTCATAGTGGTCGCTTTGGGCTGCTTTCTGCGAGGCAACACAAGCTGCCAGTTCCAGTGACAGTTACGGCGCGCCACTAACGATTTTTGCGCTTCACCTGGCGAGCGATACTAGCTGTGTGGGTTTCGAGAAGAATTCCTTCAAAGAACAGTTTTCCCCTTCTAACGCCTGTTTTGTAGATTTTTTCCCGGTTATTGTATATTAGCATACGTTTGTATTATCTAACTAGTTTGCTGTGTACAATGGGAAAAGACGACTGCGGCATTTCCTGTCATAAGGCTTTGCCTACTGATGGAAAAATGATGACGTGTTCTCAATGCAAATATCCGTATCATCTAGGACAGTCATGTTCTGGAATAGCAGCTAACACTTGCACTTCTATGGGGAATGCTAAGAGAGATGCGTGGGTCTCTAAAATGTGCAGAAGTAACAAGAAACTAAACAGTGGCACAAAGGCTGAACTGGAGGAAAAGCAGTGGTTCCGAGTCTTCACTGTTGGATAAGCTAAGGGAAATGAGAAAAAAGTTTGCAATCATTGCCGATTCTGCATAAGAAGTTTGATTCTCTCCTATTGCTGCTGGAAGAGTTCATGGCTGTATAGAAATCATTTAAGGAACTAGAAGGATCGGTGTCGTTTTTGTCCGAGAAGTATGATTGTTTTGAAACAACAGGACATTCAGGAGCGCCAAATGTCTCATTGCGCTGATCTGGAAGCTCTGAAAACAATGGTGGTAACTCAGGCAGCAGTAATACAAAAGCTAGAAGAAAGCCAAATTAAAGTGAGCAGTACAGCAGACTAAAGAATCTTGAGATCCACGGTTTACCAGTGAAAAGTAATGAAAGCCTAACACAAACAATCACGCAAATGACAGCGAATCTGGACCTCTCGGGGTTTTCGTTTGACTATATTGCAGCCGTACACCACTTAAAAGTCAAAATCAGTGGTACACCTGTTGTCTTGGGGCGCTTTAAATCTGTTATTTGGAAGGAAAATGGTTTGAAGCGCCGGCAACGCTGAAGAAACTACGTGAAAGTACATAATTCCCAAAGATCTACTTCAATGATAACTTGACCAAAGTTAACCGTGATCTCTTCTGGAAAGCGAGAACGAAGGCAAAGGAGGAGGGTTATCAGTTTTGTTGGACGCAAGGAGGCAAGATCTTCGTGAAAAAGAATGAAACAGCGTCTCTTGTTCGAATTGGTAAACAAGCAAACCTGGAAAGCATTGCTTAGCCAACATGCCTTTTTCTTTCAGTGAACTACCGGACTTCAGTTCACTTAAAACGATTTCTGTGCAGTTCTGATGAAGCTCTTACCTTTGTGAGCGTTAATATTCGAAGCATGCGTAAATACTGGGACGAACTTAAAGTTCTGGTTGAATCGGCAGCTAACTTTGTAGACGTATTTGTAATTACAGAAATCAATGTCTCTCAGGCTTGCCTTGATACGTTTACCTTGCAGGGCTTTTCCGCACATTTTGTCACACGAAGCGGCCGTCGTGGCGGAGGCATTGCTCTCTATGTAAACGACAACTGTGAAGTTTCTTCTGTTGATGCATCTTTTGTACATGCCGACTATGATGGTCAAAGTTTGTAAGAGGTCATTTTCTGTCCATATCTTATCGATTTATCGACCACCCTCATGCAGCCGTTCACGGTTTCTTGTTGAGCTTGAAGTAGCTCTGCGGCAGTGGAGCTCAGTGGACCAATTTTGCTTGGTCAGAGACTTGCATATCAATATTTTATGCCCTGAAAAAGTGACTGTTTGTGATTATCTACGTTGTCCGCTTATGGTCTGGAATGTACAATTGCAGCTCCTACTAGAGCGGAATTAGTTAATAATAGCCTAGTGCAATCTTCTTGAGATCACATAGTGGTCAGAGCTCCCTGCTGTTCATTTAGGTCATGTACTATTCTACAACAGATGGCGGACCACTATTTTGTAGCATGCCGTCTTGTTTTACCAGACGCGTCTAGAACGTCATCAGTGGAAACTGGATCTGGGCAGCGTAAATGCCTTGTCCCTACTGTTAATCAATCCAAGCTTGATAACCTTATCGTTTCGTTTGACTGGACATTCTTAACCAAAGAAGATTCTTCGGGCAAAGTATATGAAAGGTTCTGTATGCAAATGAAAAATTTTTAATTGCGTTGCACACGGCTGATAGCTAAGCCGATAAGAAAGGGTCACTGCTGGATGAACACGGAAATTCTTGCTTCCATTTCATATCAAGACAACTTGTGGAAACGCTGCAAAAGAAATCCCAGAAACCAAAGACTGCGATTAGAATACAAGTCGGCAAGAAATAGAGTTGTTGCTCTTCTGCGCAACAACCTTCAAATAATGTAAGCAAAACTTGGTCTTTGGTAAATCATCTCAGAGGAGTGAGTTACAATAACCGTTCTATTTTCGGTGTTTTTCAACAACCTCCCATAGAAGTGGCTGATGCTTTCAACAGGCACTTTGTTAAAGAGTCCCAAAGGGCCGTCTCTCCATATACAAGCACTACGCCGTTACAGCATTCCATATCTGCGTCGGCTTTTCTTCCGAGAACTTTGAGGGGTGATCTGGAAGAAATTATTTTCAGTTTCCGTCCTAACAAGCCCACTTGATATGATGGAATTTCTTTACACATCATCAGAAGGAATTTCAATGCGCTGTCAGATATTATCCTGCATATACTGAATGGTTTTTTGGAAGGCGACGAAATTACAGAATGTTTAAAAACTGCAGTTGTTGTACCACTACACAAGTCAGGGTAGAAAGATAGTATTGAAAAGTGTCGGCCAATTTCTATATTGCCGATTATTGCTCAGGTCCTAGAAAAATTTATTTTCCACTCTATGTCTTCTTTTCTTAACAAATTTTCTATCCTGACCAATCGACAGTTTGGCTTTATTTCAGGGCGTGTTACTGTGGCACTGCTTGAGGAATTTTCAGATGAACTGTTCTCGGCATTCGATCAGAATCTTTTCACATGTGCGCTATTATTAGACGTAGCGAAAGCGTTTGACACCCTGAATCATCAAATCTTGTTAAGTAAACTGCATTTTTGGGGATTTCGTGGGCCTTTATACAAAGTTCTCGAAAATTACTTGAGCAACAGATTTCAGGTGGTCTCTACCGATGATAAGAGCGTATTTAGTTCTAAGCTGTCGGTAAAAGCTGGAGTTCCTCAGGGGTCTATTTTGTCGCCTTTGTTGTTTAATACCTTCGTTAACGACTTCCCTTTGGCAATTTCGAAATGTTCAGTATTCCACTATGCTGACGACACTGTATTATTAGCGCGACACCTTTCTTACAAAACGTCCACTGAAATGTTGCAAAATGGTGTTTACAAGGCAATGTTTTGTTTCTCTAATAATGGAATTGTTGTAAATGCCCAAGAAACAAAACTTGTTTTCGCTCCCCCCTTAAGACTACTGTTATTAACATGCCTCTCTACTTGCATGAGTCACACTGTGTTCATTGTAAATGTGCGCCTATTCCATACGTGGATTGTGTGAAATATCTCGGAATCTATTTCGATAGTAATTTATCTTGGCAACATCACTTATCCCTTATTTGTTCTAAACTGAGGTCAGTAGCGTGGCTGTTGTTTAATATCAAAAGTATTGTACCATCGTCTGTAAAAAAGATTATAGCGCATGCACTAGGTTACAGTGTGTTGAGGTACGGCATTACAGTCTTTGGCTTTTGTTCTGATCGTTGGAGATGCCAGGGTAGACCGGATTATAAAAAACATTCTTAAAAATGTTGCATACAATTCCCCAATAGTAACATCTGCAAATATCTTCCGTGAACTTGGTCTACCGAACTTCCATTCATTACTTATAGAAACAGTTGTCGTTAAACATTTCTGGAATTCCGCTTTCAAACAAAAAAGTGCCGCCACAAGGGAGCTTAGAAAACATGTCCGTTATGTAGTTCCGCGTTCAGCCACACGGTATGGCGCGGCCAGACGCTGTGCTTATGTGCCTGACCATATTTAACAAATTACCAGAAGAAATTTTTAACGCGACATCAAAAAGCACGCTCAAGCACTTCTTAAAGCAGCTACAGTAAATTTAACTTCTTGTACATTTTTTTGCATCGCAATATTTACCTCTTCAACTTTTGTCATATGTAAATAACCAAATGTTATCTTGTTCTTTTCAATTTTTGCCTTTCGTTTTATTTTTTATTTTTTTCTTCATGTCTAATCAATTTATGTATATTTTTTTGCCTTTTCTATCATATTCATTGGCACGGCCCTACAAGCCAAATGAGGCTTAGACTGGCCTACTTGTGTTTTTTATATTTTGTGGCAATAAGCATTATTATTATTATTATTATTATTATTATTATTATTATTATTATTATTATTATTATTATTATTATTATTATTATGAAATGCGTCGCAAAATTTTGAATGCTCGGAGCAGCGATAGGGCCAGCTCGCGCTATACGCGGCCTTATCATTATTATGTTTTCCGGATTTATTAAAGGGACCCTGAAATGATTTTGACGATTTGCTACAAACGTACTGAGTGGTTAGAGTAAGTACTTCTGATCATTAATTGAGGCATCTAAGTGATCTGCGTAAGGCGTGTAACTTATTATAAGGTTTTAAAAATGCACATCGCTGCCAATCGCAGCACACTGCGCGGCGGAATTTTAAGCCGCCCCTACCCATATGACGCAAATCACCCATATGACGTCAGTGGGGCGAGCTATCCGATTGGTTGACCAGGGCGCGTGATCGATAATTTTTCCAACTTTGTGGTAAACAAATGATGTTCGTATTAGTTGAAATGTCAGTTAATTTGTTTTTATAGAAAGAAAGTAACATAAAGGGAATGCACAAGAAAAATTTTTCAGTACACTTATAAGCACTTCCGGCACACAGCAAGTGTCGTCTGCTTGTGTTACAACGTGCTCCGTCTTTGATGAGAGCTCCGCCGTCAGTGTCGGTCTGTCTTTTCACGAGCGCTATGATTCGATTTTTTGCGTTGTGGACTGCAAACGTAGCGACTGGCAATATGTCAAACTGCGACATCGTGTCCCTCTGCAAGCCAGTAGACTAGCGGACTGGCTGCAGCGCATCGGACTGCCACTATCCGATCGGCGCCAGGATTTGCGCGATTGTGGCCGTCACCTTACACCGAAATATTAGAGACTTTTAGCTTGTGCGCTATTCCAGTAAACGGGAGTGGTTTGGGCGGATTACCGGATGGTCGGGGCGTAAACGTGAGCGGCCGGAGCGGTCAAGCCGCCTGGTGTTGTAGAGCTCAACCAGACAAACGCGTAGCTAAAACTGCAGTAACTCATCATATCCTGCTTCGCCACTCGTGCAAATTTTTGGCAGCGGCGTAATTGTGAACACGATTACGCCACTGTCGAAAATTTACGCCAGCAGCTAAGCAGAATATAGTAATTAGCTCTGTGTTTGTGTGGTTGAACTTTGCGCCACCAGCTGGCGCACCAATCTGGCCGCTCACGTTGACGCCGCCGCTAAAGCGGAAAACCGCCCGCGCTTGCCCGAATACCGGACACGCTAAATGTCTCTATTACTAACGCAATAGCGTTTCGCGATTCCGGTATTAGGTTAAACGCAAGCGCAAAGGGGACAGGGCCTGGCCGTGACTCCTTGCATGTCGTTTCATGGGATGAACATAAGCGCAAATGTGAATGGTCTGCACGGTGCAGCCACCTAGTGGCATAGAGCTCAACCACACACAGTAGCAGTAACAAATGTATTCTGCTTTGCTGCTCGTGTAAATTTTTCGCAGGAGTGTAATCGTTAACACTTTGTTTTTTTTTAAATGTATTACACTTGGTTAGAGCAATATTAGCTCTTTCTTTGGCTAGCGCCAACGGGTGGCTGGACCGTGGAGACCGATCACGTACGTCTACGCTAAAGTTCCTTCATCAGCTTGAGTTTATGCTTCCATCGTTCAGTCGAAACGTTCCGCTAGTGTGTGGTTAACGGAATACCAGACACGTTCGGCACTACGACAGAATGCTCGCAACGCACGCTGCTTCGATAGCTCTCGCTTGCGGTCGACGGCCAAGCGGCTAGCGGAGAGGTTTCGCGCGGGTGGGGCCGGGCTCCAAAACAACCGGAAGTGGACGATGTGACGTCGCATCGTGACGCAGAACCAGTGAAGGCGGAGCTTAGCCGCGATGGCTCGGCGAACGAGTTGAGGAGGAAAAGCATGGCTAGGGAGGACGGTAACTTGTAATGCCTTGTAGCTCCATTAATACGTAACGCTTCACTTAAAATTGTGGTGCGAATGTTCATGTTGTACCCTAGGCGTCTAAAAAATTTGTCCGAACCGTTTCAGGGGCCCCTTAAAAGGCGCCTGTTGCAGACAACATAATTCTAGTCCTTGAGCTATAGATCATGAAGAGAGGCAGACCTTACTTGCAAGGTAAATGGGAACATATATTGAACTAATTAAGAACTTTGCGGCACATATTGCAATGTACGAATTGTAGCCGGTGAGCTTACAAGACATATCCACTTGCAATAAATTTCCAGAATGACGCCAGTTTGGAGATATACGCCATGAAACTTCCCGCGAATATGCACTGTTGTTCCACTTACCTGTTTAACAAAGCGCTATTTTATGCACTGAAGCACAAAATTAACTAGAACGCCCATGTGTTTCGTCCCACACTTTAGGGAAATGTGTCGAAAATGGTGTCATCCTTGAAATTCACGTGGATACGTCTTGTAAGCTCCCTGGCTACAATTCGTAAATTGCAATATGCGCCGTAAAATAACTAATAAGAAAATAACTTGTCATTTTCTGATTTCTTGAATACGTGTTTCTATTTGCCGTGCTAGTAATGTCCGCATGTCTGAATAATCCAGCTCAAGGACAAGAATTATGTTATCTGCCACAGGCGATATTTAAAACTTCCTGAAAACTTAGAAATTATCACCCCGTATACAATGGAAACCAGTTGCTTAAATATGTCTTGCTTTCTCGATTTCATATCGCGCTGCAGCGATGTTTTGTATATATCTCCTGCGTACATGATGGGTACACGAGTGCGTGAGCGCTTTTGTCTCCACCACCGCCAGTTTGCAGCCCGAAATAATCGAAAATTTCACAGCCAAATTTTTTTCTTATCTTGCTTTGTAACATTTGAATTGCGCGGCCACTGTGCTCCAGCTGACGTGGTGTCGCAACACAAACTGCCATGTGTTTAACAGCATTTACTTGAACAACATCCAAGCCATGCCGAAAGATGAAACGAAATACCGTTTATGAAAGTACATCCCTATATTTCGGAATCTGGAAATTGAATTTTTTTTTCTGCAAGCGCTTTAACAATATCGGCCAACAAATGTACGGATCAAAATGTACCCACATGGAGACGTGGTCAGCGACAACATTATTACATAAATTACACTGAGTATTAACTCTCAGATTCCCCTAAACCTTGAATAATATTTCCTTATGGTTGGCAACGCTGCTCCGTGCCTTTATTGACGCAACGCTTTCACTCATCGCATACATCGTAAATCACGTGCACCCACTCTATGACGCGTCTAGCATACAATTAAAGAATGCGTTGCCATAAGTCCAGAGTGAATATTCGTTATGGACTATGCCCGAAAGGAATGTTGCTTCTTTTACCGTCCTACAGAGCAGCACAAGGAATATGGGGAACGCTATTGTGGAGGGTTCCAAATTAATTTTGGTCTCCTGCGCTGTTTACCAAAGGTTGCCATATCTCGAGCACGGAGTTTCGTGTACAGCGTTCTCTGCACACGAGACTAATTTGCATTCCTTCGCATATGTAAAACAGGTTGCTCCTGTAGGCCGTTGGATCCGCAGCCTCGTGCACAGCAATGGCAGCCATAGTCAACGAGCAGTTGAGCACCCACGGCGGCACTCGCTCCAACGGTGGTGGTTCTCCAGCAAGCAATCGAAGAATCCTGTATTAGCATTCTCTCGTGTTTTTTTTTTTTCAAGATAGGGGCCACATATCTCACGTACGTCGAATACAGTGTCTCGCGAAGAACCAGAGATATATCTGCTGTACATTCACGGTGTTTAAGCTAACTCGTGCCAAACATTAAAAAAAAAGTTCGCGTGTGCGTTGCGAGATTTGACCCAGTTTAGTGTTGTTCACTCTCCTCTTGAGCAATCCAAAATTATTTTTTTACACTGGGCTCAGGTGATCCCTTACCTATAAATTCTTAACCAAGTTTTGAAGTGTTGCTTTAAACACATTATGATCATTGGAGAAGTCGTAACGCCCATAAAGAAATATCCAAATAATTTCTTTTCGTGATCATAACTGCTGTGCTTTAAATTTTTCCAGGCGTCAAAGGACGCGCGCTAGATTTTAAAAAAAGTACCATGTGACTAGGCACTTACGCGCAGTAAGATTACTGCCGTCAAGCATGTTAGGAACGAATAATTAACACTGCACACAGACCGAAGGCATGAACCGGCCTCGAGCAACGGTGATTAATCGGATACAATGGTCTTAACTATACCACTTTTACCGAGATATCTTGTCTCTTGAAGCAATGGAACAAATGTAGTCGTGAGATGTGGGATAAAAAACGCGTTTTTGCTGTACAGCGTAAAGAGTGATGGTGTTGTGGTGGCGGATGGCTGTGTGTCGGAGTCGACAGGTGCGACCACCGGCACTCGTCTTTGCATGTGGCTCAGGCGCAATTTTTAAGGCCTGGCACGAGCAAGCTGAAACACCAGGTATAATTCGCGAGCGCACAAGTCGGAGGAAACTGCGCAAAAAATCCGCCACTCATTGCCCCACCAGGAGGGAAATTTCTGGGCAGTGATAGTTATGCGAACGTAACACCTACCACTGCAGGAAATTCTAAAAGGCTAGAGCTGACTGGAGTCGCCGTGAGAGCAGCAAGTACTGCAGCGATGATCGAGCACGATATTGGAAACCGTGCTGTGCGCTCATGACGCGTTGCGAGGGCTCTGGGCACGTACTTGGAGAGAGGCAAACGCGAACGCGCGAATCCGGGGTTGTTCCGCAAGATGAAGGGGTGTCGGTTCCGAGTACCGCGAACACAAGGACAACGATTCATTATGAACTCGTACCACAGCAAGACAGGCAATACGAACGGGTTGAACGAGTTGAATGTTCATCCTGCGCAATGGTGTGGAAGACGTGGGCGCTTTGCTTTCTTGGCCCAAGTTGCAATTATAGCGGCTCCTGTCTTCCTTTCGTAAATCCGAGGCGTAGGATGTCGTCCAGCACACGAGGGCTCGAGTTATGCCCAAGCATTTGTGGCGAAGCTTTCAGCGTTTAATTTTCTAAATCCGCCATTCAGCTCATCGAACCTTTTAAACAGTCACACCAGTGGCAGCTTTCGAGTCAACTTTTTTTTTTTCTCGCGGTTGTAAATAGCGTTTTGGTGAATAGGTTTGATCGGGGCCCATGCGGCCATGACGCGAAGAACGAACTCGACAAAAGGCGGTACATGCTCTCGGACTGGTGCGAACGAATCACACGTGGTTCGAGTCGGCAAGACACCTTTTCTCACTATTTCATAGAGTTCACCTATACAAGACATTTCTGTATCCTTTGTTAAAGATCTACTCGTCGACCCCTGCCCTCCTCCTCTGCTGTGAATTTCACTACGACCACAGCGCGATACGAGTACATCTCATTGTGTAACAATCTCCAGATGAGTTCTCGATGCAGCGTTTCCCGCTGTATTGAATTCGCAAGCTATAAAGTCAATTTTGTTCCTGTTCTTGAACACACCACCTTTCGAGCAATTGTGCGCCACATCACTTTCTATTCTTTAGAATGCGTTGCGAAATCAGTTGCACTTATTCTTTTGGTACTTTTCTGCCAAGCCTAACTGGATGAAAACCTTTATGTTTGTTTTTGCGGGAACTGATGCAGTATGCTAGCACACCTTGGTTACACCCTGTCTTGGTTACTTGTGCAGTGACTTCTTACGTTCATAATGTTCGTCCACAGAATTGTGATTTTGATGACTTATTAATTAATGTGATTATGCTCACTGTAGACATCCATGGGCGGCGAGTGCCGTCAAGCAGTGGTTCGAGACTGCGTATGTTTTCTCGTCTTGAGCTTTCGCAAAAAAACAAATATATACTGACTGATTGAAAGATTGACTGACTGTGTAAAGCTGATTAATAAACTTCGGAAGCTACAGAAAGGCCAACAAATAAAGAACGCATTGTAGGCGTGAAGACAAACGTTGCAGAGCCCCTTTCAGCGTAGCGGTATAGAGAGCCGGACACTGGCCACTGGTCTCGCATATACTGACCCGTAATCGACGGTCAGGTGCTTGGAGTGGCGCATGAGGCCGACCTGGTGCAGGATGTAGTGGATCTCCTTGTGCATCACGTGATGCGTTAGGCCGCGCAGCCGCGCAATCAGCGCCAGCATCTCGCGCCCAGTGAGCTTGAAGATGAGAGGGTCCTCTTCGGGGCAGTAGCCGACCCGCTTCAGGTACTGCGTGGCACAACGCAGTCGTCAGCGAGTAATTTAACCCCGCATGAAACTAAACGACCGTACAGTGGACGTAGTACTGCCGGATGAAGGTAGGGATTCACTGAAGAAGCGCTTAGTTGCCTGGGCGGATGAGACGTTAGGAAAAGAAAATCCGATAACTCTGTTTCCGGGAAGCAAAATCAGGTGTAGAATGACACACCGCAGCAAAAATAAGAAAAAGAAGAATGAAATCAATTCGTAAAGACTTAAATGCATCACGTGGAGGTGGCGTGACAATCGCTGTGAAAAATGAATTTCAGCCATCTCTTATACTCACTGACTCGGCGATTGAGGTGGCCTGGATTGTTAGACGTCATTGTCGTGTACACTGTGTTATTGGTGCATGCTACCGGCCTGCTTATAGACAGCCCAATTTTATATATCTTTTCAATGACGTTGTAAAGAAGACTACCAATGGTCTTCCGAATGCCGTTCTTGTTCTGTTCGGTGATTTTAATTACTCCGCAATAGAAAGGTTGACAGCCAGAGCCTTTCCCGATAGGCAAGACCACCCATACGAGGCAAAAAGACATTCTAGATCTCGTATTTACGAACCATTTTGAATGTGCAAAGCGCACTTGTTCCGAACTAAGTGATCACAGAGCCGTACACTGCACACTGAAGATGCCGCTCTCACAGGAAACATAAATAAAAATAATGCTGAACTATGCCCGTACAGACATTCACAATATTAACTCTATGTAGATGGTTCTTGAGGCTGAATTCCTGCACGACCTCGCCAACCAATCCGTTACCTATAACTGGCGTTTCTTTAGAAACATCCTGAAAGAATACGAGCAGAAAGCAGCGCCAAACGACAGGGCGACGAGAATGGCACAGACCACAGCGCAGACTAACACTCAAGGGTTTTTATTATTTTCAGTCAGCGTATAGTATTTACACTACCACTGTCGCGAAGAGAACAAAGAAAAAAAAAGGAAAAGAAATTCAGTATGCGCAGGGGCAATAAATTGTAATCAATGAGACAGGAAAGCTATCTCCTTCGGAACGAGTGAAATCGATGGGAGGCTTACACACGCGTCGCCACTGTTATGAATGTGAAGGGCTTCAGAAAAAAAGACATGCGCTTTCATCGTGTTATTTCGACAAAGAGATAAAACCTTTAAAAGACGGCTTGCAGCCACATTCATGCAATGCAGCGACAATTGACTATCTCTAGTTTGTTTTTCAACCTTGATCGGGCGTTCGCGCTTGCAGTCATTGATGCAGCGCCCCATTTGACCAATACAGAAACGCTTGCATGAAAGAGGAATCTTGTAAACTACACTGTCACAGCAGTCAACAATAAACCACTCCTACCGCTGTGCTGCTTCTTTAGAACATTTTTTTTGCTTTAGTTCACCCGATTGACTTGTTGGTACAGGCTACCTAGGTTATTTCGGACAGAGAACCACAACCTAACTACAGCCCTGCTGAGAGAACGTTTTCGAGATTATGCGCACATATGGGATAACATATGAGATAACCACAACCACTTGCTGCGAGTGATTTGCAGATTGAGCGGCTGCCGAATGCTCGCATTTAAGACCTGCTGCAAGGCTATCAGCGATGCTGCTCAAAAGCGTTAAAGCGAAACCTACGAGCTTCAGCCGAGCTACTTGTGATTCGAAGCTTGCATCTACTTGGTAATTTATAGTAGCTCAGATGACGCTCGCAGGTTTCCCAGTGTTCTCTTATTCTATTGGAGATTATTTTGGTAAATATTTTATATAATACTGGGTATAAGCTAATGGGCCTATAATTTTTCAGTTCTTTCAGTTTTCAGTTTTTCAGACGATGATGATGATGATGAGTGTCCATTCCGCCACTCACTGCACTACTCCGAAACGTCTCCATTTTTGTGGATTAGTATAATGTTTGCATTCTTCCAGTTTTCTGGGACCCTTGCAGTTGATAGACACTTCGTATAGTAGAGAGCCGCCAGTTTTCCTAGCATTATGTCTCCTCTATCTTTGATTAAATCGACTGTTATTCCATCCTCTCCTGCCGCTTTTCCCTGTTGCATGCCTTGCAAGGCCCTTCTGACCTCATATATAGCTATAGTAGAAGTTTCTGTATACTGTTCATTATTGTTTCGAATAGAGTACTCCTGAGTGTTCTGCGTACTATATAGGTCAGTATAGAATTCTTCCGCTGCTTTTACAAGCATTATACCTTGGAGATTGCTGATGATATTGCCCTGCTTATCTTTCAGTGCATACATCTTGGTTTGTCCTATGCGAAGTTTCCTTCTCACTGATTTCAGGCTTTCATTTTTTTACGGCTTCATTCATCAGTATTTCTCACGTTATAGTTTCGGATATCACTTATTTTCGCCTTGATCAATTTTGAGAGTTTTGCGAATTCTATCTGATCTCTTGAGTTGGACACTTTCGTTTTTTGTCGTTTCTTTATTAGGTCCTTTGTTACTTGGGATAGCTTGCCTACTGGTTGCCTTGGTGCCTTGCCTCCCACTTCAATTGCTGCCTCTCAAGGCAGCCTCGTCACGGTTTTATTCATTACCTCTATGTCATCATCATCATCTCTCTGTTCTAAGGCTGCATATTTGTTTGCAAGTACCAGCCTAAATTTGTCTGCTTTTACCCTTACTGCCTCTAAGTTGACCTGTTCTTTCTTGCCCAATTTTACTCTTTCTCTGTTCAAATGAATAACTCTGTTCAAATGAATACTATAATTTCGTGAAAACTAAGCATGCTAGATTTTGTCCCGACGAGGATCTATTGCTTAACGTACCCAATTTATGGGTGTGGGAATAGTGATTCTTTGAGTCCGAATGGGATACGGATCGAATAGTGCCCGAAACGAATCGAACATCGAATAACTTTCGAATAGTTTTCGTAAAAGGAATAGCCCTTATCACAATACATACAAAACGCTGTTCACATCTAGGGGTGTGAGAGTGTTCGAAACTTTCGAATGACGAATCGAATAGTGTCTTATCTGATGCGGTAGTCGAATCGAATGGTTACTATTCGTAAATGCGAATATATTTCGAATAATTTTGGAATATTTCAAAGCGTCGGCTGCAACCAAAGAAACATGAAATTTGACAAAATATACGGAAAGTTTTTCAGCCCCATGGGCATAGTAGACACATAAGATGATAACATGCGTAGTGGAGCAAGCTATGTAACTGAAGTTGATATACTTTACACGCTTACAGTGATTATTCGCGCTCTCGTAAGAGCCCTGCATGTGCATGTGAAGAAACTACTTGTTTGCTTCTAATGCTCCGTTTATAAGAAACAACGCTTCGTAACGTACTGTGCAATGACAGAAACTTCCTGACTTCAAGAATAAAACGGGTGGCGTCGCCACCAAAGAAGTTACTGCCGAAATAAATATGCTTCAATTATGGATTGTGGACAGTCACGAAGCTGCCGGCAGAAGAATATCCGGACAGTTTTAGCGAGCAGATTGTATATTATGCGCATTGTTAAGGACATTATAGTCTAATCCGATTTATTACTGGTCGCCATCAACCCGTGCTTGCAAATGCAGATGTGCATGCAAATGCGATGGAATGGGTATCCTTGTCAGATGCCAAGTTATTTAAGTGGAACGTCTATAGGCATTATGTAAAACGTACGTCTCTTACAAAAGCCAGTTTTCAGTGAAAGACATGATTTCTTTATTTACGTACGAACAGATATAATTACACACATCAGGAAACGAACACTTAACAAAGTACACACCAATTCTGATTTAAGAAAGTAAAGTATGACGTTTTGCCTGCCAAAACCACGATTTGATTATGAGGCATGCCGATGTGGGGGACTCTGGAATAATTTTGAGCACCTGAGGTTCTTTAACGGGCACTTAAATCTAGTTACACGGGCGTTTTTGCATTTCGCCTCCATCTAAATGCGGCCGCCATGGCCGGGATTTACCAATTTTGATGACGACTTGGCCTAGACAGTAGCATATGTTAATGCTGTCCCCGTAAGAAAAGCCCAAACACATGAATGGCCATTTATGTAGTTTAAGGAGACGGCCATCGAGTTTACCCTTGGATACATTGATCCTAGTTTGCCAACTATGGAACATCACTTGGTAAATTATTTTCTTCAATTTATTTCTTGTCCTATATACTTCATTGCACGTGTGGCTGATCCCGGCAATAGCGGCTGCACAGAGGCGAAAGAAATATATACTGAAAAGAACAGAATGCCCACACAATCCGTCTTTACCGCTCGGTTGACCAGCGTGACAGTGGGGCGGGGCAACTGGCATGGCGTTGCGTAAGTTGATTAGCGTAGAGAGAAGCAATGACCAAATAAAGGGGACGTTTAACAAAAGCAAAAAAAAAAAACAGTAACCTGCTTGGGGTTGCGCCGGATTCCCCAGCCCTCGATGTAGGCGTTCCCGCGACCAAGCTCCCGGTCACCGGCCAGGATGGCTAGCACCGTGCTACGGCCAGACTGCTGCAAGCCGAGCACGCCGAATATCTCGCCCGGCTGCACCGTGAAGCTCAGCTGGCCGATCACCGACACCTCTCTGCAGTTGTAGAACACGAACCAGCCCGGTTACACTATCAAAACACTGATCTACGGTTTTCGCATGGTCTAAGCCTAACTGCCTCATCTGCAAGGTGTGCAGTGTAAGTAAGCGATTATACTCATAACAGCCAATGAGTGAGTGAATGACTGAGCCGGTGAGCGGAAGGGCCAATGAAATCCGCTTCACTGAAGCAGCTATTTGCCTTTCTTTTTTTTTGTCTCGCGTCCCAACGTAGCAACCGAAAAGCGATCTCAGTGATGAATATGAATAAAGAACAGCGCAAAGAATGCGCAGCCCGTTATAACGGTGTCTAGTGGAAAACCATAGCAAACAGCTGTAGAAGACCTATCACTCTTTTGTCTGTGTACCAACAGAGTAGGCCAGCAGGGCTCAGCGACTACACTGTGACGTGTGCCAATTCCCAAGCAGAAAATTGAATGAATCTAGGGAGACTACGGCTGTTCTCTGATTCTATGAATGGATCACGAAGGCGGGTCTCCTGCCTTACTTGCCGCTTGCACTGTGGTATATCACTTGCATCATGGAGACGATACGTATTGCGCACATATCGCGCTCATTGTGTGGTTTCAACATAGGAGCATGTTACCGAAGGCATTCGAAACTCCATGGGAGCGTCGACACACGAATAACTAAGGATGTAAACGGCTTGGCAAACTACGAAACCCAGCCTTCGAATACAAAAACAGGTAGACATAAAAAAATACATAAAAATATCGCTGAATGACACATTATAAAGACGGCATTTTCAAAAAAAAACCACTTCCTTGCGGCATAGACAGAGTTCTCGACCGAGATAGATGTAGTAAAACTTGATTATCTCAAGCAGGGTAGGTAACTGTTTGTCGCTGCTCTACTTCAGAAATATCAATAAAAATCATTATCATACAAAGCTGCGCTTATTAAAAATTGCTAACACTGATGCCGACAACTACTTTAAACCCATACACACGAGTCAAGAGCGCACATCCGCAGTCGCTGTGGAAATCGCTTCATTCCTCTACTTTATCAGGCACAATGTAGTGACTCTTACGGCCGCTTTCTAAGCATGGTTCACTATGTGCGCGCCGGCTCCGTGCAGAAGACAGGTAATTTTCATACGGTAACGCTGCCTTTGCATCGTATTCTATTTTTAGCAGTGCTGAACTTTGGTTAAGATATTTTAAGCATTCATTTCGTGCTTATTTCTGGTTTCACGTTGTTGAAGCAGCCCACTCACGCACACTTAATTTTCAGAAGTGAAGTGGCCTAGGCGCCTTGCTGCACTCAAAACGCAACTTTTACCAAGGCACATATCTTCATGCTTAGAGGTGACGAGCACTATTGTACTCCGAACAGTAAGGATGAACAAGAGTGTTTATAATATTTGTCACCAGCACTAAAGCGAACAGCTACCGGAATAAGATGTCCAGAAGCGAACTACGGGCAACTTCGGGGCAAGGACGTGCGATCCGCAGCATAGAACCAAGCATCGTCATAACCCATACAGTGTTACCTCCCGACCTGTCCAAAAAGAACCCAGACAGCTAAGCTCATGTGGCTGAAGCCGTTATACCAAGTGAAACAGAAATGCCATTCAGCGCGGAAATGTGCGCCTGTATTTACTGCGCCCGTATGGTCTCCTCGCGAAGAGAGAAGAACTGCTTCCCTCGGCGTACCTGTACGTCTTCCCGAGCTTGTGCACGAGCAGTCCGAGCAGGCCTTCTTCCTCGCCGTGCGTCATGGCGTCGACCAGGGCTTCGACCCGCTCGCGCTCCTCCAGTATGGTGGGGTCGACGTGCTTCATCTGCAGCTTCTTGGCGCGCAGTTCCTCGCGCGACAGGAGTTCGCTGGACTTCGTGCGCGACTGGAGCTTGGCGTCCAGGAAGACGCACGCGAGAAGAAGGCCGAAGCCCGTGATGAACATGATGAGCAGGTCGATGCGGAACTCGCGTCGCTCCTCGTCCGTCTGCGTCGCGCTCACCACGCACTCTTGGCCCGTCTTGAGCAGGTCGTAGATTTGGCACGAACCTGGAACGCGATGGACACGCCAAGGTTTCCTCCCTGAAAGGCACTGCTGACAACTGCTTCAGGGGTGCCCCGTACTTCCCTCTCATTTACTTTATTCCATTTTTGCTCTTGCCAGTAATTGTCGAAGAAGTAGCCAAATCACTTTTCACATGTATAGGCGTGTATAAAAGAAGCGAAGTCGAGTAGCAGAGTTTAACAAGGCGCTGAGATAGCAAAGCCGATCACGTATGGAATACACATCACATACTGTGATGCTGAAAGTGACAACTATTTCATGTACAGTGCCGCCCGCTGCTGTGTAGAGCGCGCGAACAGTCGGCTTTGTTCTGCGGGACGACACCTAGCGGCGATCGCTGGGTCTGAGACAGCGTGCCCAGAAGCACGCGCAGCCTATTCAACATTTAACCAGAGGTGATGTTTGTAAGCGCCTTTGCTGTGTCGCAGTACGTGAGCACGCATGATTTGTTGCGAAAGGACCAGTGCGCGTTATCAGCCAGTACGCTTCATTCTATGGAATTCGACATGTCGCAAGCGCCCTCAGACTGAGGGCAGACTGGGGTAAACAAAGGCGCTTTTTCTCGTCGCCCCTCATCAAAAGGAATTCTGCATGTCTATTAGGCTACGCATATGCCTAAGCACACTATGTGGGACCCAGCAACAGCCACCAGGTGTCGCCCTGCAGGTCAAAGCCGGCTGCTCACGCGTTCTACACAGCAGTGGATGGCACCGTACATACACATGATGCAGGTCCACAAAAAGTAAGGAACATGGGAGGAAGAAAATTGAAGGAGAAAGCAAGTAACCCGTCGATGCTAAGACGAACTCGCCTTTGCCGTCCTGTTCGCTCGAAATTTATTTACACTATATATATATATATATATATATATATATATATATATATATATATATATATATATATATAGTAATTGACACTCTGCTTAATAGAAAGAGTGCTAAGAGACGTTCCATATGCACCTGACGACATGCAAGAATCCTGGATTATAACCTGCTCCCTGCTTTTACTATTGCGTGTCAGCACAGTGACATTTTAAACAACGTTGTACCACAGCGTCGATGGGCAGTGCGCCACATATTTTTTTCAGGGAGGCGGGCTGTCCTCGCGTGGGCGTTCGTTGACACATCAGCCAGTCTGGCCGATGTGCAAGGCGTTGCACGGCTAGAAAATTTCATGGAGAACACGTGACACGCAATTCGGTTACTTAGGAATACTAGGGCCACCGCACAAGTGCTTATTGCACATGCGTACTATGCATCTGACGATAGACTCCCTTGCACAAACATTTATGTAGATGGTACTCAAAGAACCATAACGACGGAGAGTCACCATTCTACATTTTTTTATCAGTGCGATCAAAAATCCACCAGAAATCAATGACCCTGTACTATTAACGCGAATGTTCCTTTGCCTCTTCGTGCGTATTTCCCGTGCCGCCCATTGGTGTTTAGTCGAAGGCGAGAGGTGGTAAGGGCGGGGGGGGGGGGGCGATGGGTACATAGCATGAAATTTTGACCGACAAAGTAGCACCAAAAGAATATTTCACGATATAAACTCGTGCACGTGATATTGGCTTATCATGGGTGTCTCTAAGGGACACAGACATCTCAATGGAATAGCGCATAATATTGATCAGCTTGTTAGTCTTTTCCAATTTCCCTGTGTTTCGGCTACTCAATTATTGGGAAATAGGGTATGCACCACTGTGTATCTGCCCGTTATTGGCCAACACTCCAGAATGAGTGTGCAATGCACCAAAATGCTACCTCTGCCTTTATGCGCAGTTCTCACTGTTCTTCCCTCGACAAGCATCATACATCGTCTTCGTCCTCTGTGACATCACTTCGTCGACGTCTCACACTATACACATGCCGGATTTTGGTATCTGCATTTCGGCACAGTTAGCGAATAGTGTAGCGCATAAACAAATATTGCATGTGATTGAAATTGTGACCTGTGCGCTGCGTAAATGCAAACTTTGCTTGAGATTACACTTTGCACAGGATGAAGTTGTACGCGGCGCATCGAGTTGTGCAGCATTAATTTAACTTCTACGCTATAACATTGAGCAAAACGAGAACAAGGTGAAATCAGCAGCCAACGTTCCGACAAGTAGACTTGTCTTCTCCAAGTACACTTAACGAAACATTGGCTCCTGCTTTCTCCTTGTTCTCGTTTTGCTCGTCGTCTTGAATTTCCATCTCCCGCCTTCCTCGTGTTTCCACTATAACTTTGTTTCACATGGATTCCGACGGGTTTCCTGAATGTGCCTGACCTTTGTTCTTTCGAGCCTTATGATTTCGGTGCGTTCATGCAAGTATCAACTATGTTGAGGTGCACGACTCGTAGACTTTCGTTCGCCTAGTGTTGTAAGAATAACCACGTGCACTGCACTAAAGGAAGTGACAATGTGTTAAATAAAGTATCCAGAGCCGCTTTACTTACATTATCAAAAAGATCACGTAACTTTTCGAGCGTGAAAATAGCGTGAATAAGAAATTCTGATGTCTTTTCAAGCGACTGATGATAGTTCTAGGACAGCGTGGTGTCGGATAAATTTGTTTGGATGCGCTCGGTGAGAAGGTGGAATATCAAGAATGAAGAGAGAATAAATGTGTCTGTGTCTGCTTTCGGGTATTCTATTATATGTTGCATGGCTGGTTCGAGAAAGTTGCGTGTATGACAACAGTCACACGCTACGAGTGGTCATGCTCCGAAGCAAAGTGGGAAATTTAAGCACCGGCTAACGAAATAAGAGGCATGCCTCGATAAATATAGACGTCAAAAAGAATAATAAAAGAGTGACAGCCGCTGGAGTACTGATCAGCTACTGAGATTAACCTACGGAGGAAAACTTTCTAAGAACTTTGAAAAAAAAAATACATGTACCAGATGTACATGTACATGTACAGATGGTCCGGGCGCTATTCAATCTCGGTTATCAAAAGTCGAACAAGCACTTTTCCTTCACAAGAAGCACCTCGACGAATGTTTTCGGGTGTTATGATATTTAGTAGCTGTTTTCTGCGCGCTGTTTGTCGAGATACGTGTTCATTACATACCCCGTATTCTAAGCGGACACATGCACAAATGGTTTGGGTGCTAATAAGGTATAAAACCTGAGCTAATGAGATTTTATACCTGTACTACAGCCTAGCATATTGTCTCTCGGTGCTTTATATTTTACCTTTCATTAAAACCTCTCTCTATATATAGTACAATTACGAGGTCAGTCCCAAAAGGTTATGTACTACGTTTTAGAATTTTTGTCACGAAAATATCGGATACATCAGTGTGGTCACTTTTTCGTCCATTGCTAGTAGCACCCTTGGTAGAGCATTAAGCACTTCAGCAAGGATGGCGTTTCTCTTTGAAGTGTCGTATCGCATTTCCGAAATGCTGTCGCTGAAGTCCCAGTTTGCCCCTATTTGGAGAACGCAAAAAAAAAAAGAAACAGTCGCAGGGGGCTTCATCTGACGAGTAGGGAGGATGTTACAGCGCAGCGATGGAACTGCGGGCCAAAAAATCACGCACTATCAACGGAGAATGCGCAGGGGCATTACCGTGATGCAGAATCAGGAGTCACCCTTGGACAAATTTAGTCGGACGGGATGCACATGATCTCTCAGAGACTTCAAAACCCCCAAGGATAAAGCTGCATTGACCGTTGGACCTTACGGTACAAATTCGTAATGTACAATTTCATGGAAGTTAAAAAAAACGTGATCAAATGGACAATTTTGCTCTGTTTTCTGCACTTTTTTTTGGCCTTGGCGCATCTTTATTTTTCAACACCTTGCTCTGCGACTTCTGCTCGACGCTGTATTCGTGAATTCAAGTTTTGATAACCCTTTTGCGAAGAATTCATCACTGTCGTCTCAGGTTTTCCAATCAATGCAACATTATTTTTTCCGCAACTTTTCCTAGGGAGTAAGCAGTTTCGTAATCATTTTAGGCCAGAAAATTGTAGTTTCCAAGCTTCTAGTCATAATTCATTGAACAGATAACTTCACAAATCACGTGCTTCTGATATCATTCTAACAGTAATTCGGTGGTCACTCAGCACAACGGAACTCACACGATCTATTTTTTCATCTTTGCACAACGTGTACAGGTGTCCTGATTTTGCATCGTCCTGAAGGTGTTCATGACCTTCCCGAATACGTTGGACCCACTTGAACACAGTTCTTTCCCTTTAAGGTCATGCGTTCGATAGGCCTTTTGCAATACTTGATGAATTTCTGCTGCATTCTCGCCCAATTTAACAAGAAATTTGACATTGATCGTTTGTTTTGTTTAGTCGTTGACCTCCCTTCTGAATATGAATAAAAATGGGTTGCACAAAAGTGCGCGCATAAAATCCTGCCTTATCATTCAGCGAGCTGGCTCGTACCAGACGTCTATGGTTTATTTTCGAGTGGGGATAGTGAGAGATGGCGCGGCTACACATTCTCTAATTTTTGAAGACTCACTGCATGATCTTTCGAAACAGAAGTCTTGTACCTATGTATACGTAACGACCCCGCCTCCATCTCTTCTCTGCGATCTACGTGGAAGTAGGTCGCAGCGCCGACCAGCGAAGTAGCCACCGGGCTTCAATGTCCATGGTGATCCTTGAGCAAATCATTTTTTTAACCAAGTAGCTCTCAGCCTCCTCCAGTTCAAGCAACTTTCAAGCAACTCATCGGTGTAGGAGCCACTGTGAAAAGTCACCGAAGCATAGTGCTTTCATAAGTAGAGCGGGGGCGCTATGTTAACATTCGTTGTTAAGGAACTCCTTTATGATCCCAAAAGCCCCTCTTTGAGCGCAAGGTCATAGAAGCGTTATTCAAAGTGCATATATTTGGTCTCTAGAAGCGTGCCGCTAACGCAGGTAGACGTGAGATACGACTTGGCGACCCAGCTCCAAACAAACCACCGATCGCTCCCCCCCCCCCCCCGTTCCAGTGAAAAAAAAAAAAAAAAGCCAACCGGGGCAGCCTTCGACCATGCGGTCCCAGTACTCGGTCTCGTTGGGCGTGAAGCGCGTGGTGCCGAACTGTCTCGACTCGTGGTTGCAGAGCATGACAAGCAGGTCAATGGGCAAGTTGCAGCACACCAGCTGTCCCAAGAGCCGCTTGTTGACGTTGCCCACTCCGCGGTTCACGGCGAAATTTGGCACTACGCGCAGCGGAAGTTCCAGCTTGCCCAAGACGCGGTGGAAGCGCGACTTCTCCTTGAGTGCCAGGACCACGCTGTTGTCGAACAGGAACAGCACGATGCTGGTCACCGTGCCTGGAAAAGGAAAAACAAACAGGCATGTCGGCGGCTCTCTCACTTCGCTGAAGTTATTCGCGCGCGACACTTGGGATTCACGTGCTGTTAATTAAGCGGAGCTTGTTATTCGAAATGTAAATGTGGGATGGACGGATTTGCCGTCGGCTTTGGATTCGATAGGCAAGAGATGAAATCATGAACGCATCCACTGTAAGAGCGGTAGGATTGCTGACCCTAATTTAGCGAAGGAATACCGCTACACCAGTCCTGTGGTGTGGCTTGGAACATCAAATCACTAGACTCGGTCAATAAAGCACGCACTACGCGGAATATAACGCAAAACACACGTAAAAAATAATGATTCGACCGTGTGTCGGCTGATGTAACGAATAAGGAGGAGGCTACACTCAAGGTCGTGTCGGCTACACGACCTTGAGTGTAGCAGAGGCTACACCCTTGCTACACCCTCTGCTACACCCTCAAGGTCGTGTCGGCTACACGACCTTGAGCTGAGTGTAGCAGAGGCTACACCCTTGTCGCTGCCGCAGTGGGCACTGCGGCAGCGACAAGGGCAACGTGCCTAGAAATTATTTCTGCTTCATGATACAGGTCACGGCTGTTCTACTTGGGAATCATCTGACTGTCCACAACGGAACGCAAGACGCCGCACGTGTCGATTGGTTTATCGTGAGGCACCCTGCATCAATGATCGACAGCTGTCGGGTCTCCGAAAGTGCACCATTCATAGAGTCACAGACAGAGACTGCGTGACGATTCACAGGAGCAACGACTCATCACGTGACCCCTCCGAAGGCTACAAAAGCATCGCCAGAAACCTGGATCTTCAGTGGGCACTGCGGCAGCGACAAGGGCAGCACGCCCAGAAATTCTTTCTGCTTCATGATACAGGTGAATAGTTACCTATCTGGATATTGTTACATAAGCGATAATCGTTATTTGATGCTGCTGCCCTACCCACTGGGTGTAGAACCTGTGCTAACACGTATTTATTCACTGCCGGTTGATTTGCTCGTTTACCGTGTCCAACTTTTTTGGATACGAGGATTTAGTTCGCGTGAGTGCCACCACGTGGTGTAGTGACCTTAAACTTTTCAAACTTTCCGTGGTGGCGCGTGGTGACGTCAACAAAACAAAAATAAAATATTTCAAAGCTATCCCTGCGCGCTGAACTCCGCCACAGCGCTTGTCCCGCCGGCGTTATCAGTGTTCTTGATAAAGCGTAGCAGCTCGTCGCCTGGAAATGACTTATATTTAGTCGCGACGAGCGATGATTGATTCTGGGCTTTTGATACGGTTCTTTTCTTTTTGTTCTTTTCCTTTTTATTTTTGTCTTTTTGATCCTACGGAGTAAGCAAGCTAGGTTAAACGTCAGAAGCACTCCGCGGCAGCATTTCTTCAGTCGGCACACATGGTTGACGTCCGAACATCGCACAGCGTCTACAAGAGACGCTGTCGTGGACGGCTTTTGATTTTGACCTATCGATTTCATTAAGTTGCCCCCAGTTATTTCGCTAGTGACTTTGCTATCCACACATGGGCTACCGCCGCAGCTGCAAATCGAAATATGCTTAAGTATTAAGATATATACATGGATATGATGGTTTTGCACCTTGACGCAAAAGTCACGACACAAGAATTGAGCAAACTGTCTCTGTGTCGTCGTCCGTTAGCTTGCTATGCAAATATTGCACTAATGAGTGCCATTCTTAAGCATATAAACTGATAGTCTAAAATTTATGTGGATCCCATGTATGTGCGAATGGATGTAAGCGAAGCTTTCTGTATTGCTTATTGTCACTTTCGTAAGCAATTTCCACAGAGTAGTCAGGCACCCTCTAATGAAATGCTGTCAATGTTTGCCTGATTACGCCCGCCATTGCGATGCACATAAACGTAACTTCAACTCATTTTCTCAGAAATAAACTCTGAACGAAACGCTTACGTCGTCCTGAACAAGATCAACAAGCGCCGTAGCACTCCATCTTATGATGCTCTATTCGCAAGCTTATTTTCGTGTTTTCTTTCGGGGGGGGGGGGGGGGCGATGTGCTCTTGTACCATAGAAAGGTCCCTCGGTCGTCTCTGACGTGCTCGTTTTTATTTTCAAGCACCCAATGAAAACTCTCATCGCTGCAACTCCATGATGTCCTGGTGGCAGGTCACCATGACGTGTCGCGCAAATATGACCACGCTGATTATTTGGGTTGACATATACTATTTTGTGCGTCATACTTCGCCACATTCATTTTTCAAACTACGCCAGAGCTCGAAAAGGCCGTCCAACTCACTGGGCCCCTTTCCTCTGTTTATTTCCGCAAAGTGTGTGTCTATCGCTGTGGTTACCAAATACGCCAAACGGTGTGCCACCACTCAAGCCTTTATGGCGATCTGAGCAGCTGAAGTCGCAGGCTTTCTTCAACACGGCGTCGACGTTCAATATGGCTATCCTCAAGTACATTTCGCGGACTTCGCTCACCGCCTTCTCTCCGGTGTCATCTCTTACACTACTCGCTCCTGCTAGACACAACACAAACACGCAACGACCTTAATGAAGTATCAATTACACGCTAGTTGACATGCTGTCGATGTACATTTCCGCTGAGCACCGGGATTCATTCATGAGCACCGGAGGGGTCATTCACCCGACCTTCTCCCCGGATTCGTCGATGAGAGTATCGACCTCTCCTGCCCGTGCTTGGTATTGCAGGAGGAGGGGCCCTCTCTCCGTGCCTGTCACGTGTCATCGATGGAAGCAAGATCCCGCCCACACTTGTAGAGAGCTATTTAAGGGGCTCCGAAATGTACTTTGAGATACTTCTTACTTGAGACTTTACTTCATGCTTTTCTTATTTTCTTTCAACTACCTTTGAATAAACAGTGCAAGTTTCGCACTAGCAAATCGTCTCGCCCCTGCTTGGTCGCCATGATCTACCGGATGCCTGCAGCCCGCCGACAACGCCACGCTACCCAATAAGTAATGTCGGTCGAGCTTCGTTAGGCAGGCGCCGCTACTTCTCGGCAGCAGTACGGTACGCTACCCTGGAGTACGCAGCAGTGTGGACTCTGTATCACATTTGTCCCGGAGAGTAGGCGTAAGCGGGGAAGTGCTCGCTCTCTCTTTCTTACACACACACACACACACACACACACACACACACACACACACACACACACACACACACACACACACACACACACACACACACACACACACACACACACACACACACATACGCGCACGAATGCTCGCACACACACATACGCGCACGAATGCTCGCACACACACACATACACGCACAGACACACGCTCGTGCTCGCACGCACGCTCGCACACATACACACACATACACGCACACGCACGCACGCTTGCATGCACAGACACGCACGCACGCTCGCACACACACGCACACAAACGCACACACGCACGCATGCTTGCAAGCGCACACACACACACACACACAAACACACACACACACACACACACACACACACACACACACACACACACACACACACACACACACACGCACGCACACACACACACACACACACACACACACACATATATATATATATATTCGCCGGCATTCACATTTATACGCGTCCACACGTGCACACACGCGCAACAAGGTACGTACGCAGGCACACGGAACTGCATGCACACACAAACGCGTCTATGCTCTCACAGGCATACACGCACTCGTGTGCACGCAGATTCAAATACGGAGGCACAAACACGCGTGCACAAGCAAATGCAAGTACACACGCACGTATGCTCAAGGCGTGTACACGGATATACACTGCCTCTCCTCCCCTGCTGCCTCGCAAAACATGTGCATGCGAACAGGCTGAATGGCACTCGGTAAGCAATTACCGTTCAAAACTACAGCTGTAACGAATCGCTTTACGGTTTAAATATTGCGCTTCTTCAAATCTATGTGCCCTCTGCGGAGAGGGTGCAAGACCATTTGCTCCTTTGGTGTGACATAACCACCCATCCCCGACCAAAACACTGCCTTAACGCACGACCAATGTTCCGACTAAGAGCCATAAATACATTGTTGTTAAAAAGACTACCCTATTGGCGCATACAGTTGAAACTTGTTGATACTCGGCTATTATATAAAAATAAAATTGTTTAAAATTTTGCCCATTCAGTTACGCATGTGCATTGCTGTAAGGTTCCACAGGGTGGTGAAGGTGCAATGTCCAGAATTCCTGAGTATGTCCATGCTACAAGGCACGATAGCATATATGTTTTCTTTAACGTAACACAAAGACATGCGCATGCTTGTTGTTATGTTCTCCGAGGAATATAATATAATGAAAGCAATGAATTAACAAATAAGCAACCCATTCCTACGTTTTAGGAAGCAAAAATAGAAAATATAATATTTCAAGAGCCCTCCTGAAAAAAAAAAAAACTGAAGCCAAATCATGAGTTTCGTATTTCGGCCATCTGGTGGAACGCTGTCGAACTCAGTCCTACGTGGCGTTAAAAAAAACACGGCCGCATCGAAACCACTGCCAGCATGACGCGAAAGGAAAGGCGCGAGCGATGAAACGACTCGGCCACGGCTTCCATTGCAAAATCTTTAATCGCTCTGGGAACAGAATTCTTCGTTGGCACAGTGTGATCACTGCATTTGGCTCGTGTGGATTGTCTTCCAGAACATGTCTGTCACTTGCCTTTTTTTCAAAAATCGACCTGCAACTTTTGTTATTCGCGAAAGATCCGCTCATTCCATTGAAAACGCGCTAGCTTCGTGCCGGGGTCGCTTGGGGCGCTAGTTCGTACGTGTCCAGAAAAGCTGGATATGGGAGATATTGAGGCGAACCCTAATCCCCGTGATAGCGAAATGTCAGCTAAAATCTTAGAGGGCCAAGCCAAAACACATTCCTGCATTGAAAAAATACAGACAACTCAACATGCGATGGAAAAGAAAATTTGTTCGCTAACGGAGCGCATAGACAAAGTTGTTTGAACTAGAAAACGTCACGGCGCTAACCGCCAAAGTTCAAGAAATAGAAGCAACAGTTACACGGTTAAACAAAGAGATTGCATCCCTGATGAGCAAGGTAGATGAGCTAGAGAATAGGAGCCGCCGAAACAACCTGGTTATATCATAGAAGAGCCACGTGGCGAAAGTGCAGATGGCGTATTAAAAAAAAATAAAATATGAAATTTTCAAAGACACACTACAGGTTACAGTCATGGGAATCGAAAGATGTGATTGAATCGGGCAGAAGGCCGAAAATAAATGCCGTCCTGTTATTCTAATGTTTCTGGACTACCGAGAGACGACAGCTGTATTAAAGAACTGCAATAAATCTAAGGGAAGTATGGTGTCGATTTCGGAAGAATTTTCCTACAGGATAAGAGAAATAAGGAAAAAAATTGTGGGGCACATCAGCTAACGAAAAGAAAAACGGACCCGAAGTGAAACTTTATTTTTGATAAACTAAGCGCGGATGACGTCATGTTCGTGTGGAACGAAACTACCGGTTCACACTATAAGTTAAACAAAAAGGCTAATTGACGGCCAAAGCATGATGTACTGTCACTGAAAGTTCTTAATGTAGACTGCAGGAGTGTCGATAACAAGGTTACTGAGCTAGAGGCATTGTTGTTGACCCATAGCATTGATATAGCCATCCTCAGTGAAATATGGTTAAATGTATCCGTTTATGACAGTGGATTCGTGCCCGCTGACTACAGCGTACATAGAAAAAAAACGCGAGAGTAAGGGTAGCGGGGTGGCTATTGTTTTTAACAAATCCTTAGGCAAAGAAAAAAATGCCTGATGTACCTGGTGTCGAGCTAGGATATCTTTTGCAAAGTGTATTGTGGTAACACCAGGTACGTTATAGGCGCTATTTACAGGCCTACTGGTTCTGTTGTTGGCATCCTCGAAAACCTAAGAAATGATCTATATACACAAGTCAGACTTCGGGACAAAACAATCCTATCAGGCGATTTCAATCTGTCGGAGGCGGATTGGTCAACATTCACAGCCCGAAACCGAAATGGTAATCACTGTGAAATAATGATAGATATGGCCTTTGCGTTCGACTTACTGCAAGTAGTTCAAAGTTACACCAGGATTCAGGGTAACGCAAAGTCCATACTTGACTTGTTTTTTGTAAGTGATCTAATTACAGCCGAACTTTCCTGTGAGGTAATACCCGGTATCTCGGACCATTCTGCAGTATTGCTAGAATTGACTAGTGCAGCAATCAAACGTAATAGTCGAGCAGATTATGTCTCTATTATTGACATGCTTTCCTTTAAATTCGATATTTTCTCATCCTATTCTGGAGATACGAACAATATTTGGCATTAATTCAAAATAATTGTAAAAGAATGCATCGATAGATATGTTCCCCGGATTGTAAAGAAGTCGAAGCGCAAAAACGCCTGGATATCTCGGGACTCATTGCGGTTACAAAGGCAACTCAAGAGACTAACAAAAAAAAAACAAAAAATCTACAAATTCTTCCTGTACTGCGCAGAAAATAGCGGATATTGCATTACAGCTAAAACACTAGTAAGAACTGACAAACAAAGGTATATCGGAGAGTCCGTACCAAATTTTATACGCACGTCCCCCGAGAAATTCTGGCGGCACATACGCCCTACTTCTAGCGATTGTGATGTCTTTGATATCGAAGGTGTACAAGTAGATGACGCAAAAAAATCTCAAATGCCTTCAGTGAGCAATTTAAGAGCATTTTCACTGTTGATAATGATGTATTACCACACGTTGATGCAAATTTCCCACCCATTCCAGATGTCCTAATTAGTGAAGCTGGAATTTTGAGTATGCTCTTAAAATTCGATGTAAACAAGTCCCCAGGGCCAGATGACATACCAAACACATTTTTTAAGAGATACGCAGAATGGGTCTCATAATACTTGTGTGTTCGTTTCTATATATCCCTATCTGAGGGGCAAGTTCCGGATGACTGGGGAATCGCCAGAGTAAAACCTATCCATAAGAATGGGAGGAAAGACTGTATAAAGAACTGTCGTCCGATTTCCTTAACCTGTACGGCATGTAAACTTTTAGAACATATTATACATAACCACATAACGCAGTTCCATGGCAAACATAATATTTTAACAAAGTATCAACATGGATTTCGACAAGGTTATTCTACGTGTACCCAGCTAGCAGAAACTATACATGACTTTGCACTTTCAAATAATAACGGAAAACAAACCGATGTAATTTTTATAGACTTTAGAAAGCGTTTGATAATGTCTCTCATAAGAAGTTATTGCACAAATTAGGGAAAATGTTAAATAACCACCAACTTTTAAACTCGATTGCCGCATACATTAACAATTGAAAACAGTATGTTGTCTTTATTGGAGAAACTTCTGAAGTGGTTGGTGTGTACTCATGAGTTCCCCAGGGGTCAGTACTTGGACCCCTTCTTTTTATTTTGTTTATTAATGATATTGTCTGCAACATCCCTGTCAAAATACGATTATATGCCGATGACTGCGCGATTTATACGGAAGTGAACAGTACAGCTGACCAAATTATTTTAAATGTTACACTCAACAACATTGTTCAGCGGTGTGATATGTGGCAAACGTGAATTAAGTATGAAAAAAGAGCGTTCATGAGAGTTACTCACAAAAAAGTCCATTAACTTTAATCTATTCTATCAACAGCAGTGTTCTTCACGAAGTATCTCATTGCAAATATCTGGGCCTTTGGATAACAAATAACTTAGACTGGACTAAACACATTATGTCGTAAGAAATGCAAACTGTAAGTTGTTCTTTTTACGAAGAGCTTTAATATTTACTACTCCTGATGTCCGCATGACCGCATATCAAGCGCTTATTCTCCCATCATTAGATTATGCAGCCATAATCTGGGACCCCTTCACTCGGACCGATATTAACAAGATTGAAAGCGTACAAAAAAGGGGTGTGCGATTTATATAGAACAGCTTTGGATGTTCTTCTGCTTCTGCCCTTTTAACCAGAGCCAACTTGCCACAAGTAACCCCAAAAAACCGGTCAGCTAGGCTAAAATTTATGTATCAAATTGTGAAGGGGCTTTATAAATTAGACACTTCAGACGTAATAAGATTTTCATCCGGGTATGCCACTAGACAACGACACATATTAACAATTGCTCCGTTTCGCACACGTAACAACTCCTTTAATTACTCTTTCAGCGGACACTAACTGAATGGAACCAGCTTACTAACACCCAAGTTCAACAGCCTTCACTTACCTTGTTTACATAGTGTAACTTAGTATTTACCGTATACCTTCTATTTTAGTTTATATTAGTTTATTTACTCTTATGTACTCAAAAGAAAGTAATAAATATTCCGACCATAGCTATCGATAGTTATCCCGTCAAACCTTCTAGTCATTATCGTTTCTTTGGGGTTGTCCTTTATTCCAACGTAAAGTACACTACCCATGTTTCACATCTAAAGCAAAAATTTGGATATGGTATCCGGATTCTTATAAAAGCATGTCCATACTTTAGACTGCCAAACTTGCTTTCTTTTTATAATGCATTCATTCAGAGTCACTTCACCTACTGCATTGCGACTTGGGGCAACACATATAGCTCTCATCTTGTTCCTTTACAATACGACCAGCACCAGGCCATCCGCATTATTAATTTCCAGTCACCCCGATGTAGTGCATCTGCTCTTTTGCAAGAGCATCGCATTCTCACAATTCGTTAACTATTTCAATTAAACATGGCAATCCTTGTCAATAATTCCCTTCACTCAAACATTCCCCAAATAATCTTTACCACTGAACAACTTGCTAATCATAATAATATTCGATTTGCATTAGCGAACAACTTATTACCTAAAATCAGAACTAATTTTGGCAAATTCTCTTCTTCGTTCACAGCAGTCTTACTGGAACTGTATTCCAACGGACATAAAGCTGTCTCCTGGTATAGGCAGTTTTAAAAAGCATTTATTCTCATATTTACTTAAGAGGAAGCTTTAGCTCGGGCCCAACTCCGACGCGGCCTATTCAAATACATGTAAAACGCAAAAACGTTTTTATGAGATAACCCCTGGAACGATTTCGATGAAATTTGTTGCATTTGAAAGAGAAAGTTAAATTCTAGTGACTGTTGGAAGCCGAATTTCGATTTAGGGCTTGAATTTTCTTAAAACGATTTTCAAATATTTGACCGTTTGAAAAAAATAGAAGCACGAAGTTTACAAATTCATAGCTCTGCATCAAGAACTTATATCGCGGTTCTGTAAACGGCATCTATTAGATCATTCAAAGCGGACAAATTCAATATGTCATTTTACATCTTACGTGAATTTGTTACGTTGGTTACAACGGTTTTGCAAAAGTTGTATTTTCGTATGATTAAATTTTTTTTATATTCTAGTGTAACATATCAATTTTGTCCGCTTTAGATGTACTATTAGATGCAATTCACAGAATCGTATTACCATTTTTAGTGGTTGAGTTACAGAGTTTTAAACTTGATAGTTTCGTTTTTTGAAAATGTTCGATTTTTGCCAATTTTTAATAAAAAATTGACGACCTAACTCAAAAATTCGAAACCAACAGTCACTAGATTTTAGGTTTGTCTTTTAAGTGCAACAAAACTAGTCAAATTTGGTGCAGTGGTTGCCGAGAAAAACGAATTCTCCTTTTACATGTATTTAGATAGGAGCACTCGAGCTAAAGCTTCCTCTTAACTTGTGAATGCTGTAATGTAATTTAACATGTTCTGTTTGCTTCATTATGTGTAAACCATTATATCTCTAACATTTCACATTTCGTCACATTTCACCATTTCGAAACATTTCATCATATCTGTCTATTTGTTTCCTTGTGTCAGTTATTGTTAGAACACTGCCTCTAGGCTACATTTCACTTCCCATGATTTGTTTTGTTTTTAATTCAGTACATGATGTAATTCTGTACAGCGTTATGCCATGTTTTCAGCTTACTTGTTTTATTGCATTAATACATGTTAACAATTCTACCTCTTTGCTGTATTTGCATTAACCTGAATTATTTTGTCACTTTTATTTGTTCGAAACGCAATTCTGTGTACTATCATATAATGTTTCGGTTCCTTTGCTGTCATCTGTAGTTATTTGTAGACAACTTTAAAACTTTGCTGCATTTGCTGTAACCTAACCTGTTTTGAATTAGAACAGCAGGTCCCCCTGCAGCCTTAAGCTTTGGGACCTCCTTCTGTATATCTTGTTACTGTGATATTATTTTCGAGAATGAATAAATAAAGTTCTTCTTCTTCATGTTGGTTGCCTATTTTGTGATGTTTTCAACATTTGTACCCTCCTGCCAAAATCTCCAAAGTGGGATTGCAGTATCAATAAATAAAATAAATAAAAAAATCAGAATAATCAAAATTTTACCGCCATTGAGGGGACGCTCGTGTCATCTGTGCATATAATTTTTGATGTTACATTGACTTTAAAGAATTCTGATACACTGATAAAGAGAAGAAATTACGTAGAGTTAGCACTCGACAGTACTAGCTGCAGCAGCAAGAACTGAAGAGGAAGCTTTAAAGGGGTAAACTCCGATGCCTCCATCCTATTCAAATACATGTAAAAAGCAGAAATGCTTGCATGAGATAATATCTACACCAATTTGAAAGATATTTATTGCATCTAAGAGGGAAATTTAAGTTCTAGTGACCAAAAGAAGCAGCATTTTGATGCAAGCCCTGCATTATTTTACAAATATTGCCACAAATTACTAAGCTAAAAAAAGTCAGGAGCATGAAATGTACAAGTCTAACTCTATAAAAAAACTAGATATCGCAGTTCTGTAAATTAAATACGTTAGAGCATCTAGAGCGAAGGAATCAGATATATGGATGTATATCTTATTTATTTATTTATATTTTTTATATAGCTTAGGCGAATTTGTTACAATGCTTACAAGCGCTTTGCAAACGTTTTACTCATATATAAGTGGCGCATTTTAAAGCCATGTATAATACATCAATTTGATCCGCTTTTAGACGTACTATTAGGTACAAATAAGAAAATTGGGGCATCTCTTTTTATTGGTGAGTCACTGAGTTGCAAACTTGATATTTTCATCCTCCGAAAATTAGCGATTTTCAATCGCCGGCCTAAATGAACAATTCCTTTCAATAAGATTTATTTGAAATGCAGCAAGCCTTATCAATGTTGGCGTGGTAGTTGCCGAGAAAAACAGTTTCTCTTTTACCATAAATTTAGGTAGGAGCCTCTGCGCTAAGGCTTCGTCTTCAAAGGGGTTAAATGGGCCCTGAACCACCCCTCTGCCTTAGTGAAGAAAAACTGTTTGCGAATAGCGTGCGCTGCTGTGAACATCTTAGCCAAATTCCGCGATCGCGTGCGGTTGCAAAACGATTTTTCCTTAAACACGTTCTTTTCAAGTGAGGCATTCTCCTCAACCGTTTCGAAGCTGCCGGCGCCTTGTATATGTCGTCGTATGCAAGATTTGTCTAGCAATTGTAAAGTCGTTTCCCGAGTTGCGCATCGTCGAGTTGCGTCGCCATCGTAGTCGAAGTTCGTTGCGTTGGGAATCCTTTCAACGCGATTCCGCATTGCGGCACTCATCGCTTAGCCTATGAGCGCGCTGTCGAGGTATACCGGCGAGCATAAAGACTCTCGGAAATATTGTGATTGCCGCAGAGGCAAGCGCGAAAGGAAATGTGGTACTTTCCACTCGGTGCGAGGAAACAGAGCCACGCGCATCTGCCTATACACGGTGGCACAGCAAGGGGATCAGACGCCGTGAACTCAATCGTAAGTTGAGAGGTAGGCTCCGAGTTCGGCGCGTCTTAGGCTCCAAAATCGGAAGTTGTGGCATCTACGCGAACATCCAAAACGAAATTTGACGGGGTGCGCCAAGGTGACATTCAGAATAGCTGGAGCGTCGTAGGTACGACCGGCTCCGCCGTAGCCTTTGCAGTCGAAGGCATCGGAGGAGGAGTGGGAGCACCGCGAAGGGGATCAAAGGCTGTTTCATTACCAATATCTCCGATTGTGCTGAGCGGATTAAAGTAATTTTTTTTTATTTAGCGTTGATTCAGGTACAGTGAAGAGGTCTTGGATGATAAAAGTAAAGGCATAGCATTGTTTCCGTACATCTCAACGGTGAGCTAGCATAGCGTACAATATAACGTAAGTACATACAATCAATAGCATACATTTACATACATAGCATACATCTTTAACATACGTGCAGAAATACGTATATCATTATACAATTTTCTACGTAGGAACAGTTTGGGCCCAAAAGAGGTTTTGCATTAAGAAAAAGAAAAGATTATTATATGCAAGCACAATATGAAGCTCTCTTTACAAAAAATAATTAAGTTTATTGGCACAGTCTCAAGCAGAACGAGAAATAAAATATATTTTCATATCATTTTTAAAGCAGTTCAATGATTTAGGTTTTGCGCAATAGTGATCGTGCTTGGATGTGCATTTATGAAGGGTGGAACTAAATATGCTAGTTGTTCTGTACCGAAGCTGGTCCTGCAGAGGGGAACTCTAAAATGGTCATGCCTGAAATTGTACTGGGTGATACTTGAGAGGTACTTTTGATAAAAAATGAGTGCATCTTTCACATGTGCACCTCATATATTTATAGCGAGATTATATTCATGTAGGTGATTAATATTTTAAAATGTTATGTTTCAAGAAAAGATATCGCATGATCCCGGCGTCCATGGTTTTCAATACAGCGAACTGCTTGCTTTTGTAGACATATGATTTGATTCAATGTTGACTGGCATGTAGACCCCCAGGTCAACAGGCAATAACTAAGATGACAGTATATTAAGGCATGATACAGACGGCGTGCCAACAAAATAGGAACAAGGTACGTAATTCTAAGCAATGTGGCTATTGACCTACAAATACCACAATGAATCGTCGTTACATGAAGTGTAAATTCAGCTTTTCATCAAGAAAGAACATCTAAACATCTGAAAGCTGAAGTCCGCTCGATTATTGAACTTGAAACAAATGGCGTAGCCATCAGGCTTCTGTCTAGACTTAAAAACCACAGATTTGATTTTAATGACATTTAAATATAGCTGGTTTGCTCCTAATCAAACTAAAAGTTGGTCTAACCAATTATTGGCTGCTCTTTCGAGCACGTGTAGTATGTTACCTGAGAAAACCAAAGCCATGCCGTCAGCATACAAGACTATTTGGAATAAGCGGTATGTTTACAATATTGTTTACGTGTAGTTATAAAGTATAGTGGACCTAAAATTGACCCTTGAGGGACACCAAATGGTATTTTTTTCTTTTGCGAACAAGCGCCACTATAACATGCACTTATAGTATTATTGCTGGAAGATATATCTGAAATAGCCTACTTTAACGTCAAGTGCATTAATCGACTTCGATAAAAGTGTTTCAGGGCCACTTTTAAGCAAGGGGACAATCACAAACTGGCTTCAACAAAATACCATTACGAGCTCTCAAAAGCAAAATGAGATTAGAAAGGGAAATGAAATGGTAGCAAATATAGTTACGATCGCCTTATGCACGTCATGAAATCACCGAGGAGATATTTTTTGAATGTGCCAGATCAGAATATTGCATTCGTCACTTATGCTCAGTTTTACGCAATGGTGCTCTCCCTAAAGTCATGCAGCTGTATATATATTGTTTCAGTGCTTATACACATTATTTAGACGTCACTACATTATGAATTAATTAATTAATTAATTAATTAATTATTAATTAATTAATTAATTACTTTAAATGCTTATAGGACGTTAAAGGTAACAGTTGGGCAATATGTACTGAAGTGAAGAGGAATGACCCCGCGCTGCAGCCACATTGCCAGTCGTCCGGGAAGCGCAAGCTCGAGATTGCCTGAGCTGCTCTGGCTGAGACACGCTGCCTGCTGCTCTCTTGTACCATATTCATATTAGATTCTAGTGGAGGCGCTGCGGTTTTCCCCCCACCTGGAATTACGCACCCAAACCCTGCCATCTGTCATGCCTGCCGACCCCAGCCCGACATCCCCACCGGTTACTCCAGCCATCGTATGTGACGGTGCCCAGCGTCAGCAGGATCGTGATATCTTCAGCGGCCCCGATGAGAAAGACGTTGATGATTGGCTGGAATCGTATGAACTCGCCAGCAACACCAACAAATGGGACGATCCCCTCAAGCTCGGCAACACGATTTTTTATTTATCGGGCGTCGCCAAGCTGTGGTTCAAAAACCACGAAGCCGATCTCCGCACGTGGGCTACCTTCAAAACCAGCATCGCAGAACTTTTCGGCCGCCCTGGCGTGCGCAGACTTCGCGCTGAACAACGCCTACGAAGCCGATCCCAGCAAACTGGTGAAACATTCAGCAGCTACATAGAGGACATTGTCGACCTCTGCCGGCGTGTCAACCCGACGATGGTGGAGGCGGACAAGGTACGTCACATCATGAAGGGCATTTCCGACGATGCCTTTCATATGCTGCTGTACGAAAACCCAGGCACTGTTTCTCAGGTCATTGAGCTTTGCCAGAGTTTCGACGAGCTCTGCAGACAGCGTCATCTCACGCGGCGCCCCCCCCCCCCCCCCGGCGTCCGACGAAACCCTCGCGAGCATGACCGCGGCTCCTGAGACTCCCTGAGACTCCCTGCTTTGCTAGATAAAAGAGTTAGTGCTTGCTGAGGTCACTCGTCAGCCACGCCACCACCTTCACCTTTGCCGGCCAACCTTCGCCGGCCAACCTTCGCCAGGTCATCCACGAGAAAGTCTGCGCAGCTCTCCCTTCTGCCCGCGAGATTCCGCCGGTGCCTACAACTGTTGCATTTCCCAAGGTGACTGCGCCTCTCAGCTATGCCGAGGCTCTCGCGTGGCCACCACCTCACCTTTGCGTCATTCCCATCACCCACCACCTTTGCGTCATTCCCATCAGTCGTGCCACTGTGTCCAGCTCCTCACTTCGATCAGCCGCGGTACTCGCCCAGCAGTGGGCAATGGCGCACTCCTGACAAACGGCCAATATGTTTTGCGTGTGGTCTATTTGGCCACGTTGCACGATTTTGTCGCCTCCGCGCAGCGTCCGACCGCCGCAGCTTCGACGCCGCACCATACATTTCCCCATACCCGTCATCCTGCGCGTCTCAGAACACTGGCCAGATGTCTTCCTACTCCGACCACCGCCCTCTTGTTTACCGCCGTTCGCCATCGCCTCGACGCCGCTTGCTTTCACCGATGCGTCGTCGTCCTTCTACGCCGGAACGGGAAAACTAATCGTCGCAGTTCCAGAGGCAAGAACTGCGTCACCCACGAACAGACCAAGGCCTCTTCCTTCTCCGACTAATGTTATTGATGTATATGTGGACGGTGTCGCTGCACTCGCCCTCGTTGACACTGGTGCCGCAGTTTCAGTTATTAGTGCCCAACTTTGCAGTTCGCTCAGAAAAGTTACGAGGTCACTCTCAAACGTGTCACTTCGTACTGCCAGCGCAGACCGCATCACGCCTGCAGCTGCGCGTACTGCTCGCGTTGTGATCAACGGCCTCCTCTACATCGTCGAATTTTCGGTGCTGTATTCTTGTTCCCAATATATAATCTTGGGCTGGGACTTCCTTTCCGCTAATAAAGCCGTCATGGACTGTTCTCATGCTGAAGTGGAATTTCAAACGCTGTGTCATGCCCCACTCCTTGACGCTCGTGAACCTGAAGATAAAGTATTTGTTGCCGAAGACGTTACAATTCCACCGCACTCATCTGCCCTTGCCACAGTGTCATGCAACATTGTTGCTGATGCCAGCGCACTTTCTACACCATCTGAAATTTTCGCTCGTCGCAAATGTTCCGCGCTGCTTTTCGTTCATTTGGACGTTCGTGCCGGCGTCAGCAAACTGCTCGTCGCCAACCGATTTTCCTGTCCTCTAACTTTGCTTCGTGGGGAGTGCGTTGGCCGTGCCCAGATTGTCGACCCTGCTGCCATCATTGAATGACAACTGGTTCCATTGCCACTCATGAGTTCGCCGGAGTGACCTGAAACCCCGCACAGCCACCGACTTCGTCCGATGTTTTGCATAGCTCCATCGCCGACACGTTGACTGTTTCTCAACGCGCCCAGCTTCTACGCCTTCTCGACAAGTTCCGTTAGTCTTTCGACTGCCATCATGTTCCCTTGGGCCGCACGTCAAATGTTTGTCATCGCATCGCCATGGGTACCAGTGTGCCACTGCGACAAAGGCCATATCGTGTATTCGCGACAAAGCGCCGTGTTATCGACGACCACGTAGCTGACATGAACAAGCGCGGCGTCATTCAGCCTTCGGATAGCCCCTGGGTATCTCTCATTGTTCTTGTTAAGAAGAAGGATGGGCGATTTGATTCTGTGTCGATTACCGTCGTCTTAACAAGATAACTCGTAAAGTGGTTTACCCTCTTCCGAGAATTGACGACGCCCTTGACTGTCTCCAAGGCGCGGAGTTCTCTTCTATCGACTTACGCAGCGGCTATTGGCAAGTCCCCATGGCACCCGAAGACCAACCTAAAACGGCCTTTGTAACACCAGATGGCCTATATGAATTTCGTGCCATGCTTTTCGGGCTTTGCAACGCCCTCGCAACATTTGAACGTATGATGGACAACCTTTTGCTTGGTCTCAAGTGGAAAACGTGTCTGTGCTACTTAGATGATGTGGTTATGTTTTCGTCCGATTTTACCACCCATCTCTGTAAGCTGGAGGAAGTGTTACAGTGCCTAACTGCCGCCGACCTTCAGCTCAACCTGAAGAAATGCCACTTTGGCGCAAGTCAGCTCACCATCCTTGGACATGTAGTATCTAAACACGGTATTCTTCCTGACGCCGCCAAGCTCCGTGCAGTCGCTGATTTTCCCAAACCTTCCTCCGTAAGAAAACTTCGCAACTTCCTTGGCCTGTGTTCTTACTTTCGCCGCTTCATTCGGAATTTTGCGTCCATCACCGCTCCCTTGAATCAGCTTCTACGGAGCGATTTGAACGATTACGCCTGGTCGTCCGCTTGTGACGATGCCTTCCAAGAGTTGCGTCGTCTACTGACCTCGCCGCCTATACTGCGTCACTTCGACCCGACAGCTCCAACCGAAGTACACACCGAGGCCAGCGGTGTTGGAGTCGGCGCGGTGCTCTTACAGCGCAAATTTGGATTCCACGAGTACGTCGTTGCACACACAAGCCGCACCCTCACCAAAGCCGAGAATAATTATTCCGTTACGGAGAAGGAATGTTTGGCCATAGTCTGGGCACTTGGTAAACTTCGACCCTACCTCTATGGCCGCCGCTTCGACGTGATTACAGACCACCATGCACTTTGTTGGCTGTCCACGTTGAAGGACTCTTGAGGTTGATTAGCTCGCTGGGCTTTGCGGTTGCAAGATTTCAACGTGCGCGTTGTCTACAGGTCTGGCCGCCGCCAGACCTGTAGACAACAGACCTGACCTGTAGGTCGACGCGCTCTCCCGTTCGCCCGTGTCAACCGAAAGCGATGCCTGCCTCTCTGCCGTTGACCAAGTACTTGCGTTTCCAGCAGGCTGCGACATGGCTTCGAAGCAACGCAAGGATGCCTGGATTAGTGCTCTTATTCGTTTCCTTTCAAACCCGTCAACTGTTCCTTCACCTTCTCAACCTTTGCGCCGTCAAGCATCTGACTTCGAAATTCGGGATGGACTTCTCTATCGCCGGAATATCGTATCTGACGTCCGCAAGTGGTTGTTGTTCATATCTCGACATCTTCGTGCTGAAATATGTTCTGCCTTCTATACTGACCCGCAGCGTGCACATGCGGGTGTCTTCAAGACGCACACCCGGCTTCGCTGCAGGTTTTATTCTCGTGGCATGTACACCTTTGTGTGCAAGTACATTCGGTCGTGCCCTCAGTGCCAAAGCCTCAAGGTTCCTGCTCAGCATGTCTCTGGTCCACTCCAGCCAATACCGTGTCCTGCCAGGCCCTTGGATCGCATTGGCATTGACCTGTATGGACCCCTTCCAAGCCCGGCTTCGGGAAACCGCTCGATAGTCGTCGCCATCGACCATTTGACGCGATATGCAGAAACAGTCACTCTGCCTGCTGCCACCGCCCGTGATATAGCATCTTTCCTCCTGAAAAATTTTATTTCCGTCACGGTGCACCTCGCGAACTTTTGCGTGATAAAGGATGTGTCTTCCTCTCCGAAGTCGTAAACGCGCTCCTTGATGAATGTCGCGTCGTTCATCGCACCACCACCGCCTACTATCCCCAACCTAATGGTCTGACGGAAAGATTTAACCGCACCCTTGGCGACAGGCTCTCCAAATACGTCTCCTCTGATCACACTGATTGTGACCTCATATTGCCATTCATCACGTTCGCCAACAACACTGCACCACAGGCACCCACAAACTTCTCCCTATTCTTCTTCTTGTATAGCCGCGAACCTGCGACTGCCCTCGACACAATTATTCCGTACAGACCCGTCTCATCCGAATGTACGCCCTTCTCTGAAGCTGCCCACCGCGCAGAGGAATGCCGTCAGCTCTCCCGTTCCTTTACAGCCGTCGACCAATGGCAAGAAAAATCTTGACGATACGATGATCACCCGCATTGTCACTTTCATCCAGGCTCCCTTGTATGGTTTTGGATTCCTTCCGTTCCTGCTGGACTCTCATCCAAGCATGCCTCTAAATATCAAGGACCCTACCGAGTTGTAGCACAGACATCTCCTGTGAACTATATGTTGTCGATCCTGTCACGCCACCCACGGACCAACGGTGTCGTGGTCGTGAAAACGTCCACGTACAACGCCTGAAGCCGCATTACGACCTCATAATTCTATTTTCACCATGAGTCGCCAGGATGGCTCATTTTCCTATGGGGTCCATTGTAGTGAAGAGGAATGCCCGGCGCTGCAGCCACATCGCCAGTCGTCCGGTAGGCGCGAGCTCGAGATTGCCTGAGCTGCTCTGGTTGCGACACGGTGCCTTCTGCTCTCTCCTACTGTACTCATATTGGAGTAAAAATAACTGATATAACAGGAAGTAGGGCAATGACGTGTGTGTAGAAAAAAAACAAAAACATTCTAACACATACATTAAACGCATGAGTAAAAAAAATCACCGCTCAAGCACTCCGCACATATGGTTAACCAGCGATGCCGAAACGTGCGTCCCCGGTGTTTATCACTGGGCTAATCCCGACGGTTCATTAAACGACGGCTTGCTAGGCTGCCAATCCTCGCTACGCAGTTGCTGCTTGCGCTCGGCTAAACGAGCCTGTTCTTGTGCCCGGGCTGCAGTATCGGCACAGCGTAGACGAGCTCGTTGCCGGTTATGCTCGCGGCGTTGCTGATCGAAAGCTGCCGGCTCTTCAGGAGTACGTATGACGCGTGGCCTATCCATTTCAGAGCCGGAGAGAAATTGCTGCGCGCCCGCTCGGCTGCGACCGAGAGCAACGACGTCACTACTGGCGCCGTCAGTCGCGCGCGTCTCTCTTTATTTTTGGCGCATGCGCATGGGACTGCGCCTGAGGAGTTTCCGGCGTACAGGTGACAGACGGACCGACGGACGTATCGGCTAGCCATGTAAAACATTCCAGCATTTACACTCAAGTCCAGGACTACACATGCTGCCAGATATAAACGAATAACTTATAGCACATTGTCACGTTGTAGCGACAGTGAACCACCGCAGTGGCGCAACGCAGGTTCCGGAACCAACTGTTTATTGGGCGAACCTTTGCCCAGCGAAACAAGTAACGCTCAGCAGAATTATAGCGGCGGACACACTCGTCGATGGTGTGAGATCTGATTTGCGGTTCATGCGCGCCGCCTTTTATACATGACTCGTCGAGCATTCCAGTGCAATCGTTGGTGCTCGCGTACCTCCCGGAAGGTAGATGATGATTCGCGTTGTGCGCGCAAAGCCTGACACCTCAAGCTTCAGTGAGAGCACAGGCAACAAATAGAATGAACGATAACATTCGAGTAAGCTTCAAATAATGCAGGTGCGTCTTGCGCTAAGCTATTACTTTAGTTCGTTAGCTCGTGAAGTGCGGTTCCCAGGAAAAGGATAAACAAGTACACGTGTCAATATATTCCCGAAGTCCACTTTTAAATACAGGACAAGCTAGATTGCTGATATAATGAAAGTGGCAAAGTGTTCAAATGTCAATTTTCTAAGGAATAAGTAAGTGAAAAAAAAGAAAACTCGTTAGTCTTACAAAACGTGTACGTTAAGAAACTAATAAGTCGTTTAAAAAGACCACCTCAGGTTGATATGTGTAACTTAAGCAAGATTTGGAAGTATACCTGTAATGAAGCTCTCAACAATGAGGCCAAAGTATGCCACCGCTGACGTCTCCACGAAGAACGAAGTCACGTAGCAGGTGGGGATGAAGGCCACACCGAAGAAGCAGAACAGGCCGAGGTACGTTGCTGCGTTTTGCAACAGTGTCAATCATATCACTGTTTTCAGAACGAGCCCTCGCGTTTGTTTCAAATCAAATAACGCATGCGGAAGGCGCTAAAGGGATGTAGGGCACGAGAGCGTGACGTTAGACTCTTTCGTTGAGCATCGGCATTGCGACAAACACCTCTAGCTACAGTTGGCCGGGCTCCGCCCGAAGCAGAAACATGAAGCGTTGAGACAGTGAGCGCTGGCGAAAAACGCAAGAACACCCTCCCTATTTTCTTGCTCACTACAGTACCAGCAACTGATTTTCTTTAGAAGTCGAACCCGCGCCGCCATATTCCGATCGCAGATGACTTTGCCATCCATGAAGGCTGAAATACGCCTACGCCAAAGAGCACCTAAATATAAAATGAAAAAAAAAATAGAAGAGACGACGCGCTCACACAGTATGATGTTGGCCTTTTTGGTGAGTCCCCAGGGATCGATGATGAAGAGCGGCAGCAAAGCGATGATGCACGCGATCGTGTAGGACGCCATGTCGATGAAGAAGCTCATGAACCAGTAGCGACTCGCCGTGATGCCGGTCATGAGCTGAATGGCCTTGGCCTTGGTGAACGTCTCCTCGGTGGGCAGGAAGACGTAGGCGGCGGCCAGCAGCGACAGCAGGAGCGGGATGGTGAGCGAGTCGACGATGCGGGCGATCAGCACCACCGTGAACACCGGGTCGACCACGCTGTCCGACACCTTCTGGATGTCGAACTTGAACAGCGGCGCCTTGGGGCCTTCGCGGATCATGTAGTCTGCGAGCGGCGCAACCATGTCAACTGAAACAACGCGACGGCGGACGGATGTGCAGAACGTGCAGGCAACAGAGCACCGTCTATCTTCATTAGCAACCCCCTGAAAACATCGGGGGAAAATGAGAACTTGGGTAACTATACGAAACGAGCCAACACGAAGTGATGATCGTGAAAATCTCGCTAAGAATAAGAATTCTGTGTTCAGCGCAGTATTTATTCCCTCAGTTAGTTTTGACTATAGATCTTTGTGGAAAAGACAACATTTGTTAATTCCCCATACATGCGCTACTCCGAGCCATACACGTTCTGATTTCTAGTACAAGTGGGTTATTTCTTTATTACCACTGCGGCAAGGCGTGAGGGTACCTCTTTTCCACATCTTTAATAGACTTGCCGCATGAACCTTGGCGACCTCGAGCCTGTGCGCTGATGACAAGATGCCCCGGATGTTTTCCGAGGGCGCAGCTTCGTCTTCGGCCTGGCTATGGCTGCTCGACATACCATCAATAAACACTCTCCAGCGAGCACTTTTTGATGCAGCACATAAGTTAAAAGCCAGGCGAGTGGATATAGCGGTTACTAACGATGCCCAGGCCTTCATTACCTTGATATTTCCGTAGACCTTACGACCTCCTCTACAAGTTTAAATGTCCAGTGCCGCTGTAAGAGAAGAATTTGTTTCGCTCTATCCTGTTTTCTTTTCACTGGGCGCCAGAGAAACTGGCTCATCTTCAGGATGACGTAGGTAATGCAAAATTCGAGTTAATTACGGAAAGCGAAAGGATGAACTGAGTCTGAGAATAAAGCTTTGTAGCGGAGCGTAACCAGAGCTACAAAGCCTTGATTAGACAAGCGTAACTGGTACGAGCACCTTTTGCGTTGCATATTTCAAAGTAGATGCAACGCGTGCCCTACTGAAGACTTTAAAAAATAAAGGCTATCAAAGAGGAAAGCACACTTACACAATTCTTTGAAGGCTGGTTCCTTCTGAAGAAGGGCTGCACAAGTGAAAAAAAATATAATAATGAAGCAATGCGCGTTTAATTATTTGTTAAATCTTTCAGAAAGAGCTTCTCTAATAGCCACGAGAACGCGCACAGGGATGCAGAAATGTAGAATACGAAGAGATGCGAGAAATACGAGAACCGGTGTTTCACGAGCAATGTCTGTGGTTTGTTATATTAAATGATGCCACGTATAGCTAGAGCTATTGGTAAATTGCAACGTGCAGTGTACCAAGAGCGACTATAAATTATTATTCGGTCTGGTGCGTTCCTGTTCAGACTAGCCTAGACCGCATATACTGTCGACATTTTTTTTGAGAGCCGGCAGAGCGCACGTGCTTCAATAGTCGCGGTCTCATAAATAGTAATTTACGTTCAAAATAATTTATCGCGTAAATTATTATTTTTTGGCGCGTAACGAATTTCCGGAACTGGCCTTCTTGTAATGATCACGATTAACCACGCACAGGCTTTAAACAAACTTCAAAATTTCATCTCTGTGCGAACTCAAGAGCCAACCAGCCAATACACGTGCGTCAGACGCGCAAAGTGTGCGCGTTCACATATCATAATGTAATGCGCGTTAACTATACGCCTTCCTCGGCTATCGGTCCAAGTACTCCTCAATTAGTTTTCTACGTGTTTAGATTAAAGTGCCAAGATCGATTGATTGACAAACAAAATGCGAGAAGTTCAGCGCTACCTTTTTGTCGCTTTATTTGACTTGGTTCGCCGTGAATGTACGTTAGTCTCGATTACACTCAGACATGCACCATCTGGGCTGGGACGACGCATTTTCCACGTGCTGTGGCCAGAAATTCAAACTAAGTATCTATAGGCAGATTAAACTGTACTAAAATCCCAGTATTGAACCGTAGATTCTTTATTGTTGCGCTGTCGTCCCGTTTCAGGAAACTTACGGTTACGCTTACGGTTAGATTAAAATTAAATTATGGGGTTTTACGTGCCAAAACCACTTTCTGATTATGAGGCACGCCGTAGTGGAGGACTCCGGAAATTTCGACCACCTGGGGTTCTTTAACGTGCACCTAAAGATAAGTACACGGGTGTTTTCGCATTTCGCTCCCATCGAAATGCGGCCGCCGCAGCCGGGATTCGATCCCGCGACCTCGTGCTCAGCAGCCCAACACCATAGCCACTGAGCAACCACGGCGGGTGCTTACGGTTCAACTCCGGATCAAAATATAACCGGTTCATGCTCATTTGTGTAGACTTGTAACATACAGAGAGGAGTATATATTCATACCTGAACTGTGGGGCACCTGAACTCCACAGAGAGACGAAAAACAAAAACAATATACAAAGAGAGCCTGCCGTTCTTCATGCCGAAAGTACTTAAGTAAATCCCTCTGTGGAAGCACTCCTCGAGAACCAATACGCGAAAAGCAATACTTGATTTCTGTCGCACCTAGAACAACTTATGCATAAGTAATCAAAAATGACCCTCTGGCTAAATACTTCACCTTAAGAGGGACACTGTTCCTAGGAGCCGGAAATCGGTACAAATATGTTTTCGTGTTTCCTTGCCTCATGTTGGTGCAGAGCAAGTTTTTGGGGATGGAACCCTATAGCAACCTTTACTGATTCATGTTTTGCTATAATCAACATTAATATGTCGTGAAACGTTTTTCTCGGTTTCTCAAAACAGCATTTCTGACGGTGTTACAGTGTTGGAGTGATGACATCCCATGTTCTACTTATCCTATTGCAATAGTTATTCTTTTGTCAGAAAGGCAGACAACAGGTGTATAATACCAATAAATATTAATGCACAATATTTAAAAAGTAATATTTTTTTCTGGGTGTTACCGTGGGCTTTTACTGTAAAAAGGTATGAAATGCCACTACTTTGGCTCAGATCGGTCAAGAAAATTCAGTATTGTAGCACTGAAAACTGTGATCATTCAGCACCATTTCTGTATGTCAATCTTTGTAACACCATATATTGTTTAGTGATTAGCTCATCTCTAAGCGAGTTATGCAAAAAACAGGATTTGTTGCATTTTTTAAAAAGTTACATAATTTGCAAAGAAAAAAGAAACTGAACGAATATCTAAAATTAGCACATTGAAATGCGCAAATTTAGCAGCTTTCATTAAAATTTATCCAGCAGTATATAATAAAACACTTTTGAAGCGCAGGGTTGCCACTTCAGGAATTATATATTGGTCTTTGTCGCCGGTGCATCCTTTGAGGGTACAAAGAGCTCACAAGTGCATTAATACGATGTCTAGCTCTGCTCGCCAAGTTGAAAAACGCGATAACAGCGTTGCCATTTCTCACACGACAAGAAGACCGCGCGCATTTACAAATCGGGTAGCATGGTGCAGCCACCAACGCAGGCCATGCATGGATGAAAGCCGTCAGAGAAGGTAACGAAGCTGAACGGAAAATCATTATGTCTCTTTCGCTTTCTTTTCGGAGTTACAAAAAAAAGAAATGCATCTTTGCCATTCAGTTTAGGTACGCACAAAAATGCTCTTTTCTTCCCGCTTCAATTCCGGCTCGATACACTGCTCAATATGGCGCTCCCATCATGTCGCTATTGCTTCACGTTGCCTTTAATTTCCCCGTCAGTCATCTGCGCACGCACAGCGGTGGTGAGGTAAGCGAAAACAGAATACCAGTAAAAGTAGAGACATCGAAAAATGTCTTCCTGTTGGCAAAACATCCGACAGAGACTAAGCATTGGCTTTTGTTTTATATCCGCCGTTAAAGCAAACCAGGATTGTGCATAGTTCGAATAGTTTCCAGCGAAACTAGTGACACGGACAGAAATGCACGACGACACACGTTTGTCGCCGTCTCTTTCTGTCCGTGTCAGTACGTGTCGCTGGAAACCACCTGTGCTATGTGCAACCAACGAGCTCGGGCAAACACTATTCTGCAAGATTGCGCGCCCACGAAGAGAGCATAAAATTGAGTGCACTGAAAGGGAAAAAAAAAGCATCACGCTCCACATGACTGTATCACGAGGTCACCATGGAAACCCATCCGCATTTCTCAGCAAGAAAGCGTCGCAGTTAAAAATTTATTCTCCTGGTCCGGGAATGAACCCAGGACCAACATTTTTGCGGACTAGTCGCTCTACCATCGGAGCTAACCACGAGGCTGTAGCAGACCGAGGTCGACACTGAATATGACACATCAGAGGAAGACCGCCTTGCTAGCTGAAATAACCATATTTAGCGTCATTCGAGTTGTCGTTCCATTCGGCCTCGGTCTGCGATCCGCTGGCCTCCTGGTTAGCTCAGATGGTATAGAGCGACCACCACGGAAAGACCTTGGTTCCTGGTTAGACGAAGACGAACTTTTTTTGTATTGCGAAGCCTTTCTTCTGAAATAATCGTACGAGTTTCCTACGTAGCTTCATGCTACAGTCGGGTGGGTGAGAATTTTTTTTATCCTTTAGGAAGGTTCCTCCACCTTGAGGGGTTCTGCAGCCCGCAAGGTTTCCAAAATCAAGTGCTACGTGTGTTCCGCATCGCTGAAGATATGAATAGCAGCTATTGTGCAGGAATGCAGCTTACCAATCTCGGTGGCAGTCGGCGATATCGCTTGCTTGTGGAGCTGCACATACTTGGCCAGGTCAAAGTGGAAGAGATAGTAGGACAGCGTGCGTATGAGTGCCGTCACGAAGATGGTGGTCACAAGCAGTGGGATGGCCAGGTAGCTGCGCTTGCAATAGCTCATCTTTTTGCACATGAGTGCCCAAAACTGGAGCCGCCACAGACGAAAGCCCGTCACTGGAACGAAGTCCCGCTTGTAGGCTGGAGGAGCAAAACAAAAAAACTAGTAAATTGTGAGGAGTGGACTACATAAAATGGACAGGCGTTTCTGAACTGTCTTTTTTTATGTTTCGAGACAGGGAACGCTAGCAGTTACGGTGATGGCTTCGATGATGACGTACGCCTGATCTGACTTCGCAGTTGGAGTGGATTATTACAACAACCAGTACGGTGGTCTAGAGCAAGGATCAGTGTACGTTCAGAAATACGTTTGCGTCATCTTACGTAGGCTCCTGGCTCGACATACCTTGCTTTGAGCATACCTCGTCAGACTGGTCTTAAATCACCATTACTAGTTATTGCCAGAGTGTTACGACCCCAACTACAAGTTAAGAAAAGAATAGCGCTTTGCAGATAGGAAACACGTCTGTTTACACCTCGCGGTGACTAAGGGCGTTAGTTGTTCTGAGACTAATTACTAGGTCTGGCCAGTATGACCATAAATAGCAATTGAATGATGATGATGATGATTTATTGGCGTCCCCTTTGAAACGGCGTGGTGATAGTCACCTAGCCTGCTTGATTTAATGAAGTACGTCTATTGTACATGTTTTTCATTCTAGCATTTCTGTACACATCGGTCTCCAAAAACTTTCTTGTCCTCAAAACTTCTCAAACCTTGTATGGCTAGATATGCCTGTAACGGATCCGGTCGTATCAATTTCTTCCCTGCTTTTTCCCCACCGATACTCTAGACGTCTCTTGCTTACCTCTACTGGAGATCAGTTGATGCTTCCGCCCACTTTATATACATGCGCTTCTGGAGGTGTGCGTTACCTACGCGTCTCGCTGGGTGAATCCCTTCGCATACCACTGGGATGTGCTGAGTGGTCTCCGGATTTTGTTTACACATGCCTCATCTTGTAGCGAATATTTGATCCGGTGTGTGTTTGTCCTTAGGCAAGCAGCTTTAGCCTCACGCAGCAAAGCACCGCCTCTTGCGTTATCGTGTAGTCTTTTGCTCCTTATTTCTTTCTTCCCATTCCTATAAATCTCCAAGGTCTGTTTTGTTTCCATTATTTGCATATAATTCGCTGTTTGTTTCTCTAACTTTCTGCCTAATGGCTGTTGGTTGTCTATTTACACTTTTAATTACCCTGTACTTGGTAGTCAACCTTCTTCACCTCTTCCTCCATTCTGTATCCATGCCTTTCAGGTACAGATAGTTGTTCCCTTTAGCTGCCCATTTGTTTTCATCCATGTTCCGGAGTTTCTTTCGAAACCAATGTTGAGCGGCGCTACCCTGACTTCAAACGAGGCCAAACCCATGTGACACTGCACTGCCTCATTTATGGTTTTACCGCGGGCCCCCTAACTAAACCGGCCTACCGATCTTTGCTTAACTTCCGATTTTAAACTCAGGATGGCGTTTGCAAAGGTTATCGCCGGTACCATCAGTCCTTTTCAGGTTCCACGCTCGAACTCATACTTATTTTCGCCCCAAAATGATCTATGCTTATTATTACTACAATCCGCTTCACCTTTATTTTCAGATTATCTTGGTGGGTGCCTGAGTAAGTCTTTCCTTCGTTTATGTGTACGCGGAGGTAATTATATTGCTTGACTATGGCTCGGAGTCGCTGTTAAACTGACACCACTAAATTACTTGCCTCTTCATTAAAGATCGTAATACCTGATTTCTGTGAGCCAAACTTAAGGCCTAGATTTGTCGCTGCATTGCCACAGACATTCGCAATTGTCTGTAAATCTCTTGCATTGTCCGCTAGTAACTCTATGTCGTCCGCATATATCCGGGAACGTTCGCGGCAGCATTTGTCCATTACTCATGCAGTATAAATCAAACCCTAATTCACTGTTTTCGGATCGTCTTTTATGGCCTTAATATAAAACATGAACAACAATCGCGGCAGAAGGCATCCTTGTATTTGGTGAATTTCCCCCACTTCATAACATTTTGTGCCTTCCCTTACGATGTATACTAGGCTGTCTCTATATGTAGATCACTCAGCAGCTGCATGAAATTGTCATCTATGCCTTCGTGCTTCAGAACATCCAATAAGAATTTCCTATCTACGTTGTCGTAGGCTCCTTTAATATATACAAATGCTATCCATAAAGGTATACTCTGAGCTACTGAAATCTCTATGCGCAGAGCTATAATCACCGAGCTAGTCATTGGGATCATAACAGCCAGCGCCCCTAGTGACCGCGAGCTGGAAACAGGCGCGTTTTTTTTATGGGCAAAACGCCATTTTTTTGAATAAGTCGTCTCCAAGGTTATTATTACATTTAAGATAGTCTATCGATATCACAAAAACCTGAGAGCATTTTTGTGCAGTGATAAACGACCTGCAAAGAAACTAAGTGTTAACTACAGTTTTCCGAAAGTTAAAGTACTCTGCGTTAAACCAAGAAAAAGCTCCGAAATTGCTATCTATAAAACGCACTCAGGACACACACGAAAACTGGTAAATATACGCCTGCTGTTGCGCCGAAGAGTTTGGTAGGCCATGTCCAAACGCTTTTCACGAACCGAAATCAAAACCACTGGCAAGGCGAGAGCGAGTTCCGGCTGGTTTTGTTCTGTCGAATAATGCTGTCTTTCTTTCTTTTGTTTTTCGCTTCTTGCTCGGCTCAGCTTAGTTGTTGACTGCACACGACTACGTCACTGCTTTCATCATTGCGGGAGCTCCTAATATGTTCCTTTCGATGACAATACGAGCATCTTTTTTCACCGGGGCAACGGTACATTCGTACAAGCTCGTTCTTTAAATCTTTTTAATGTATATATAAATCTTCCAATATCTTTATAGGCTGATATAGGCCGCCAATCGTAGAAAGTTTGTTTTATCGCATGTTACCCTCTCCTTCGCACCGACAGTGTTCTGGCCGTCCTTTACAAGCCTACAAACCAGTATCTCCTTAAATCCTGATGCCTCGGTCAAGCCTACAGCTTCCAAATTTGATTGCGGAATGAATACTCTCGCATTCTATGAGAATATTTTGAATGACTTGTGGACCATCTCCGTACACCATATGCACGAGACGACTTCGCCTGCAAATTTTCTTTTGAAACCACATGCGCCGCATTCACAAGGCATTTTGCCATCGGCTAGCCGCCTTCGCTAGCAATGTCCAGCATCAGGATCGGGCGAAAATTTTTCTTGCGTAAAATATCGTGAGAGATTTTTGTGAATACGGACTAGCGTTATCAGCACTCTGGTCTGGATTCGAACAATACGGCACTGTCCTTGGAATTAGGATAACATTTTTTTTCTTTGATTTAATTTTTTTTGTCTGTTGGATATTGTTCCATAGCTGGATATCCATAGCTGGATAAAAGCTCACTGCTTAAATCGTGGTGGTGTAAAAGCGAAGCTGTATTCCTCAATTACTGTTCGTCTGGCCACCGGTACTCGCTCTTATTTCTCGATATGCAATTTTTCTTCGCTTCTATTCATCAAAGATATCGCCTTGTACGCCAGGCGAGCGTCGGCAGTAGCCAATACGCAAGGCGAAGGCGTGCCTTATCGCCTTGCGTGACTTATCGATCACTACAGCCGCCATTCTACCTACAAAAAAAAAGCAGCATAGAGAGCGGTGGCCTACCAAGACACCGCTTGCTGATTAGGTAATTGTTCTGGTGGGACCGATAGGGCCGTCCTATTCTTGGGAGCCGTCATATGTACGGATTCTTGTCGACCGGATCTATTCTTATCACCCATCGCAACGAGTGGCCGATACCTTAGATAATTTAGGCGTGGCGTCCTGCCAGCTAATGACGAAAGGTAAAAAGAATATAAAATGGAAAGCCTCGTCAGATAACACGGCCTGTTCGGCCGCAAGGCCTCACTGCATCTGCTGTCGCTGTCTATGCTCTTGAAAACGTATTTCAGAAAAGAGACGGAGATATTAAAAGAAGTTCAGCTCTGTCGTGACGTCCCAAAAATTTACACCGTATGTCTGGACCCATCCTATTTCCCATCGACGGCGATGCATTCGTCACTACATTCTTAGGCTGTCACAGAAAATGGAATGAGAGAAAGAACGCTCATCAATCTCGCCATGACCGAAGCCGTGAAAAATGTCAAAAGAAATATGTTTTAACAAAGAGTGATTTAGCAGAAACTTCTTATTCCACTATGACCGGCATCGCTGTTGTATTTCTAAAGCACGAATAAGATAAATGTAGGTCTTTGCGTGAACTATAAGTGTATACAATATCATAGAAAATGTATATTTTGATTCCGAAGCTACCTTAACTTTTCACGTGAAAAGCAGAAAGATAAGGATTAAGAAGGGAGCCTGGTAAGAACGCCCAAACATTCCGATGTTATCCGCTGCATGCATATATGTGCGGTGTTCAAGTTAGACTGGGGAGAAGGGGATTACTTGTGAGACTGAACGCGGAACAGCTCACCAATCTGTGATTCGTAGATAACATTGTCCTGTTGAGCAATGCCTGGAATAGCTTAAAACATGGGATTGAGGACGTTAGCTGACAAAGCATTTGTTTGTTTGAATATCAATATGCAGAAGTCAAACCTAACGTTGAATAGCCTAGAAAAAGAAGAAGAATTAATAACTGGCATTGAGCATTTAGAATCTGTGCAAGAGCAGGCTTATCTAGGCCGATTACTAACAGGGGACGCGCATCATGTGAAGGAAATTTACATGAGAATAAGAATGAATCAAGTCATGGCCGATAGCTTACCGCTGTCCTTGAAAATAAATGTTTAGAATAATCGCAACATATGGGGTAGACACTTGGAGTTTAACGAAGCTCGAGAAGTTAAGGACCACTCAACAAGCGATGTATTGAAAATGACATGCGTAACGCTATGGCACCGGAAAACAGCGGTGTTGACCAGACAGGCGACCAGCGGTAGCTATTAGTGTCGTTAAGAATATATCTTGTGGAAGGCATGGACTTCGCCAGGCGATGTAATGCTTAGCGGTGACAACCAGCGGTATATTATAGTATACATAATGAATGCCAATGCAAGGGAAGCACAGTTGAGGAAGACAGAAAACTAAGTGTTTTAAGGAAATTAGGAAATTTGCGGCATAGTGTGGAGACAGCTATGCGAAGACATGCGTTTATTGGTGATCGCTGGGAGAGGCCTTTGTCGTGCCGTGTACATAAAAAGGCTGGTGATGATGACAAGAGTGAAGATGATGATGAACTCTTAGTTTATTGCTCCGGCAAAAACCCTTAAGGTGCACAACAGGGTCTTAGACCAACTGCGCCCCCTTGGTGCGCCGGCAACGTATTTGGTGCTTATTAAACTTTTGCGCGCACAAAGACAGGACGTCGAACGAAGAAGGGACACACAACTTCGTTCATTCGACGTCCTGTCTTTGTGCGCGCAAAAGTTTAATAAGAACCATGTACAACCAACTCGCCCAAAACGTAACGCTTTTGGGCAACGTATTATTGCTAAAAAAATGAAGGAAACAATGGACACATCCAGACCATCTCCCAGTGCATAACTGCTATCATAAGTAAAAGCATTGAAAACCTAGAGCACAAGGAGTAAGAATTTCTGACACAGGTGCCAATGTTTCGGCGCGGAAGCCCCCCTTGCTCATGGCCAGATGTGGGCATTTATTTATTTATTTATTTATTTATTTATTTATTTATTTATAAAATATTGCAGGCCCAGGCTAGGGCCTATGCAGGAGGGGTATCAAAAAGGTTTACACAAGCACTGATAAAAACATCAAACATATCATCACAAATCATGAAGAGAGGGAAAAAATAATATATACATAAACATGACATATCAATGAGCACCTTATGGCCATGAAAACAATTATAAACATTGCAACTTTAGGAAAAACAATCCTTGGGTTCACGACAAGGAAGAAAGGAAAAAAAAGCAAGAAGGAAACAAAAGAAAAGCGCTTCACATTATGACGCTAATGCGTCAAATGAGTCACTGTTCTGAAGCATACATAGCGGCAAAACGTTCCAGTCTGTAATCGTTCGTGGAAAAAATGAAAACTTCATTGTGTTAGTACGTGTTCTAAATGGTGTCATCGATTCAGCACGACGATTTCGAGTCAGTCGTGACATCAGAGGTTGGATGTACGGAACAGGGTTTAATGCGAGATGGTGGTTTTTCAAGTGAAAAAGGAACTTCAATCTCAAAATTTTGCGACGTAGCTTAAGTTCCTGGATATTATTTTGTTGCATCATAAAGGTTGGGGGGTCCGGCATGCGGTATCTAGAAGAGATAAACCGAATGGATTTACGTTGAATCATTTCCAGAGCATCAATGTTTTTCTTAGTGTGTGGGTTCAAAATAATACATGCGTATTCGAGGGCAGGTCTAATGATTGAATTATAGGCCAACAGCTTGACGAATGGTGGGGCTTCTTGAAGGTTTTATCTGAGGAAGCATAACTTACGGAAGGCAGATGCGCATATGTTAGATACGTGGTTATTCCAACTGAGATTCTTTGTTATTGTTACGCCGAGGTACTTATATTCGCTGACTTCTTTGAGTAGGTGAGATGATAGCGTATATGGAAACGAGAAGTAATTTTTCTTTCTGGTTACATTCATGTAGACTGTTTTTTCGGAGTTTGGATTCGTACCCCATTGGTTGCGCCATTGATAAATATTATTCATGCAATTATTTAGAAGCGCCTGATCGTCTACGCTATTCATTTCCTTAAACATCACACAATGGTCAGCGAACAGCCTTATTTCGACAGGTTCAGGGATAACATGAACAATGTCATTAATATATATATAAAAAAGCAAGGGTCCTAAAACACTTCCCTGAGGAACATCTGATGTAACCGGAAGTTTGGTTGAGCAGGAATCGTTTATATTAACAAACTGTGCGCGAATAAATAAGTAAGCGGAAACCGAATCCACAATAAAATTTGGAAGGACCATATTTTTAAGTTTGAAAATGAGTTTAGCGTGAGGAAATAAATCAAAGGCTTTCTTGAACTTCAAAAAAAATAACATCAATTTGCCCGGGTTTATCTAGAATAGTTGCGAAAGTATGTTCGACTGAGACCAAATGAGTAACAGTGGAAAAACCATTTCTGAAACCATGTTGGAAAGGGTTTAATATATTCCTATTGTTTAGGAAGTCAGTGATATAGTTGGCTATGACATGCTCAAGAATTTTGCAACAGCAAGAAGTGAGAAATATGGGACGATAATTTGAGACTAATGATTTATCATCTGTTTTGAATACTGGCACGATTCGTGCTGTTTTCCAATCGCCGGGAATGCTAGATGAACGTAGGGAGACACGGAAGATGATTACAAGACAACTGGCAACGATCTCGGCATATCGACGCGGAAAAGCATTTGGATATTATCAGGGCCTGGTGAAGTTTTACTCTTTAAACTGAGAAGCATAGACACCACGCCTGATAATGATACGATGTCGGAGTCAAGATGACATGACGTAAGCAATATATCGCTTACAAAAAAAAAAAACAAGAGTCCATACACGTCTTCATGTTTAATCTTCCCCATATGATGACTGCCAAAATTCTAGCACACTTGCTTGTGAGGGTACCAAATTGTGCCAAATCTTTAGGACTAAACATCCATGTTTGGTTTCTACGTACATGAGTTCATGTCGCCTTTTTAGTAAACGTGTCCTGAGCAGGATAATGACACCAAAAATACTGTTTTCGTCGTTTTGCTTACGTTCTTCGTCCTTGCCAGTGTTCATCTGTGTAGTATCCTTAGTCTTGGTAATTGCGGTCTCGGCATTTATTCCGCTGCTCTCGGGGTCGCTGGACTCATCCGTCTCCATGCCCACGTTCTCTTCGTCCACCCTGCGCCATTATAGCATCGTAGGAATCAATTTGCTTATAGTGAACATTAGTTTGTTTGGAGGAAACTGCGTGTAAATACTGAGGAAAGTGAAACAGCTTGCGGAAGTGCTCTCATAGACTGTGTGCAATAACGCAGCTATTATCACTTCACTCATTCATGCGACAGCGTCAAATGGACCATTGAGCGAAAAAGCCGGCAATTCTAAATTGCTGCGACGCCCGTTACGAGCATGCCTCGACGGAGCAGAGGGGCGAAAAGGAACAGCTGCTACCGCGCTGGCGCGCCAGGTGTTGCGTGAGGGGATAAGCCCCCAACGCCCGACGCCCCGTCACCCTCGCTCTCTCAAGCCTGTATTATCCCCGCGCTCCTAGTCCGTGCCTGCTGGCTATCCGAGCAGGGATAGCCTGCAGCAATGAGCTTTGACAATTGTTTCTCGAAACGGGCCTGCGTCATATGTGGGCAGGATTTCACAAGCGCGGACTCCAGGGATAGGGTGGCAATTCCTCTCTTAACGAGCTCATGCCATACGATTCTGCTCATCCAAAGGTCGTTAAGAGAGGAATTACTACCCTATGCGTGGAGTTCGCGCTTATGAAATCCTGCCCACATATGATGCAGGCCAGTTTTGAGAAGCAATTGGGAAAGCACACTCCTGAAAGCTAGCCATACTTGGTCTTGGACCCTGTCCAAGACCGAGCACGGTTAAGGGCCCCAGACGTACTCCCAGCACTTCAGCTCGAAAAGAGATGAGGACCGAAGTAGTCCCTTATGTGCATGGGATGGCCCACAACATGACGAAGGTCGCCAGTAGGTACGGTTTACCAGTAGTTCTTACGGCGCGGCGCAATCTAACAGGCCTGTGCACACGCATTCTTTGCGAACAAAGAAGGCTTGATTGCCAGAAGGAGCACACAAGTATGTTAAATGCGTCACCGGTGCCGTCTTTATGTTACCGCTCTTGTGTGTGAGGGCCTATATTGGTTAAACCGGGAGATGCGTTAACGACCGAGTACGGGAGCACGAACTGTCGCTTATTAATATATACGATGCGCATCTACCCACGCATTGCTTGGCCTGCAAGTGTAAACCATGGTTGCATAAGCTTAAGATACTACGCAGAAGTAAGGATACTACAGCTCGTGAAGTTTAGTATAGAAGCTTGTCACATTATAATAAGAGCCATAGATTGCGTTAGCGACACGTCGATCCGCCTATTTGGTAGCGAGACACGTTGTAGTGACAGTCCATCCACCACATTGTCCTCGCTTCTCGGAAAACCAGTTTACTTCGACGTGGGGGTCATTGTGGGGGTCATTACCCCTGCTCTTTCCTGAAATCGAGGCGGCTCCCCGACTGGGACGCCATCACAGCCATTCGGCAAACCTGCTTTTACTAAAGCTCCGAACACAGCCAGTAGACTCTCCGTTCTCAAACTGTTAAAACGTGTATTCCTTGCCTGCGCTACACCGAGCTCCCAACAACGTCTTTTTTGTATTTTGTTTTTCTGTGCCATGGAGAAAGTGTAAGCATGCGCTAAACTGTGTCATACCTAGTATTTCCTATTAAATGCGCAGCATTTCTTGGCGAGCATTTGCCACATTGACAGTATCTATCTATCTAGCCACCTACATCTTGGTGATCTAATCATCGTTTCGTGAAATTTGTATGTACCGAAATTGACATAGTATGACAGGAGTGTGTGACGAACATTAATAATTGGTCATGACATGAATATCATGACGTGTGTGTCATGTAGGTTATGAAACAGCTGCCTAAGTGTTGGTGCTCTCATGGTCGTTTCGTTAATGTGGTAGGTACCAAAACTGTCATAGTATGATAGTATGACAAGAGTGTATGAAGGACATAAATGATTGGTCATGACATGAATATCATGACATGCGTCTTGTCAAGGTAATGAAACAGCCGCATACGTCTTGGCGCTCTCATGGTCGTTTCGTTAACTTCCTAGGTAACAAAAGTGGCATAGTATGGCAAGTGTGTATGACGAACGTAAATGATAGGTCATGACAATAATATCATGACATGCGTGTCATATCGGTCATGACACAGCCACGTACGTCTTGCTTTCATGGTCGTTTCGTTAACTTGGTAGGCTACCCACTCACTGCTTCGCATATCATCGATTCTCACAAAGCGTGGGATATGACGGATTTTTTCTGGGGCGACCCAATAAACCAGTTGTAAGTTAGCGTCCGTGGTTTCGTGTCCTCCTCTTTTTCCGTGTTTCTTCGCGCTACAATCGCTTCAATACATATCAACCAACTGACCCGAGAAGTAAGTTTTATTGAATATGCAGTGCCAACTGGGGGGGGGGGGGGGGGGACGCCCATGCGTAAGCGGCACAGCGTTGTTTTCTTACTTCGTGGAAGCTCAGGTAACAACCGGTACCTTCATAGATATACAAATTAGGTTTTCGTGTTGCCTGACTGTGGGTGCATGACCTGGTGGTGCCTTCATGTCCACAAATTTTGGATATTGCTCATTAGCCGTCTTGTTGTACTTCACCGAAATACAGCCGCCTAACTCAATCAGCAGCGCATTTTTTGTTTGAGCCTTAGATATACTGGTATAATTATGAAGGCGCCGTAAAAAATCCGAGGACATCTAAGCGCTTTTTATGAATTATAAAAGCAAAAGCACTAATGTCCAATTGAACGCTTCTGAGCACTTTTTCGAGTTGTGAACTTCTCGTGGGCAAGCGCGTTGGGACACTTGGGCAACGCCTCCTAGCGAGCACAAGGCCGGTGCACTTCACTGCATGACGTCATACTACCCTGACAGAGTGCCACAGAAACAAATGTGGACACACCCGAGTAAGCCGCGGTTATTTTGACGTCACCGCTTTCGTCACGGCGGGCTTGGAAATGGAAATTTCAGTGCAAGTAACATGATTTCATAAAGCAGAGTGCACAGCCCTGCTATCTAGGAGGCGCCAGTTCACTACAGATGGTAAGACACCCGACTTCTGAGCGTGAGGTCCTGGGTTCGAAACTCACTATGGCCAACGTTGTTCCTTTCATATTTTTTCAGTTTTTTGATGCGTCAGTGTATTCATTGTGACTACCGATGCGAAGTTAGAACTCAGGTGAGAGCTTGCGCGCAAAAGGAACGCGCGGATAACACAGGCTTCCGAGAGCGAGGGTCACGTGACAACGCGGCGTTGCCCCTACTCCTTACGCAACACCTGGCGCGACAGCAGATGTTACGTTTCACCCGCCCTGCTCCTTCGAGGAGCGCACGTGACGTGGCATCACAGCCAATGGGAATTTAGGTGCCGTTTCGCTGCTACAGACACCGGCGTTTTCGCTCAATGGGCCATTTGATGCTTTAGCATAAGACCGGAGAAGAGACAAATGAAACTCGGCTGGTCGTTTCAAGTTTTTAAAGATGCTACGCAGTACCGTTACGCCGGTGTATTGCAGGGAAGCTAAACATATTAGCCAACTGGCAATTCCAAGTTTCATGGGTATGCACACCAAGAAATGACTAGTTTCTTCGTTAAAGAACATATTTTTTTCTCTGTGCTGAAATAATGCCTAATTAAGTCGCTTCGTGACCACAGGTATTCCAAAGTCTAAGTCCCCGCTTTGTCCGCTAGTATCACCATGTTGTTCGCATACATTAACTCAGGGACTCTTTGTTGTACCATCTACCCTTTACGGGTGCAAAATAAGCTCAAATCCAATTTACTACTTTCTAGTCGTAATGCTCGATCTTGGATTACACAAGAGCGCCACCTCTCTCAGCGAGTTCACCTGTGATCTCAATGAATGTATGAATGAACGAATGAATGAATGAACGAATCAATCAATCAATCTTCATTTGGCATTAATTCATTCATTGATTCGTACGTTCATTAAAAAATGAATGCTGGGACATGAACTAAAAGCTTCTTGTTGGCAACCTGAACAGGTTCTTGTTCCTATTCACGATGAGCACAAATGCAAGGCATAACATGAATCAGTGTGATATTGAGGCTGTGAGTAGATCCAACAAACTACTACAAAATTCCTGTAGGAATAAGTAGGCAAACAATTGAGATCCGTAGTTTTAGAGCGCAGGTCCTAGGCGGCCGTTCTTGCGGCGAGCGTCGGCGGCGTAACCGAGCAAGCCAGCACAGCGAAAGACGAAAGCGAACGCGGAGCGCAGCAGGGGATGGAAGACGCGAGGAGGGTGCAGCAGAACCATGAGGCCGAAAGCGGAGGAAGGTATGGTGAAAGCGAGAGAAGAAAAGCGTAGCGCGGCGATGATGGCTACGAGATGGCGCCAGAGTAGCCTAGGTCGTCTGGTATGTCTTTCGGCGGCGGCTGCTGTGAATCGCACGCACGCGCATCCCACGCGCTGCCTCTGGCGATATCCGGATTAGCGAGGCAGTCGCGACAAACTTCGCTCCGTTTGCATCGTGCCGGACGATACAGACTGTCCGCACCAGCCAATATTTCACGAAACGGAAACACGTATAGAGCTGCGCTAAAATTTTGCGTTAGGGAGTACTGTAATATATAGGCGGTGAATTTTTCATATACGGTAAACATATCAAACTTTGCAAAATAATATTCTCCTGAGTACAGATGTAAATATACCGGATCCCGTTCACTTTAGTGTCCTGCAATCACGCGTGCCCAGTTCGCGGTAGATTCACTAGCATAGCCTCCATTTAGCTGGATTAACAGGGGTTCGCAACTTCCACGAGCTTCAGATGTATTAGGATGTGCACAACACTCCTGAGGGCGCTTGAGCCTACCTTGCGGTAGTTGCGCGGTTTCCCCACACGAAATCACCGGGAACGCGAATCTCCCCGGCCATTGCCTGTGACCCCTAGCCGAGTGCCACATCTACATTTGGCTGATGGGCAGGGCCTCCAACTGGAGCACACAGGGCCCGTCTGCAAAAGGCGCAAGTGGTTATACATGATTGGTCTCGATTTGCCGCAGTTGGAAACGGAACTTTCTTGTCGTCATACAAGTGTGCTATGCCGGTCACACTGGCGTGACATGTGGAGACTTCCGTGCTAAACCGGCAGTACGCTGTGCGCGATTGGTAGATGGGTTAGGGTGAGGGAGAAATCTATGTCTGTCCTTTCTGCTTGAGTGTCTGACACAGGGTCAGCTCGGACATCCGTGCCTTACTTGAGTAAGACGTCTTCGAGCGAGGTGGCGGCCAGGCCCA